>NC_134108.1:71817272-72120303 GCF_040939455.1 Microcebus murinus
GCTGTGGCTATTATGTGTATTCTGAGGAAAAAAACGTAACTTGAGTTTCAGTTTTTATTTAATCATAGAAAATATGTAATCAGAAGTAGGCTTTTTTTAAAAAGGAAATATAAAGTGTTACAGACAAAATAAAACATTAATTCAGCAAATTATGGGACACCTGATACTGGCCTCTGTTGGGTATATATAAAAGAAGAATATACTTTAATGTGTTTGAAATCTAGTTGGTAGCAAATATGCACACATGGAACTTAAATGACAGAACAAGAATGAAATTACAATACAATATAATAATAAAGAGGTCACAAGGCAATATATGATTAAATGCCAAATGACTGTTTCAGAGAAGGAAAAATGACAATGGGCTAGAGTTGTCAGGAAGACCTCATTGAGGAAGAAGGGCTTGAGCTGTTTTAGTTCATAAACACTTTGCGTATTCAGTTCTAAATATTTCATCATCATGTTTATGACCATGTGAATAATATTAGAAAAAATAGGTCACTTAATTATTAATCTCTTTCTTTGTCACAAGCTTTTGAACGTAGGATGGGAGTTTTAAGGAGAAATAAGAGAGGAGAAGGGGCGGTATAAACAGAGGAAGCAGTGGGAGTTAAAACAAGAAGATAGGAGCACTTAATCCTTTGGGGGTTAGTATGGCAGGGATATGGGGGCTCAGCTCAGAAAATTCCACAAATCATACATTGTTGTTTTAATTGTAGAAATTTTTTTTTTAAGGCTAGGGTAAGAATGACAATGTCATTTGAGGGTGTGAAAGCATAAAAGAGGGATTTATGCAATATTTGTTTATTGTTACATATTTTTTTATTTCATGTGTTTTCTTTCATTTTCCTTTCACTTAAATGCTGCCTTATGTAGTTCTGGATGGAAATTGTGAGCTTGTGTTTTTAATTACTAAGAAAAACTACTTATGAGACAAAAATCATTCTGTGATTATATCAATTCTAATCTTATATAAAAATCTTTAATTAAGCAATTACAAGTTTCTTTTTTAAAAAGCCCAACTGTATGAGCACAAAGCAATTTAGTCCTCTTAAAGTCTAAATTTGACAATATTAATATTGTTCAGTTGGAATAAGTCTTTTTTAAAAACAAGTCTTTAAAAGAAGATTTTAGTTAACCTTTTCATGAGGCAAAGTTTTATACAGATTCTCCCAAGATGTTTGTTTCTGTGTTGCTTATATCTAAAGCTTAACGATGCTGTATTTATTATTTGAAAACTTAGCATGTGTTTGATATTTGTTTCATCATAGCTCTATTTTATTTAACAAATTTGCTTCATTTTAAGGTGAAATTTTGACAGACTCTAAAGTTGTTAGCATAAATTTATAATTTAATGAAATTGTCTATTGAAAAATGATTAGTGGAAAGAGTTTTGGAAGTATAGTTTTATAAAACAGATTTGAGTTTCATTCTAATATCACAGCCTTTTCTGAACCTTTCTGTACCTCAGTGTCATTATATGAGAAATGAGAGTAGTAGTATCTATCACACAGGTTTACCTGTAGGCTTATTATCAGATAGTGTATATGAAACTATTAAATAAATTACAAAATACTATATATGTAAGTTGTTAAACTTTGGCTACTTCACTTTGATTTAAGAAGGCCTATCTGTATAAGACACTTTAGTCATAATACTCAGTTTTGTTAAACAGTGACATACCATTTTTGAATACAGGGTATTGCTAGGATTAAATTAGATAGTATGTCTATTAGCAATTAAATAATTGGTTCTACACTATTTTTGCATTTCATTTCTTTGAAAGTGTCAAAACAGTTTAGTTGATTCCAGAATACCAGGATGATTTTGAACACCATTGAAGTCGTTATCTGTATTTGTTCTGTGTTATGTATTAATGCCAAGGCTTCTAATCTCTAGCCTTGGACTGACTTTAAGACCATTTTTAAGGGGACTTAACCAAGGGACTTTATATTTAGTCTCCTAGGTGATTGTTCTATCAGAATATAGTTTTTTTTCCCCCTTTATTTTAAAGTTATTCTGGTATAGATTCTTATTATCTCATAACAGGTTTATCCCAACAGTTTTCTCGTTCATTTCCTTGACTTCATTTCTCTCCTGGCCTGAGGTCATCTTCTACTTCACCCTGGGAATTTCTGTTTATTTTGGGTGTCATAGGTTAGGTAAAGATTCAACAAGTTTCAAGCCATAGAACTTCATTAAAACTTAGAACCCTGTAACTAGACCTATTCTCACTTTATTTTGTATTTTAGTACCTGGATCTGGAAGAATAAATTGTCAGTAATTTAAAGGAATAAAGAACTAAAAAAAAAAAATACCTCAAAGCTTTTCTTTTCTTTATTGCATACTAAAAAAAAAGCCTTTGAATTTCTGTTTCAGTCATTTATTCTGTAATTACTTTTTCATAAACAACTATGTTCCAGGTATTCTGCTGTACATTGAGATAAAAAGATGAATGGAGGACAGTCCTGTACTCTGAGAAACTAGTTTAAAAGTTAACAGTTGTGTAAATAATAATAATGGTGTGATACTTTATAATAATGATTGAAGTTGTGGAGGAGGAGAGAGCAGGTGATATTTGTGATATTTGAGCCAATTCTTAAAGAATGAAAAGACATTTGTAGTAGTACGTGTTCCAGAATGATGGGGAGTAGTAAAAATAAAGGCAGCTATTTGGTAATGGAAAAAACACTGTACTCTGAATCAAAAGACCTGGATGGTGGTTATCTTTCTGTTATCTAATTTTTGAATCAGGTAGCTTACAAAATATTCCTTGAGTTTTTTTCTTAATCTATATAATAGAAATAATATATGCTTTTATTCATAGGGTATTTCAAGGATTAAATGCGATAATATATACGGAGTACTTAGGCCCTCGGTAAATTTGTTTGCCCACATATTAGGTCTAAACATTTTAGCTTTCAGTATGTTTTATAATCTGGCCTGATTGTTTCTTTTTAGCTTTATTTTTATTTTAAATCTATTCCTTACACTGAATCTAGTCATTCTTTTTTTATTGAACAGAACAGTCTGCCTTTACTTAAGTCGCCAATATCTTTGGCAATTCCATATATTTGTGCAACCAAAATTCTATCCCAGTGCCACTCTCCTCAGCTTTAATATCATTTCCTCAGTGAAGCTGTCAGCATATGCTACCCTCCATATTATGTTAATAATGTTATTATGTTAATTTCTTTTATGAATTCATTCTTTTTACATATTAGTATAGATGTCAATTATAGTACTCTCATACATTGTTCTGTTATCACTTTTAAGTATTTTTAAAAATCTCTTGCACCAAAATTTTCTGAGATTGAGTTTTAATCAGGCTGGTTTTTAGCACCTACCATAATTGTGGCACATGCTCTATAAATGTGCGTAAATGAATCAGAAAGTCAGTATTTTAGGCAGTTTGTTTATTCTCTCTGACTTTGTATTGTTAAATCCATCTAGGCCTCAGTTTGCTCATTTCTGAAGGAGGATATTGGGTTAATCTAGATAATCTCTAGAGACCTTTCTACCTCTAAAATTCCACAATTAGGAATATATAGTATATAGTATATAATATATAGTATATAGTACCTTTTAAAATTTTTCCCCTTACTAAAATGCTTCCTACCCATCTCATCATGTACCCCTTTATTGTGTTCTCAAGTGTTTCTCCATGTGGCCCTCTCAAATAATTAAACATTTTGATTTTTATAATCCCTATAGTCACTCACTGTAACTCAATTTGTTATTGTCTTAAATTCTTTTGGATTATTTTATATGTCATTTTATGTTGTTTCCTCATATAGCTTCTGAACTTAGAAGGTAGAGGTCATGTTTTAAGGTAGAGGTCTTAGAAGGTAGAGGTCATATTTTGTCTTTCTGTCCTATTTAAAATCCCTAGCTTATCAAAGTTTATTATTAATAGTTGCTCACAAAATTTGGCTGTTAATTATCTGGTTTCTATATATTTGGTTTGTCTGGTTTACGTATATATTATGTATTATTAGAGAAAACATTTTTTGCAATATCTTCCTCCATGGTATCTTATATATAAGATTTTATAAACATCTATAGATTATTTTGTTTACTTATAATTTTTCTTTTAATTTTTTTTTAATTTCGGCATATTATGGGGGTACAGATTTTAAGGTTTCAATAAATGCCCTTCCCCCCCAAGTCTAAGTTTCCAGCATGACAATCCCCCAGATGGTGCACATCTCACTCATTATGTTTACTTATAATTTTAAAGGTAAGCTTGATTGTGCTCATTTGTCTGTTGAATCAGGAGCTTATAGTTCCTCCTGCATATCTATTAATAAGCAGTTTTTCTAACAGTAATAGCTTTAATCTCCACTTTTGACATTTGTTTTGCAGATGCTCTGCTCGTGGTACCCCAGGACCAGAAGGCAGCCACATTTCAGATTTACCACTTCTAGACAGTCCCAAGTAAGGTTAATTGATTAATTATGGGCCTCCAAAGCTAAGTTGCTGTTAAGCATTACAAGTGGCTTATGCCTATAATCTTAGCACTCTGGGAGGCCAAGGTGGGAGGATCTCTTGAGGTCAGGAAAACTAGCCTGAGCAAGAGTGAGACCCCATCTCTACTAAAAATGGAAAAAATTAGCCGAGTGCGGTGGCTCACATCTGTGGTACCAGCTACTGAGGCAAGAGGATTGCTCGAGCCTAGGAATTTGAGGTTGCTGTGAGCTAGTCTGACGCCATGGCACTATAGCCTGGGCAACAGAGCGAGACTGTATCTCAAAATAGAGAGATAGAGAGAGAGAATGTTAAGAAATCAGGAATTGAGTGGAATGAATTATCTGAATACTCTCTGTTCCATAGTTTGAGTTGAATTACCCTTCTGTTTAGTTATATTGCTTCTGCTCTACCCCCATTTTCTGACATTTTCCAAAATTTTCTTTGTAACTCTGAGCCAAATAAAATATTAGTTCTCCTTTTCTCTATTTCTCACCTCATCATTCTGTAATCTCTGCAAGAGCTTCCAGGTTCTCTTATATTGTAGGTCACTGGAAAAAGGTGGCCTTGTGAAAGAGTGTTATTGCTAAAGAGTATTTCAGAGGAAATTTTGCATGCAAAAATTTAGGTAGATAAGTGAAACTCATTATTATTCTTTCAGTCCCTGGCTATCTTCCTCAATGACTGCTCCTTCTGTGGTAGCCCCGGTTACTTTTGCATCTATTGTAGAAGAAGAACTACAACAAGAAGCAGCTCTTATCAGAAGTCGAGAAAAACCCTTGGCTCTGATTCAGGTAAATAACATTCCTATTAGAGTTTACTTTAGGGAAGAACTCACACTACATTTTATCCTTAGATTTTAAGAAAATTGTGTTTTGTTTGCTTTGGGCAGGTGCCTGTAGCCACCAAATAAAAAAGTACCATGTAAAAATAAACTGAGGCACCTAGCAATTTAAATATTAATTAAAGGTATTCAGGATAATTGATTTATGACTAATAAATCATTATAAAGCTTATATTTTTAGTTTTGGTGATGCTTTGGACTCTTAGATTTTAAAAGTGACTATTAGAAAATTTGGCAATATCTAGCACTACAAAAGAATTCTAAGATTGTAAGGAACACATACCAACTCTGGCTAACTTAAGGAAAAGAGGGCTTTTAAGATTCCACAGATTTAGCTAAAAGACCAGAGAACCAGGTTTGGAAACAGAGAGGACTCACAGTAGCACTAGAGAGCTCAGAAGCAAGACTTAGAGTACTTGTATAATAACAGAAAGTGTTTCACAGAATCAATTTATTGGAATGAATGGATTCTAGCAACGATTTTCAGTTTCTTTTTCTTTCTGCTAAGATTCAATTCAAGAGAGGATGGTTATCTCATTATTCTAGCTCAGACCTCAAGCTTTCTCCTTGCTAAGGAAATAGCAGAATACCTGATTTAATTCCACTGTGTTATATCCATGGAAAGTGGTAGTTCCTCAAAAGGAAATTGGAAAACTAATATATTCCCGCTTAGTTTATAAGTAAAAGAGTAAAGAAGTCTTCTTTTTTCCCCTCTTTTTTTTTTCAGATTGAGGAACATGCAATACAAGATTTATTGGTTTTCTATGAAGCATTAGGCAACCCTGATGAGTTTGTCATTGTTGAAAGGACACCACAGGGACCACTGGCAGTACCTATGTGGAATAAACATGGATGCTAGTTCACTATGGAGTTGAGATGCATTTTTCACAATTATGATTTTTACAGTAGTATAAAGAAAAGCTCTGGAAAAAGTTCTTACAGATTTGGTAACAGATCATTTTAGATAGAATAAGGATCTGATTTCTTGAATGCAGTTTAAACATATAATGCTTATATGATTAAAGAATTCCTCAAAATTGTGATTTTTAGTAACTTTTTGTGTAAAAATGTATGAGAAGAAAAACTACGCTAAGGTTTAATAGGCTTGATTCTTCTGAATAATCTTAGAAAGAAAAATACGAGTGAATTGTAAAATTTAAGTGCAATGTATTAAAAGTAACTTTTAATATGAGAATTTAGAAGATTTTGCCAATATCTGTTGTCACTGTGCTTTTTTAATATGGCATTGATGAGTTTAAAATAGGAGCATCAATCATAACTTTTCATCTATTAATGGCCAGAGTTTTGTATTTGCTGCAATAATTGTATCTCCATTCTTGTTGCTTTTTTCATCAGGCTGTGAATGTGTTCTAGGTCCATTTAAAGCTGGAACTGCTCAAACACCATATTCAATTTGGATGGCACATTCTTCAGTTTGCATTAAGCAATGGAGTACAGTGGAGAGGGAATAAGAACACTAATTATTCTGGACTGTTTAGTCCAAGATAACAGTTTTTTATAAGATTTGGAGTCCTTGTGGATTGGATTTTTGGCGGAGAAGAACCATATGAAAGTCTAATTCTAAGAGAATCAATTTCTCAGTGTTAAAATTTTCTAAAATAAATGCTTAATTATACATACAGGAATTGAATAGTTTGGAAGAGTATTGGATAATTACCTTTACAATGTTGTATAATCAAAAGTTTTGTGAGCCTGTGTTATATATCTAGTGCAAAATTGTTTTCTTTATATAAAGTATGATGTTTGGTTTGTTTTTGAGTGCTTAAATTTTTAAAAAAACAAATGTTATATATGTGCTCCAGTACATAGACAGATTGGGAAGGTTAATGTTCTAGTTTCTGGAAGATAAACCTAGGGGAATGTATAGGCAATTCACGACTGTAATTCAGTTGATGGAATGATGACTAAAACTAACTCAATTATGTCAGGTTTAACTCTACCCAAAAGCAGCAGACATGTAAGCAACTATGTAATAAAAAAATAATCTTGATCGATTTTACTATTACAACTAAATATGTTTGATATCTTGTACTATGTTGATATCTATTATAGGGAGAATTATTAATTATTCCTCCTGATATGCTACACTAATGTGTTTAAGCTGATGCTTTCTTCATCCTAAGACTGCTTACAAAAGAGAAGTTTTCCAAATTTGAACCTGTGAAAAGTTTTATATTATGTGTGTTTGAGTAAATTGAGGAGAAATGAATTTTATAATGTTTTATTGATGTTGCAGTAAAGAGGCCTTCTGAAATAATTGATTTATTTCATTTGAAGCTTTGATTTTTCTGTGCATATTGACATCTATAATATATAAAGATGCTATAAAGTAATAATTTTCTTGCTGTACTTCATGCTGCGTGGGAAGCACCCTAATGGGTATTTGTTGGGTGGGTTGTGGAGGGGAGGGGTAAGGGCTGACTGAGTCTGTGAGTTCAAAAAGGAGCTCTTTTGCTAGTAAAGTGAAAGATAAGCACTACTGTATAGTGTATTTCTTCATAAACTATTCCATTAAAATAGAAACCTGATATATTGCTACCAAAAAGCCCAGGAAGGTTATGGGTTTTTGTTTTTGTTTTCTTAAAAATAACATTCTGCCCACAGTGATTCATTCATCTCTAATCCCATAACTTCAAGAAAGAACCAATAGAATTGAAGAAAAAACAGCCAATTTCAAAGATCAATGGATGGAAAGGTCTTTAAGATTAAAACTTAAGAACTCGTAAGCCTAGAAAGGTGATGATTGGGTAGGGCATTGGGATGAGAGAGCATCAGAGGCAGAATATGCTTAAAATTTGCAAAATCAAGAGAACTAGCAGTGAGGTAAAGTCAAATTTGTCGACAAAATAGTAGGATTCAGCACTCCTCTTCAAATCCTAAAGAGCCTTTTAAAATAAATTTAAGAAACCCCTGCTTTGTACAAGACAGATATTGCTAATTAATATCTATAACTCTTTTGGAGGCTAGATTATGTATATTTGTTCATGATAAGGGGATTGATAGCTGTTTCATAAAATTTTAGATCTGAAGAAGCCTTCTTGATTATATTCTCTTCATTTTATAAATTGAAAAAAGTGAACCTTCAGAAAATGTGACTAATGAAAATGAAGTCATCTGTCTTTTTAGTATGGTTTCCCTATAACTACACTAGATTGCCTATCTGAAATTACTAATTGTCTATAGCACTTTAGCCAAGCCTAAGAAAATATAAAAGACCACTTAGTAAAAATAAATGTAACACCAAAACTTCCAGAATTGGCAGTGTAAGAGCTGATTTCAAGACAAACTACAACAACCTTTGACCAAACAATTGGGGGCAAATGATCTAAGATATTCATGGTAATGCCTATGTATCTTTTTGCTGGAGATGATGCTCTGTTACGTAAGCTACCAAAACCACTTGGTCATTCCTATACACATAACCACAAAACTGTATCTCAGGCTTTATATATTTCATTTATTTAGATGTCTCTACTTGGTTGCCTGACCAGCATTTAATTTGTGTTGAAACTGAATTCTTGCCACCCCCAAACTCATCTTTTTTTATTTACTTATATCTTAATCACTCATTCTCCCAAGTCACCCATACTGAACTTGTGGATTCCTCTTTGCCTTTTCCCCCATGTTTATTGGTTATTCAATTTCTATCAACTATGTCTCTTTCTTACCTTTCATTTAATCTTTTCTATTTCATTCTTATTACCATTACTACTATGTTTTATGTCCTTATTTCTTTCTGGAAATTCTCAAATTTTTGGTCTCGGGACCTCTCTATATGCTTAAAAATTATTGAGTGCTCCAAAGAACTTTCATTTATATGGATTTTATCCATGTGTAATACATTCAAAATTAAAACAAACTTCTAAAATTTAATTCATTTAAAAATAAACCACATGCTGATTTTTTGAGAAAGAACTTTTATAAAAATATTAGAAAAAATTGTTTTACATACAAAAATATATATTTCAGATTTAGTTCTTTGCTGTCTGGATTGACAGAAGACCCCTGAATTCTCATCCTCCTCTACATTCAATCTGTTGCAGTACCACATGTCACATAGCCTCTTGAAACTTGAGATATTGAAATTGAAAAAGACAAATGACATATATATTACTATGAAAACAATTTTGATCTCACCAGCTCCTGAAAGGTTTAAGAAATTGGTTGAGAATCTGTCTTAATCCCTTAACTTTTGTCTCTTCCTGTGTCTCCCTGGTCCAATCCATTATACTCCTCAGTTTCCAAACTAAAACTCCCCAAACATATCTCTACCCTGCTCTGAAAACTTAAGTTACTCTCTTTACACTTAGAGTTAGTTCATATTTTCTCAGATTGGTGTTCAAATGATTTCTTTTTATCTGAACATAATAGTGGTGGAGCCATACTTGACCTGATGTTTCTCCCAAATATGCTTCAAGCTTTGCTTATGCTGATCTCTGCTGAAATTTTTCTTGTTACTTTTGAAATTTGACATATCCATGATTAAGGTAATCCAAATTTATTTCCTTTATAAAGTTTTTCTGGTTCCCCCCACTCCCTACCCTCTCAAAAATAAAACATAAAAACAGCATACGTGGATTGACTATGTTCTCATATCCTTGTAACACTATGCCTTTTAAGGTACTTGCCATATTCTGCCATTGTTTCTCTATTAATCTTGGTCTTTTATTAAATTACTTATACTTTGAGGACATAGACTAGGCATTGTTGTCTTTCTTGTATATGTGTATGTTAAAGCCTTTGAAATTTTGAACCATAACACAAGTAAGTGTACAATTCGAAAATATTCAGTTCAGTGATTTACCGGTAGGTCAAGTGATGGATCATTAATAGCACCTCAGAAAGACTTACTGGATTTGATTTTTGGTTGTTGAGGATTTTTTGCATCTGTATTAGGGATGTTGGTCAGTTATTTCTTTTTCTATTTTTGATAGCTTTTCTGATTTTGGTATCAGTGTAATACTGTTCTTACAGAATAACTTGAGTAATATTCACTACTTCTCTGTGTTTATAATGATTGATATTGTTTCTTATTTAAATATTTGGTAGAGTTAACCAGTAAAGTCATCTGGATATGGTCTTTCTTTGTGGAAAGATTTTTAGTTCATTTTTTTTTTATATTTATGTGTGTTACAGGTCAGTTGAAGTTTTCTGTATCTTCTTTAATCAGTTTTAATAATTTGTGTCTTTCTAAGAATTTTTCCAGTTCATCTAAGTTGTCTGATTTGTTGGCATAAAGTTGTTCTTATTATTCCATTATAATTCTTTTAATTTCTGTAAGGTTGGTGGTGATGTCCCTCCCACTTTCATTCTTGATTTTGGTAATCTGTATTTTCTTTTTCTTTTTTTTTTTCCTTGATCATATCAATGTTGATCTATTCGAAGAGCCAATTTTAAGGTTCATTGATTTTTCTCTAATTTCTTTTTCATCCATTCTGTTCTGATCTTTATTATTTCCTTTTTTTTGCTTGGTTTAGTTTTAATTTGCCATTCTTTTTCTAGATATTAAAGCTTAGATCATTGATTTGAGATCTCTCTTTTCAAATATAGGCAGTTTAGAGCTATAAATTTCCTGCTAAGCACAACTTTAGCTGGATCCCATAATTTTTATATGCCTGTGTTTTTATTTTCATTTAGTCCAAAATGTTTTCTAATTTTCTTTTGATTTTTTTGAACTTTTTTTGATCACTTAAAAGTATATTGTTTAATTCCAAATATTTGGAAATTTCCCCTAAATATCCCTTTGTCAATTTTTAATTTTGTTAAATTTGGAGAATGTATTTTGTATTGTTTCAATCCTTTTAAATATATTGAGTTGTGTTTTATAGTCTAACATACAGTTTGTCCTAGAGAATGTTACATGTATACAGGAGAAGCATATGACTGAATTGATACTAATCTCTTATGTTCTTGCGTGGAGAACGCACATTTGTCACCTATATAAAGGGCAAGAATAGACGCTAAGGAACAAAAAAGGTAACTAAGTTGGATATCTCCAATTTGCCTTTCAGATCCTTTCTCCATTCTTCCCCACACTACTCTGTCTTATGAGGTCGAACTCTAGGATTTTTTCAATCAGCTCATTTTCCCTCTGGTGTCTGGTTGTTTAAGCCATTTTGGAGGACTAGAAGAACATGGCATATTATCAGGAGAGAGAATGAAGATTGTTTTTTTATTTTTATCTCCCACATCCATGGTGTTACTATAAGCCATACTCATGGAAAGGTCACAGTTCCCATCATGTGGTTCTTTCCACACAGCACTCTCTCCAGCTGCTGATGATGTTGTTTCCCCTCACCCATTCAGGCCTAAGAATGGCAAAGAATCTCCCATATTGTTCCCAGCTTACTGTAGTATCCATTGTGGTTTCCCTACATCCTGCCCATGGTTTTATAAAGAATTCGTTAATAATTTACCCAAGTTGAGAGTGCCATCTGTTTCCTGCTAGAACTTTATTTGATTCAAAGATGATCTGAGTAATGGAGATAAGTAAGAGAATGTAGAGATTTTGGTTCAAGGATATTTTATCTAGAAATTTGGCAGTGAACAAATGCGTGAGAGACATAAGATGGTAGCTAAAAGGTGCACTTATTGTACTTTTTTTTTTAATAGAAGGTCTATGCATATGGAAAAATTGGAGAAGCTGAACATAGAGAAAATAATGGCAGAATGTGGATGAAGGTGGAACCAAGAGTACAAAGTAAAACTTGTTGGGAAGGAAAGAAGTGCTACTTATTTTTCTTAAATTGAGGATAACCACAAATCAGTGGTTCTCAAAGTTTGGTTCCCAGATTAGCAACATCAACGTCCTCTGGGAACTTGTGAGAAATCTCCACCCCAGTTCTACTGAATCAGCAACCCAGCAATCTGTGTTTTAAACAAGCCTTCCAGTTGATTCTGATGCATGGGAAGTAGAATATTTTGAGGTAAAAGAAGGGAAAATAATGCACAGGCTTGGTAGTCTAGATAGAGATATTTTCAATAGCACAATGAGGGTTGGTAATGAAGAGTAGGAAACATTTGCTATATAAATTTAAAAGCCTTAAATTTATGATCAGATGGAGGGGGTGCTTTTTATTAATAGTGAAAGAAGGGTATTTGTAAATTTCTTACTCTTTTTAAAATCTCAAATATTTAGTAAAGCTTAAAAAGATTTTGAGATTTGCTTAGGTGCCCTTAAGTTCACTAATCTTAATTATAAATTCTGTTAAGAAAACAAGTTTTTTTAGCTACATTGTCTATTAGAAAATAAATGTTAAATGACTCAGACTAAGAAGATATGGGAGAAATTATAGGGCCAAACTCATTTTCAAATATTTACGATAAACCATCAGGTGCCAAATAATTATTCTGTTTTGTAATCTCTCCCTTCACCCATCTTTTATACATTGTGTGCATGTGCATTTTAGATCCCATTCCTGGTATAACTATCTTTGAGTAATTTGCATAGAATATGAACTGAATACATTTTAAAATTCTTGTGAATATGAATTTATAATACAAATATTTTTCAAAATATTTACAATTGTGTTGTAACTGTGGAGCTCAACTTAGGTTGTATTTGGAGCTCCTAAAAGATAAAATCTAATAAATATGCTCCTTTAAAAATAGATGGCATTTGAAATGGCAAATAAACACACCCTTTTAAAAGGTAACTGGAAAAAAAGAAACCTCTAATCCCTTACTCTGCACATGAAATAATGAAAGAAAGAATTGGAGGCGATGTAACTTTTTCTTTTTTTCACTTAGAGACTTTGAAGGCACCATTTAGTTGTGCATTAGGATTTCCAGTTTTAAGATAGCAAAGAAAAGACATCTTCAGCCTCCTCTTGAAAATCACCTCAAAACAACAGAAAGACATGAAGCAAACAGCTTTACCTTTGATCAAAGTTGAAAATGTCTCTAAGATTGAACCACAGTATAAGACAGAATGTGTATGGACAAATGAAAATCACTTCATAAAGTCAAGTCAGGCACCCACAGAATGTGATAGGAGTACTAAGGAGAAATGAGCAGATCTGGCCTCACAGAACCCCAGAAAGATTCAGAAATCAGAGCCACCAGGTGTCATATAAGGCAGGGGTGTCAGAAACAGGGTTTTTACTTGATAGTCTATATTAAAGTAGTTGTTAGATGCCTAGGTTTCCACATCTCTATTCCCACCAGGTACCATGCTAAGAGATGTAAAGTTAAAAAGATCAGGCCTGTGGCCCCTTATAGTTCATAAACAAATTGAGGATGTGTTCCTATCTTTCAATTATATGTTATAGAAACCCAACACAAACTAGCTTAAAAGGGGAAAAAAAATGTGGGCAAAGGACAGAATTTATTTTTCCTAGGCGGGTTACTTCTATTAATAGTTTTAAAAATAGCTGAATCTAAGATCCAGGAGTTTCCAACAATGTTATCCACCAGATTAGGTCTCTTTCTATAACTTGCTCTTGGGTGGCTTCTTCCTCAGGAGTTGTTTTGTCCATGTGAAAGCCTTTCACAGCTTCATGTTTACATCCAAATGTAGCTTTTTATGCCAATAGTCCCAACAAAAGTCCTAGGAGTAATTCTCAATGCTTTTAATTGAGTCACCTGCCCTTCATTGAACCCATTATAGTGACTCTCAATAGGCCTACATCACATGCCTACCTCTGGATTTGGGAGTGATGTTGACGCCATCCAAATCATATGTATTAAAAGTAAAGGAAGGTTGTTCACCAGAGGAAAATCAAGTTGTTACTAAAAGGGGGAGAAGATACTAGGCAAGCAAAAATCAACATGTCCTCCATAGAGGAGTTGCCCCATACATCAGTAATTATATGGTAAGGCTAGGAGTGATGCCAGTCTTAAGTGTGTACAGCCAAAGATTAGGTAGGAGAAATGATCATTTCAAGGACAGCTGTCCACAAACACCTTCTAAGAGGAAGCCTATGAACCAGGTCTTTCGGATAGGTAGGATTATGGTAGACGAAAATGAGGCCTTTCAGATATGTGGAAAGGCATGAACAAAGTAGGAAGGGGAGGATTCTTTGGAGGTTTTCCAAGTTTGCTGGGAACTTTTGGGAATTAAGTCTGGAACTTTGGTTGGGGGATAGATCTATACATAGTTTAATAAATGCTAATCATTTATGCAGATTTCTTCCATATATGGTATCAAAAAAGAGTAATATTGGCAGGTACCAAGAGTAGGATTATTCTTCCCATGTTACTGATGGGGCAAGTGAGGCCTAGCGCAAGCGATGCCTGCTGAGAATTCACCCTCTTGTGTCCAGAGATGGAACTACAAAAGAAGCTCAATTTCTGCCCTCCAGTCCAGGACTGCACCCCTTCCCCCATCCACAGTAAAATAAAATCTGGGGTTGGAAATCAACAGGACAGCAGCTGTGGCTCAGCCCCAGGCCTAGCCTGAGGACAGCTTTGCAGGAAGCTGTGGGAACAACCATATAGGCAGAAAGAAAGTATCTGACTTGCATAATGGCTAAGAGCAGAGACTCTGGAGTCAGGCCTGGTTTTGATTCTGTTTCATGAGTTAAGGTGTTTTCTTGGGCATATAATTATAAGATTATATAATTTTTCTCTAAGCCTTAGTTTCCTCATCTCTAAACAAAGAAGAGAACAATACCTATTTTATAGGATGGTTCACGAGGTTTGAATGAGGTATTGCATATTAAGAACTTAGCACTCCCTCATATGGTCTGGTCTTCTCTTCCTCATCAGTCTCCTCTCCTCTCCCTTTTGCAATCCAGTCTCCTCTTCCTTGTCTGGTCTTCTCTTCCTCATCCAGTTTCATCGGTCTCCTCTGCTCTCCTTGGTCTCATCTCCTCTATCTCATCTGATCTCATCAGGTCTGGTGTCCTCTTCCTTGTCCGGTCTGGCCTTCTCTTCCTCGTCTGTTTTCATCTCCTCTTCCTCTTCTGGTCTCATCCAGTCTGGTCTCCTATTCCTCTTCTGATCTGGTCTCCTCTTCCTCATCTGATCCGATCTCCTCTTCCTCATCCAGTCTGTTCTCTTCTTCCTCTTGTCTCATCTGGTCTCCTCTTTCTCTTCCAGTCTAGTCTCCTCTTCCTCATCCAATCTGGTCTCCTCTTCCTTGTCTGGTCTTGTCTCCTCTTCTGGTGGTCTCCTCTTCCTCCTCCGGTCTCATCCAGTCTGGTCTAGACTTCCTCGTCTGGTCTTCTCTCCTCTTCTTCGTCCAGTCTGGTCACCTCTTCCTTGTCTCTATTTTGAATTCTTGATCAGTGAGTTCACCTATCACTATCTTGTTAGAGTTAGTTACTGGGTGCTTGCATTGTCTGGGAAAATTATGGTTCTTTGTTTGCTATTGTTTCTCATGGATGTACATCTATGTCTTTACATTGAAGGATTATTTATTTCAGTCTTCTCTGCCTGGTCTGTTTTAAATTTTCTTGTATTTGTTTGCTTTGAGATTCTTTGTAATTTATCTATTGAATTTCTTTTTTTTTCCCCCTGCTAGGTTGCTGCCTTCTTTTTGGCACTAGATGAGGTTTGCCTCAGTTCTGGCAAACTTTGAAGTGCTGTCCATCTTGGATGGGTGAGGTCCCAAAAGGGATATCTGACAGTATGGGAAGATTGGGTAGGGTTTCATGCTCAAGGGACCTGTGGAACATACCTCCTATAGTATAGTGCTGCTGAACATCCACTCCAATTTGGCTGGGATACAGAGCAGAGTTTCCCAATCTGAGAATTCCCATTTCTTCCCATTGTCTCTGGATGTCCTCAGGAATTTGTCTCCCTTCAGGCACTCTCAACAGGTCTCCTGGGTTGAGGCAGGGATAGGTCTTCTGCCACAGAACCCAAGATGTTGGGGAAGCTGGTCGTCTACCTCGATCTCACTTTTTCCAGTGTAGGAATCATGAGGGGATATTTATGTTTAGTGAAAAAAAGTGAATCTCAAAAGATTATGTAATGTACAATTCCATTTATATAGCAGTCTCAAAATAACAAAATATAGAGTTGGAGAACAGATCAGTAATTGCCAGGGGACAGAAACTGGAGGTGAGGAAGGGGTTGTTGGGAGAAAGGGGCATAAAAACAAAGAAATAGTACAAAGGAATTTTTGTGTGATAATGGGGCAGTTCTGTATCTTAATGGTGGTGGTTGTAACATGATTCTACGCATGATATAAAATTGCATAGAAGTATAGCACACACACAAATGAATACAGGTTAAAAAACCAAAGTATTCTAATTAACTTTGTATTCTAATTAACAGCAATATACAGATGCCAATTCTTGGTTTTGATATTGTACTATATTAGTATATGTTGTACTATAATTATGATATTATACTACCTACCTTTGATATTGTCATTTGGAGAAGTTCATTGAAGGCTAATATGGGACTCTTGATAACTATTTTTGCAACTTCCTATGAGACTAAAATGATTTCAAAGTGAAAAGTTTTTTGTTTTTTTTAATGTGCATGTGAGATGCATTATTGCCACCCTTTTGGATACAAGTTACACTCAACTCCTCAACTAAGTGAATAAACAGTGGTACAGAGACTGAGAACTTTGGCTCAAAGAGCCAGGAAACTAAAATTATGATCCCATATGATATGCCCATATTTGGTTGAGAGTACAGGGGACAGAAGCCAGCTCTAGATATTGGTTGGGAAGAACCATCAGGGCTCTATCTCCATTATCTCAGGCTCAGGATGCAGCCTGTAGCACCTGTCTTTGAGGATGAAGAGTCTACTAGACAGGACAACTAACTGGCAAAAATTAAAGGGGAACCTAGGCAGAGAACCAATTCTGAAAATGAGGCCAAATTGGAAAAAGAAATGGGCAACCTGGGATTAGGCAGACTCGAGGAGTTTTGGCAGCAAGTAATCTCAGAAGGGGCAATCTGAACCAGTAAATCCTATGTTGGTCAGTATGACTTTTTACCAAATCCTATGATGTGGGCTTCAGAGGCAGATAAAATGTACAAACTCTCAAGATCTCTGGAACTGGTTCAGACCCTAGCTCACAGAAGATGTCATGGTAAAGGGTTAGTTAATGCACACAATGGAAATCAGGCAAAGGTCAAAGCACAGAGAGAAAATAGGCACTTGATTTTTCCCAAAGAATCCCACGTTTTACCTCTTTTTTAAGCATTGCATCTCTTAAACACATGTTTTCAATTAAGAAATGACGACAACTACAGAAATTGCCAACTTATAATGATTTGACTTACAATTTTCAAGCTTGCTTTCTTTCTTTCTTTTTTTTTTTTTTTTGAGACAGAGTCACACTCTGTTGCCTGGGCTAGAGTGCCGTGGTGTCAGGCTAGCTCACAACAACCTCAAACTCCTGGGCTCAAGTGATCCTCCTGCCTCAGCCTCCCGGGTAGCTGGGCTACAGGCATGCGCCACCTTACCCGGCTAATTTTTTCTATTTTTAGTTGTTTTGGCTAATTTCTTTCTATTTATAGTAGAGACGGGGGTCTCACTCTTGCTCAGGTTGGTCTTGAACTCCTGAGCTCAAGCAATCCTCCAGCCTCGGCCTCCCAGAGTGCTAGGATTACAGGCGTGAGCTACTGCACCCGGCCTCAAGCTTTCTGATGGTGCAAAAGTTACACACATTCAGTAGAAACTGTACATTGAATTTTGAATTTTAATCTTTTCCTGAGCTAGAGATGTGCTGTATGATACTCTCCTGTGGGATGCTGGGCAGCAGCAGGGAGCCTCAGCTCCCAGTCAGCCATCCTGAGAATAAACAAATCGATACTCTACAGTGTATTGTGTTGCCAGATGATTTTCGTTAACTTGTAAGCTAATGTAAGTGTTCTGAGCACCTTTAAGGTAGGCTAGGCTACACTACAATGTTCAGTAGGTTAAGTGTATTAAATGCATTTTCAGCTTACAATATTTATCAGGATGTAACCCCATCATGAGTTGACGATCATCTGTACTTCTCTTTACAGAACTAAAATACTGATTTTACTAAGAAGTGTTAAGGTTATACTTAGATGGAATCAAACCACAAATGTTTACTGAAGTCATTCTATTTTTTCAGGGAATGGGGATTTAATGAATGGCAATAGGCTTTATAAACACTGTTCTTACTTTTTCTTTGAACAAGAAAGAAGAGCTTTTAAAATAATCTCAATATAATCCCCCCAAATCAATGCCAAAACATTGAAGTATCGGGGCTTAAATTTTGTCCTGACCTAGTAGCTCTCTTGCTAACTTCCCAAGATAGTAAAAAGGTGACTTACTTTTGTTTCCAGTCTCTCCTTGCACCCCAGGATACCATAGACCAGTAGCTTGACTTAGTGTTTCCAGTAATTGTGAATGGTCATGTGGATAAATGCTGATTGTCTTTTTCAGAGTCCCTTCCCTTTCTTTCCACCCCTTCCTGGAGAAGAATTTTTTATACAGAACTATATCCATAGCCTGCAGTTGCCCGACTCCATGCTCCTTATGCCCACCCACACACAGCTGTCACTCAAACTCCTATTCCCATTAGAATGTTAGAAATGTCAGGTACTGGGTGCACACTCTTCACACCGAACGAGTGTTGGTGAGATGCATGTCTACAGAAGGAAATGTGTCCAAACGTTTGCCATCCATATCCTCCTTACTTTATTTTATGAAGAGGAGAGAGGGGAAGGAGATAATTCATAAGTAAGACCAGGGAGAGAACAGGAGTGTTCTTCTGCCACAGTTACCAGAGCCCAAAATGGTTAAGAATTCATTCTGGTCTTCATAACCACCTGGATGCCATCCTATAATTCTCAGGCTGTTTCTTCTCCCCACTTGGATACTAAATATATACGGTAACCTCCACCTCACATACAAAAGAATTATTTCTATTACTGGAAAGCTCTACTCACAAAAAAACAGCTATTGGGATAGCATATGTATATATGCAGAACAGCCCACATGCTTTCCTTGTACCTAATATTATTTCTAGAGATAAAAATCAATTTGACAGTCAATTTTTCCACGCAGAAGGGAGGCCTGTTTTCATTGGCTACTGAATAAATACTGCTTCAAAATCTTGGATTAGTGTGGGATATTATTTAAATGTGTGCTCTTAGTTAAACTAAACACTTGGAATAACAAAACCTAAAGCAGTTGTAACAGTTTTAGTGAGAAATGCACTTGTTGAATTGAACTTATGACTTTTAAATTTGACATTGATTTCATATAGGTATGCACATTAGAACAGAATTCTATGGTAGCAAATATCACAATGACTGTATTTTAACAATAATGGCAGTGGCTATAAAGGCCAGGATTTCAACTAGCAGATATTTTATACACTAATTGAATAGGAAGATGATTCTGACTTTAGTTTCACATATTGAATAGGCGTGTTGCATAACAGCATGAAGTGATGCTTCAGCAGAAACCTAGGCTTTTGGCACCTGGACTGGATACTGGGGCAAAGGTGTTTGATTGTACTGCAGTATGCTTGCTGGCATACCCGGCTTGCTGTCAGGTTCCTTCCTTGTGTGGTACTGCTATCTTCAAATACTAATCTTCTTAGCACCTGTTCCTTACCTTAGTGGATTGCCATCAAAGTTAGTTTTTTTAAAAAATACAAAACTCTTTGAGCTTCTCTGATTTTCATTTTCTATTTGAAAATAGGCTATTCTTAGGAAAGGAGGACCTGGACCTGGCCCCAGGCCATGGCAAATAACTAATAGTCCCTCCCACACATTGTAGATGGACTTTAAGTTACTCTGATCCTTCTGTAGAAAACACAGCTCAGCCTAAAACCCCTAGCACTGGAAACCCTCTAGAGACAGCTAGTATTACAAACTGCTGTGAGAAAAACCAAAACTATTTTTTATGTCAATAGAAGAAATCTGAAAATACTTTTTATTAGAAAAAGAATATTCTGAAGAGTTATACCTAGTTTTATATTTGACCCTGAGGTTATAAGACGTGGCGGTCTTGCAACTGTGAATTATAATTGTAAGAGACATAAAGATCTGAAAAAGGGCAAAATGTATTATGAGTTGTCTCTTTAAAATCCCCTATCCTATTTGGGAATTAAAACTGCATTCCTGCCAGAGGCCACTAATCAAGCAGGGCAAAAAAAAAAATGTTCTTTTTTCTTTGTTTTCTAGTATTTTAAACCACAGGCGATGGCTCGACACAATTGTCTGCAGGTCTTGAGATCATCTTCACTGGAAATAGGGTTGACAAAAACCACCAACTACAGTTAAATGACAATAGCCCAAAGCCATAACATGTGACACTGGTTGCTCACACCAGAGTTCAACCTCTGAAAACACCCCTTTAAAAAGCCCTGTATTTCTGGTAGGATGGCAGTTTTTTGAGATGCTAATCTGCCACCCTCCTCATTTGCTCAAGTGGTTCCTGAAACCTCTTGTTCTTTATTCTCACTTGCTGATTTGGCCTTGGGGACAAGGACCAAACTTTCAGTAAGAAAATTTGGTGTCCCTGGTGGGCCCATTGGTGCCCTGGTGGAACAGCACCAATGACTGCTGCCATGGCTGGGAGAGGCAGGGAGAAGCATTGTCTTTTCCTGGTGAGAGAGTCAGGGACCAGCCCAGCTGCTGCTGGAGCCTGTTTAGCTTAGGGGAACTCCCATCTCTCCCTCCCCAAGTTAGAGGCAACTCCTTGTAACCTGAACCTTGTTGGGGAAAAGGAAACAGATTTGGGAGAGTCACAATGCCTCAGTCCTTTCGGTAAGTTTCCTAGTATGCACACCGATACCCTTGATTCCATCTATTTGGGGAAGGTTTTGAACCTTCCAGGCCTGTGGTAGGGCATCTGTGACATCGTAGGTGTGTCAGTCATGGTTGAGCAGAACTAGGGAACCTGAGGGATTCATCCCCTTTTGGGTTATGAGAATTTGGTTCTTTTTTTGTATGTTCCCACTTGTCTGGTAGGCCATGGCATTGAGATTGAGATTGTTCACATTGGGATTTCCCTGTATTGTCTACTTGTCAACTTGTGCTTATTGTTTGTGAGTTTTTTTGTTTTTTGAGATAGTGTCCCACTCTTTCATTAGACTAGAGTGACGTGGCGTCAGCCCAGCTCACAGTAACCTCAAACTCCTGGGCTCAAGTGATCCTAGCTGGGACCACAGGCGCATGCCACCACGCCTGGTTAATGCTTTTTCTTTTTTTCATAGAGACAGAGTCTTGCTTTTGCTTAGACTGGTCTTGAACTCTTGACCTCAAGTGATCCTCCCTACCTCTGCCTCCCAGAGTGCTAGAATTGCAGGCATGAGCCACCACACCTGGTCCAATTTCAACTAGTCGATCCTCTTCTAGCAGGGACAAAGTCGATTTACCTGGCTTATTCACAAATAGGTCATGGATCCATTCCTTCACAGTTTGGGGGTCTTTTGTGGTTGGGAAGCAATGCTCAAGCTCTTTTGAAAGCTGAGATAGGTGATCATTCACCAGCTGGGAGAAAGAAGGCCCTGGCTCAGTCTCTTCAAAATCTCTGCTAATATTTGAAACATGTCAAAAATCCCAATGTTCATTTGTCACCCCCATAATTCCAGTTTGGCTTCGAATGTAGGTAGCCACTTTATCTGCTGACTTGAACACAATTGCCATTTCCCCCAAAGTGACAGATTGAGATCATTGAGCAGGGCAACAGAGCGAGACTCTGTCTCAAAAACAAACAAAAAAAGAAACTACTTGAGATCACAAATGATGGTGGCCTTAAAAGTATGTTTGAAACAACTTCAAATCTCCATACATTCTAGATTAAAGTCCAGATAGAATATCCTGAGATTGCCACAAAAGCACTGAAAAGCCTGCTGCCATTCCCAACACCCTATCTTTGTGCAGCAGGGTTTTCTGCAGTGACAGCAACCAAAACAAGATTACAGAGTAGACTGGACATAAGCAACACACTTTGGGTGTCACTGTCTCCCATTACCCCCAGCCAGGACCATCTAGTTGCAGGAAAACAAGCTCAGGGCTGCCACTGATTCTGCATTATGGTGAGTTGTATAATTATTTCATTATATATTATAATGTAATAGTAATCAAGTCCACTTGATTACTTGTAATAGATTGATTGCTTGTAATACTTGATTACTTGTAATACTTCTATTACACTTGTAATAGAAATCAAGTGCACAATAAATGTAATGTGTTTGAATCGTCCCCAAACCATCCTCCCCACCCCTGGTTTGTGGAAAAATTGTCTTCCATGAAACCAGTACATGAGTTTTCCTCTTTTAGGTCCCTGCCCCAGTTGGAAGCATCCCTCCACCCATTTAAACCAGGAGACTGGGTGTTGCTTAAAGCCTGGAAAGAACAAGGACCCAAAACAGAACTGGCAAAGAAATGGAAGGGACCCTGTGAAGTGCTTCTTACAACTCATACCTCGTTGAAATTGTCGGGAGTAAAACCTTTCATCCATCATAACAGTAACGTGGTGTCCCATGGAAGAAGAGGACCCAAGTCCTCAGTGGATGGATCCACCTTTGGGTGAACTAAAGTATCAGTTTAAGAAGAAGGGAAAATGAAAACATTGGTGTTTTTGTTAACCTTTCTTTGGTTATTTGTTCTGTCTACAGAATGGAGAGACAGCCCCTCAGTGAGGATTTCCACACTATCACCCCTTCTGCTGATCTGTCTTGCCTCTGGCTTTGTAATTGTGACTAATAGCTCTGTACTCAGAGGTCCCGTGTTTCTTTCTTACCCAGCCCTGTATCAGACATGTACAAGGTGTACATACAAGGTGATGGTAAGGACCTACTAGTGTCTTAGATACCAAGCAGGGTAAAATCTCTCTTATCAGGTAGCCTCAACTTCACCTCATCAGTCCTCGTGGTTATAGTTGTTGCTTATGCCATGCATAAAAATCTGTCGCATTCTTTATTTTTTTATTTTTTTGTAAATCTACTGCTAAAGCTTTGACAAACCAGAAAGAGCAATGGCATAAATAAGTACAAACCTTCCATCTAAAACATTGATACAATTCAGCAGGAAGTATCTCAATGACTGTGTTGCCCCTTCTCCTATAGATATGGAAGGATAAAATTGACAGTGGGGAATATGTAACAGGTAAAAGTCTGAAAAAGGGTAAAATGTACTATAAGTTGTCTCTTTGAAACCGGCATTGCTGCCCAAGGCCAGTAATGAAAGAGGCAGAAAAATGTTCTTTGTCCTTTGTTTTCTAGTATCTTAAACCCCAGGAGATGGCTCAACAGAACTGTCTGCAGGTCACAAGATCATCTTCACTGGAGACAAGGTTGACCCAAATCACCAACTATAGTTAAACAACAATAGCTCAAAGTCATGACATGTGATGCTGGTTGCTAGCACCCAAGCCCAATCTCTGAAACGCCCCTTTAAAAAGCCCTGCATATCTGCTTACAGGCAGGATGGCAGTTTTTTGAGACACTCGTCTGCTGCCTTCCTCATTTGCTGGCAAATTAATAAACTTCTCTTTCCTTTTCCTCAAACCACTTGTCCTTGTTCTTCATTCTGATGAAGAACTGATTCAGCCTTGGGGACAAGTACTGAACTTTCAGCAACATAATCAATGTGAGCAATGGCCCTATTTACCAATAGCAAAGAGCTTTTGTGTTTGGAATTCCAACTAGAACTCTTCCTGAGTTCTGCTTAAACTTCATTTTTAATTTCCTGAAATAGTTTTGGACTCTATGGTTGAGATAAGGATAGTAATATCACAATATTGATTTTGCTTTTAAATTATATGAAGAAATATTGAAAAGTTTAAAAACATACTTTAATATTCAAGCAGAGAGGAGGATACACTCAATCAGACTATGTATACTTTCCCATTGGATCTTGAATCCTGTGTGTGTGCATGTGTGTGTGAGTGTTGAATGTTTTCTGTTAGGTTTTTAGCTACGTAGAGTGCATCAGCTTATTTACACTCCAGCATGGTGAGCAGCAGGGTAAGCCTGTGGTTCCCTTGGATCTGGTAAAACTGTGATTCTGTGGGAACATTTATAATATCACGTTTTCTCTTCTAAAGGGCGACTGAGGAAACCGAAGCCTCTGGGGCTTTTGCATGAGTCAGTCGGCAGTCAGCACTGCTGCTTGTGAGCTGTTGGCAGACGCAAGCCCCCACAACCACCCCCCTCCTCCATCTTGGGAAGTGCACGTCTTTATCACTTCCATGCATTCCTTCTGCTGCTCTGAAATTCTTAACAGAGAGAGGTGTGTGTGTGTGTATGTGTGTGTGTGTGTGTGTGCGTGCATGCGTGTGTATGGGGAGAGGGAGGTGGGAGAGCAGGTGATTTATGTGCTTTAAATTCTCTTCCATTTTGCAAGGGGATCATATGCCATTTCCAAGGCAGAGACATCCTATGAGAAACAGATTTCATTAGAGAGTCTGAAATGACAGGAATGGTTTAAATTTAGCATCGGGGAGAGAACACTGCCTTTAGGTAACGTACAGCTAAAATGATTCCAAATGTTTTATCTGATGCCAGCTGTGCAGCCTTCTGGATAAATCATTTCACATCATACACTTCAGAGCGTTTGGTGCAGATGTAGCCCTCTGCCACAAAGATCCTTCACTGAAAACAAGCAGCCGCTGCAGTGCTGCCACCGCAAAAGCAGCTGCCTCCTCACCCCCACCCACCACAGTGTTTCCAGCACTGTCACCTTATCCCATCAGCTCGGTGACGGGGCTCAGTGTGCTGCAGACCAATAAATGCTGCCCGCTGGGATTGAGTTTCCCTGGGTACACCAGCCATTCACTCCTATTTATTTTCCTTTAGACCTGGTGAATCATCTTTTGTGCCGTCTTACATTGTGTGACTCATGTAAGGCTATTTTCTGCCCAGTCTCAGCCCAGTGGCTCATTTCTGAAGAGGGCCCTTCCTCCTCTGCTAAATGTCATGGATCACAGCGTTACACCTTGTAGGAATCCCAGACTTGCTTTACTGGAGTTTAGTGTAGTTGAACAATAGGAGGATGACGAGGAAATCGTCATTGTGTGGGTGAAACCACATAGGCCTCCCAGACACTTATTTTAAGAGGGTGCTTTGCATATTGCTTTCTGGGGATGACAGTGTTGGACTTTGTAATTTTGTTCCCTTTCCTTTCATCAGGAGACACACTGTATCAAATGCAGAATGTGAAATCAACATATGCTTAAGGAAGTTTTCACAACAAAGGTAGCTAGTGGTTGATCCCATTTCTTAAGGGTCTCCCTTTCCCTCCTCTCTCTCATTTACCTTTTTTCCATGTACATTTTGGAGCAAAAAATTTTTGATTTCTCCTTTATGCACTTCCTAATTTATGACAAAATAGTTTTTCCAGAACACACACTACTAATTAAATCAGAAAAATAAGGGTTTGTCTGGTATAGTTGGAATTGATAAACTTCATATTCTCTGGAGATTTGAGGACCTTTCTGTGTATCTCTTAGATAATTAAGAAGCTAGTAATACTGCTAATACTAATAATACTGCTTCTACTGAAGGGCCAGGAACACATACAGAAATGTTGGTGTTAGTTTGAGGTGCATAGGGGTGAACGTAGCCACCTTCATACCGTGGCTATAATTCCTGATGGCGAGGCTGGCTTTAGCTCAGGGGAAAATGTTGAATCTTCTCAGCAGAACAAAGGGAATCTTTTCCCAGTTGTTTTATTTAATCACATTTGTTTTTCAGGGCAAGTTTTAGGTTTATACAAGGGTAAGACTCAGCTTTTCCTGGATTAGGAAACAGATTATAAAATATTTTACTGGGTCAGAACACAAAATAACCTCATCTTGAGATGAGCTCAGGATCTTGCTCAAGGCCCAAATGCCTCGAAAGTTTAGGTTCTGAAGAAACGTGACAGGAAACAATTGCATCTCCACGCTAGACAGTTACTTAATGAAAAAAGAAGTCCTATGTAAACTACCCAACAGTCCTGATGAAACGGAGAATGTTGCTTTTAATAGCGTGTTCCTGGGTCTTCACGGGCTTGGAGATGTGCAGCCATCCCTCCAGCTGCAGCCCAGAGAACGCAGGGCACGGCATGCTTCTGCTGTGTGTTTTAAATTAGCTTAGTCAAGCTATAAATATTTTTGGTAATTTCTAAAAAACGAAATGTTTCTGTCTAAGCCAGAAGACTGGGTTGTGCAACACAAATTAACTTCATATGGAGATGAGGTCTGGAAAAGAGCATGGAAGTGCATTTCTGACCCTGGCTGGCCCAATAGGGTTAATTATAATTGGTCCCATTTGCTCTGAGAATTTCTCAGTTACCTCAGCCGTCAAATTCAAATTCCTGCCCATGGACTCTACTGGCTGCCATGGAATGCCCACACCAGCCTTGGAGAAGTGTCCTCTTCTCTTGATGCTCACCTCCTCATGGGCCGCTTCTAAGCTGATTGCCTTTGCCTCAGCTCAAAGCACTTCCTCCAACTAGAGTAATTTCTGTCTTCCTTTCTGCCATGCCCTGTGTCTCATTTAGCTTGTCAATATCAATGGAGACTCTTTTATTCCAAGAGCCTTTTCCGAAGACATTTAAACAGTTTCTAATCACTTATACTCACCTCTTCTCTTTTCATTCTGTAAGGGATGTTGATTATACATATAGTACAACTTTGGCATTCACTGGAGATCCATTTTGATGGTCCTTGGAACAGGAAATTGCTCTGAATACCATGCTGGGCTGGAAACATTGGGCTTCACCAGGTAATGCTGAGATTTTTTTAGGCTTTGGGATTAGTTTTGATGTCTTAGCTGAAGCTCTGGGTAACCAGACTTCTTCTTGGCCCTTGGTAGCATTCATTACCTATTGTCACCCCCTTGTTTTCCTTGTCAAGGAAATTAAGTGTCAGTGAGGGATATTCCACTTAATAATTACTGAGTATGCAGATAATAATGCTGGTACTAGGGTGTGTGGGAAGGATACAAAAAGGAAACACTTAAAAGAAAC
Organism: Microcebus murinus; assembly: GCF_040939455.1. Lineage (NCBI taxonomy): Eukaryota > Metazoa > Chordata > Mammalia > Primates > Cheirogaleidae > Microcebus > Microcebus murinus. Next base: position 71,844,456 of record NC_134108.1, read on the forward strand.
TTAAATAATCCTACCATACTTCAGATCATTAGATCTTTATCATCTTTTGGGTTGTGTCTTGTGCTATGATGGATGCCGCCCAGAAATAGTTATGCAACCATACTCTCTTGGTCCCAGTGATTGTCGGGGTCACAGAGTAGTGGGAATTGATTGAAGAAGTGGGTTGGATTTGAAAATTTAGATGTAATAACATTGGTGAAATGTAGAACGCTTGGAAGAGAATCGTTGGAAGGAAGGAGAAGGCCTGGTCTGGAATTACATTTAGGCTTTCCCTTTAGGAGACAGGGCAAATGGTGGTGTTATTCTACTGAGGTGAGAAATACATCAGCCTAAATGCAGCACTGGAACCCATCAGGTCTGCATTTACTAGGACTGCTAAAGACATTGCAAAGTTAACATAGTCAAATAAAAACTCTTGATTTCCATTCCTCTCCTTCAAACCTATTTCTTGACCACCTTCCTCTGTCCCAGTCAATAGCATCCACCATCAAATTATCTCAGGGTACTTCTTGGTTCCTTTTTTATTTGCTATTCTTTCAACCTCAAGATATATCAATCTACTTCCAAAACATATCCAAAGACATCTCTTTCTCTCTGTCTCCACTGCTACCTGTTGTCTGTCCATCATAGAAGGTTAAACCAATGAGTGTTTTAATGGCATAATCTTAATTCTCTCTCCTCCTTTAAAAACAAAAATAGGAAACTAACATCAGAGTGTGGAGCTATGAGGCCTTGGGACTCAGGCACATCATGATGTCTAGTAGACTCTTCTTTTCTAACCCCACATCCTTGCACTGTCACGGTAAACAGTATTATAGGTGAGATCTGTCCCTGACAGGGGAGAAAGGATGAGACCATATTGCATAACTTTGGGCAGGGCATGGTTTTCCCCCATCTGTTGTGGTAGGGTTTATGGGGTTATATCTGTATGTTTATGAGCTTCTAGAGAAATGCCTTCCTTCTCTCTCCTTTCTTATCTCCTCTCAGCCTAAATTTTTCCCTTGGATCCCTCTTCTATCCTTAACAAAGAAACGTCAGAGCACAAATCCTATGGTACCTCCTTTTGCCATGGTAGGACATTTATCTTGAGTCGTTCTGTCAGAAAGAAGATTGAATTACTCTTTCTCAGCCTTGGGGGAATTCAGAGTAGAGACAAGATGAAGGATCAGAGCTATTTTTTTTTTTCTATTCCTTTCTGTAGAGTGGACTCTAATAAAATTTTGTTAAGATTTCATTTATTTCAAATTGTCTATAATTTTAAAAAACTCTCTTAATAAGGACTCAAAACATATCTCATCTATTTAATTTTAATTTCAACACTAATAGACATGGAGACTATTTTCTAAGATGATCCTGTCTCGGGTGAAGCAAGTCAAAATGGTAGCTAGTCAATTTCACCAAGTAGATTAGCAATCAATAATTTTTGAATAACATGACTGTGAAATTATCCCATTTTCTGAGGAACTCAAAGTATTTCAAACAATTCCTAACGATATTTAAAGTAAAAAGAAAAAAATGTGAAGTATTAAAAAAAAAGATAAATGGATGCAGCTTTACAAAATTAACCTAGTTTCCACAAAAATGCCCAGTATTCAACACTTGTTTTTTATTCATTTCATCAATACATGCATACTTCCATTCTCTCTGAGTTCAGAATAATTTGAACACAATGTTTCTCTGTTTAGTTAAGGCTAAATTTAATAACTATATGATTTTTATGTATACTTCTTGAGAAAAATTACATAAAAAGTCTATTCATCACTTTATAGGCAATTATTAATACCTTTTTGTATCATTATTAATGTTTATATACTAAAAGATTTTGATTATAGTTAGAAAGCTTAGTGTCAAATTCTTTTTAGGATGCAAGGAAAGAGAAAAAAGTCTGCATCATAGAGACACAAACTCACCCAGCTCTTTGTGAATTTTTTTCAGTGACATCATTTACTATAGATAGCAGTAGAAACTAGTAAATTTAAGCTCAAGACCTATATTCAATGGCCATCTAGACCAATCTTACCCTTGCATTTCAAGAAAAACATACCAAATAGAATCAATAATATTTCTTTCCAAATCTGTTCTCTGATGCCTTGTGACAAAAACCAAGGCACAATAATGGAGAATAGGCAACTCCTTCAGGATCATGATCTAAAAGCCTAGAATATGAAAATTTTGTACTGGAAATTTGCATGAGTACAGAAAGGATTAAGAGACACACATTCTAATATAATTGTCCTAAGTTCGACCTAGATGGAGGAGAGAAAATGACTTAACTAGATGCTATTAGTCTTGGTCATATCTGATACCTGATTTTAGCCTCAAAATATATGTTGTTATGTGCTGTCCATTGTCCATAATAATGACCAATTAGCAATAGACCTCGTGGTTTATCAGTAGTTTATTTTTTGAATACTAGTGACATTTATACTTATCATATTGTTGGCAAAATGTTGATGGCTGGCTGGCTCTGAGATGAATAGTTATTTGATCTTTATGGGATGGGCATTCTTTTTTTTTTTAATTTCAGAATATTATGGGGGTATAATCGTTAAGGTTACATACATTGCCCTTGTCTCCCCTTCCCCCTCGAGGCAGAGCTTCAAGCAACACATAGTGTACCCCAAACGGTGCGCATCTCACTCACTGTGTATGTATATACTCATCCCCTCCTCCCCCCTGCCCCATGCCCCACATCCGACAAATGTTTGTTTTTCTTTTTTTCTTAACATTTTGGTTACAATTTATATCTTTGCCTCTCCCTAGCAAGGATTAGAGGTATGCCCTTCCCCACCACAATGTTCACCACATTCCTCAGATGTGGGACTACCCCCCAACCCCGAATCCCTGGTGAACACCACCACCTTTGAGCACCATAGTGTTAATAAGTCAGTACCAATTTGATGGCGAATATACATGGAGCTCATTATTCTGATCTTGTGTCACCTCATTTTGGATAATGGGCTTAAGCTCAATCCAGGATAATATAAGCGGTGCTAGCTCGCTGTCGTTTCTTAGAATTGAGTAATATTCCATTGTAAACATATACCAAATTTTAATAATCCACTCATGAATTGACGGGCACTTGGGTAGTTTCCACATTCTTGCAATAGTGAATTGTGCTGCCATAAACCTTTGGGTGCAGATGTCTTTATAATAGAATGTCTTATGCTCTTTTGGGTAGATGCCTATAATGCTATTGCTGGGTTGAATGGTATTTCTATTTTTAGCTCTTTGAGGTATCTCCAAATTCTTTTCTACAAAGGTTGCCCTAATTTGCAGTTCCACCAGCAGTGTAAGAGTGTTCCTGTCTCTCCACATCCTCGCCAGCGTTTGTTGTTTTGGGATTTCTTGATACAGGCCATTCTCACTGGGGTTAGACCGGGCATTCTTGATCTGGGACTCATTATAGCAATACTTTGCCAAACCAGTCTCTATTGTCCTTAGAATAGCACCAGTTGTTATTCTAGAGATTCAATATTAATACATTCATCTATTTTGCTATTCAGTAAGCATTTATTTAACACTTACTGTATGTCAGGCACTGTTTTAGCCATAGGGTGTAGCAAGATGAAGCTGTTCCTGTATTAAAGAAGTTTACAAACCAAGAATTACAACTCAGTGAGACATTTCTCTTATGAAGATATATGTGAAGTACAGTTAGAGTATAGGAGAAACCCCCATTTTCTCTCAGGTATTCAGAGAAGACTTCACAGTGGAAAAGATGCTCACTGAGATTTTAAGAATGGAGAGTTTTCTTGTTACATAAGTGAGGAAAGCACATTTGAACGAGGGAGACAGAATGTGGAAATGAATGGAGCCATGAGAGAGAATGATGTGTTCTGCACAAAATAGTTTAATATGGTGAGAGAGTCAGATCAGAGTAGTGAGAGATGGAAGGGAAGACAGAAGATGAGAATGGACGGGTCATTAGAGATCAGATAACAGAAGGTCCATGTGTAAATCAGAGGAGGTTCAATTTCACTCACTGGACAACTATAGCAACTAAAGAATTTTGAGCCAAAACATATAATAGAAAGGGTCCTCCACAAAAATTGGGGAGGATATATTAAAGAACAAGAGGATCTAGAGATACAGAGAACATTCAGAGATACTGAATATATGGAAAGAAGTGATGATTCTTGAATATGGACCCAGGAAGTGAATTAGGATTTGGGAGGTATTTAGGAGGGAGATTCACAATACTGAGTTTTCATTGGAGAGAGGTTCGAGGCAATGGAAGAATGTATTAATATTATGGCTCCCAGTAATCTTGTCTGGATATGTCAGTCACGAACACCAGCAATACAGGAGCAGTAGCTTTGGAGGAAGGATAATGGATTGTATAATTTGGAGATGCTTGGAAGACATTAATGCGTAAATGTGTATAAGACAATTGTATATATAATAGGTCTGGAACTAAAAGAATAAGAAAATTATTTATCTGGAGATAAATAATTGAGGGTTATTTGCATTTTCATGGAGAGCAGACTGTTAAACATTTACCAATGACATTGCCTGTGATCCAATCCTGGCCAGGGACCCTGGGCACAGTCTGCATGGTTGCTCCCAGGGAGGGTTTTCCCTTTGATAAGGACTATGTTTGAGTGAGAACATGATGCCTGGATATGAAGGCCAACATGGTGAGAACTACAGAGTGGAAAAATGGAAAAAGGCCTTGATGACATCAGCTACTGCATCATCCTTAAACTTCAGGCTTCTCATTGTGTGAGTTTATACGTCTTTGCTATTTAAACCACATTTAATTTAGTATTCTGGTACTTAAAGCAGAAATCGTCCAAACTAAAAGGCTTCTTTTTGTGTGATATTGTGGAAAGAATTAAAAATGGATGGACAAGCACTTTCTTTTGTGTTTATGTGGGCACTAGACTAAGGAAGCTTTTATTTTGTTCTCTGGTTCAAAAAGCAAGAGAGATAAACAGAGGATTGATGACCATGGTGAAGGGATAGGGCGTGGGGAGATCTTCCCAGAGACAGGAAATACGACTATCAAATGGTATGTTGGGCGTAGTCAGGGCCAAAGATCACATCTGACGATGGCTCTAATTTGCATGGTTGTGTACTTTCATCCAGACTAGATAGGAAGGAAGTGTGGGTGGACCAATTGATATACTTGTGGATCGGAGAATGGTCAAGGGCCTGGAGAACATAATGAGTGGCTGAAGTGATGGTCACAGACTGGGCTATTGAGAGCTACAAGAATTCAGCAGTGAGTCCAAGCTGATCATGTATAGGATGGGAAAAAAAATACTCTGTGTCTGGAATATAGAGAATAAGGGGAAGTGGTATGAGATGATAATGGAGAGATGGGCACAAGCCACATGGTATGGAGCCTTCATGTAAGGAGTTAGGTTTTTCATCTAAAGGAACTAAGAAGCCAGACTTAAGCAGGGCAATGACCTGATCTGGTGTTTTAAAAAGACCACTCTGGAGGTTGTGTAGAGAATGGATTATAGGAGGGCAAGAAAGGAATCAGGAAGATGGTCGTGATTGCAGTAGTTTAGACAAGAGATAATGATGGCTTGGACCTAGGGGGTGATAATGGAGGCAGACAGAGAAATGAATAGTTTAACATATAATTGGAGGGTGGAACAGATAGGACTTGTTGATGGATTAGATTATGGGGTAAGGAAAAGCAAAAAGTCAAAGATAATCTCTAAATTCTGGTCTTTAGCAAGGTAATAGATAGTGATGCTACTTACTGATAAGACTGATAAGGGAATATTGGAGGAGAAACCAGATTTAGTAGGGGAAGACTGGAGTAAGAGAGAGTTGTAGAGTGGTTGTGACACATGGAAATGTCAGATATAGTCATGCATCACTTAACGATGGGAATACATTCTGAGAAATGTATCATTACGTGATTTCCCCAACATCATAGAGAATACTCACACAGACCTTGTTGGTGTAGTGCACTACACACCCAGGCTATAGGGTATAACTTATTGCTCTCAGGCTACAAACTTGTGATACTGTACTGAATTCTGTAGGCAATTGTGATAACAATTGTAAATATTTGTGTATCTAAACATATCTAAGCAGAAAAGGTACAGTAAAAATACCGTATTATAATCTCATAGGACCACTGTCCTATATGTAGTCTGCTGTTGATTAAAACATTGTTATGTGGCAAATAACTGTGGATAGTTGGATACTTAAGTCTGGACCTCATAGGAGAGAAAAGGAATAAGGCACAATTTTGTAAATTGTATATGAGCACGGTGGTTACCTCCCCACCATCCCTTCTTTCCCACCACCATTGCGTGGCACCCATATTATTTGGAGGCAATTAACTCCTCACCTGGAGTCTATTGTGGATATTATTTTATCTCAATCAGAATAATACTTCCTCTCCCCATCATAGTTATTGATTTAAGTAACCTAGATTTAAGCCACTCTGCACATAGCATTACTCTATCCAAAGGGATTGGATCTACAAAAAATTCAGGCAAATGGGACATGCAGATTCTCATTTTCTAGGATCTTCTAAAAAAGAATGTTTCCTTCCCTTCTGAGAACACAGAGAAAGCTACCATAAATCAGTCTCTGTCATTTTGAATGGCATGATTTGTGGATATGAAGTCTGGAACTGCTGCAGCTACTTTGTCAATATGAGGGACATTACTTTGAGGATGAAGTAATAAAATGAAAGCCAGAAAAGAGAGTTAGAAAGAAACTGATTCCCTGATGACATCAGTGAGCCTTCAAGACTACATTGGTTCTGAACTTTTCAGTTATGTGAGACAATAAACTCCTTTTATCATTTAAGAGAGAGTGTCAGTTTTGGTTATTTACAGTATGAGAGTCCTAACTGATAACTCCTGAGTCATTAGCACATAAATAGTATTTGAAGCCATGGGATTTGATGAGATAACCCAAGGAGAAAATATAGAGAAGAAATATTGAATCCTGAGGCATTCTAACTTTAGAGATTAGGCCAAGGAGGAGGAGCACACAAAAAGGGAGAAGAAAATGGCAGAGACATAGAAGGAGAATGAGGAAAGTATTGAGTCATTGACTCCCAAAGAGGAAAGTGCTTCAAGAAGGAAGGAGTAGCCCCCTCTTTGACAGTTGCGGGGGGTATGGGCAACATGACAGCAGACAGATGACCCTTGGAAATGCAATGTATAGCTTGTTAGTTACCCTGTCAGAGCAGTCAGTGGAGGTTAGGCTGAAAGACTGATAAGAGTAGGCTGAAGATGAAACAGGGTTAGGAAGTGAAGACTGTGAATAGATACATGTTCCAGAAGTTTTTCTATGATGAGGAACAAAGCAGTGAGTAAGGTATTGAGGGTACTGTGGGATCTAGGGGTGTTTGCTTTCCTTGCTATTGCGATTTGGTTTTTGAGAATGGACAACACAAACTGAGATGTGTATGTGTGTGTGTGTGTGTGTGTGTGTGTGTGTGTATAAAATATATAATATATAAAATATATGTAAGTATATAAAACATATGCAGTACTGATGGAATGATCTAGCAGAGAAGAATAGAAAGGGGATGTAGGAAAGAAGAAATCATTGAAAGTATTGTCCCTGTAAAGGTACAAGGGGACAGTTTCCAGAGAATAAGAGGAGACACTTTATGGGAATGGGGACACTTCCCTTGTCAAAGGAAAGAATGAAGAACATGAATGTGGATAAGAGTAGATCTGTGAATTTGTAACAAGAAGACATAGAAGTCTCTGATTTATTTTTTAGTTGAATATGAATAAGTGCCATCTGCCTAGATCTTTCCTAGGGAAAGGGTGTGATTAAAACATTATTCCATGGGGTAAAGTCATAACATGTAACCAAAATGTTTGTATCCCCATAATTGCCTGAAATAATAATAATAAAAAAAACAACATTATTCCTTTAAATCATTACCCCTATGCAGGACAGAAATTTTCTTCATCAGGCTCTTGGAAAATGACCTGTTGTGTTCTTGGAGTCACAAAACTCTTTGCAGTAGATTTTTTTTGTGTATCAAATTCTAAATAAAGATCTGCTTTATAATTTTTTTTGAAAGTTTTGCTGTGCATAAATGGGATTGGAGGGGTGATGGAAGGTACCTATTTATTTTGCTATCAGTTTAAGGCTTAAGCAACTATATTCACATTCTATTAAAGCTGGTTTTAGTAAAATAGAAATTTAAAATTTTCCACCTAACATATTCACAAGCCAGTGACGTTTATATTAATTTCTTTCCAATGTGGCGCCCCTACTCGCCGCAGCCAAGTTAGCGCATGTTTGTGGTCGTTGTTAGCATGGCCTCAGCCTCTTCTTTCCTTACATTTCCTCCAGTTCTTTGGCTGGAAGAACTTTGTTAAAAGTGGCAAAAATGATCTGTAATACTTATCCGAAGTTATAACTAAAATGTATATTCTTAATAGCCTAGATAAAGAATATTATATTTCATTTTTTTCTGGATGGTTTTATAATAAGCATCAGTTGGAGAAACTGCATGATATTTCAAGATGATTAGCTATGACTTTTAGTTATAAGTTAGTGGGAGGTTCTTATTACAACTCAATTATGGGTTTTAGCTAACAAAATAATTTGAGTTAATTAGACTATTATGAAGACCATGTAGAGGAAGAAAGAGTGTGGCTTATTATTTTATGAATACTCTGCTGGGTTTGAGCTCATTTTACACAGCACAGAATAACTTGTTTTGCACAAAGCCACTTAAGAGACTTGAAATATAACTTCTTTTGTATGCATCCTCTTTAGCTGTGCATTTCTGAAAAGCCAGCATGCCCATCACACCTACCTGCAGAATTGGTTTTAAATCCTGATGACACATGGCTGAGAACAAGGACTAGTTTCATTCAGGTAAAGTCAAATCCAGGTCAATCCCATTGTTCATGAACCAAGCAGCTCTGGGCAGAGATGAAAATACAAGACTTATTAGTTATGTTGTTTAACACACATGGCCCAGGAGAGAGTAAAACCACACATTCATAAAACACAGTCACTGGGCCAGTTCCTGGGTTTTTGAAAGAATACCAGTTAACACTACCTCAAAGATGTTTTGTTCAAATAAATTTCAATCATGATCTCTCTAGCTATCAATGTGTAGCTATTGGGATTTAAAATTATATATATTCATATATATAAGGATTATATATTATATATAAAATTTGTATATTATATATAATTTCAGATGCAAATACATCTTATTTTTAACTTATATAACTGTATATGTTACATATGTGTATATTAAATATATGTGTATGATATAAATGTATAATATAATTTTTAATGAAGGGATTTTTAATGGTAGGGACAGTGGTTGGTAGCTGAGATAGAGTCCAAACAGCTGTAATCAAATTTTTAAAGCTGATTTTGAAAGTGGTTTCCTTATTGCAGTGAGTGGATCAGTAGCCTCAGGTCACAAGTTCAAAGGTATTTCCTAAAGAAGCTGAGCTCACTGAATGATCCTTACTCTAGAAATGTTTGATTTGGATTTGATGGGTTGAAGTTATTTTTAGGATTACTAGTAAAAAGTTTGATGTGCTTTCAGACTGCAGCCAGAAGAGTGAAGTTTAGGGTCAGTTATTAGCCAATCAGTAGTTAACATACCCATTATTTTTATTTAGCTTTTCTTAATCGGAGCAAGTTTTCTCTGTTCTTTGCCCAGTATGCAGAAGTATAGTTGGTGAAGACAAAAAGTGGGAAAAGAAAAAAAGTCACAATTGTTAACCTTGCATTGGTGCGTTTTCTCTTGAATCCTCTTCTTTTTACCAGTAAGAGAATGGCATGCTCTATCATTGGGATTTTGAAGCCTTTCTCCAGCTTTGTTGTTGGTTCAGAGATAGCTCAGAATCAAGTAGTTATTTGGACAAAACCGTTTGCTTCTCATCAAGTCATCCAGACCTATCTGCGGTGACACTTTGGCAGGGCCAAGTGGGGAAGTGTGCATAGCCCTGTCAGGACCAATGAGCCCAGTGCTGCGAAGAGAACAAGGCACTTACAGGAACTCACACGCATGCAGCTGCTTCTCAAAACAGCGTAAAGAAAACCAAACACACCCTGTTCTCTTTCATGAGAAGCAGGCAGATTTCTATTATCTCTTGGATATGTCTGACAATCAGAATTTTCAGGCAGAAGATAAAGGAAGATTTGATGTTTTTCTTCTTGTAAAGATTATTTAGGCATATTAAGCTAAAGGAGTGAACTTTTAGATAATTATGTAATCTTTATTTTATTTACTATTTTTCTCAAATTGAAAGAAAAGCATAAATTAGAAGTGTAGCAGATTGGGGATGAAATCCAAGATTTGTACATGGTGTAATTGTGCCCTGCCTTGTGGTTCTCATTCCTTTCTCAGCCATGGGGAACACAGGGTGCCCTGAGCCCAGAGAAATTTTCATCTTCTGTGTGCCTAATGTGGGGTTTTCAAGGTGTGTTCCTAGAATCAGTTCCATTGAATGCTCTCTGTGGGAGGATTATATATCTTCACTCTATTTACATCTGGCCTGGCCATGCAAGTTGCTTTAGCCAATGAAATGGCACACAAACTGCTAGGTGCCACTTCCAGCAAAAGCTTTAAGACCATTGCATGGTTCTGCCATTTTCCTTTTCCTCCTCCATGAGAACAGCAATAGTGAGATGGGAATTGCTTGTTTAGCCTTGATCCAAGAGTGAAGAAATGCGGAATAGAGCCATAGCCAACTAGCAGCTGCCATGCAAAATGAGTAAGAAATAAAGCATTGTTGTTATAAACCACTGAGAATTTTGTGTGTGTGTGTGTGATTTTGATACTGCAGCATTACCCAACTTACTGGTACATTCCTAGAAAAAGAGCCTCTTTGAGTCAAATACATTTTGGAAAGCCTGCATATAGTATCCCACTCAGAGAATAGTGTACAGTGGCATTTTAAAGGCTGTAAAAAGATCCTGCAGAAAAGAACTATTTATACTGTGAATCTAGCATATCCCCAGTTATTGTGATTAAATCAATAACTTTTCACTGAACACATTTTTTTAAGAGCTGCCTTAATGCACTTTTTTCTTTTACCTGAGAGAGATTGATTCAAGAAGATGGTGGCTTTTGTTAACTTTTTCAAACTATTAAGCACTAGTTTCATTTCTTTGTTATTTCATTCATTCGTGTATTCATTCACTCATTCATTCTTTCAATAATGAAGAAATATACAGGTACCGCAGTTAGTGTTGTTGGAGATACTAAGGTCTGTCACTATCATCTTGTTGGATGTCCAAGAGTGTCACTGTCATTAATTTCTATAACTCAATTTCAGACTGCATTTTTATCTTTGACATAGTACCAAGTTTTAAGAGTATTACTGCTGGTTACTGGTCACTGTTCAGATGTCCACACTGGTCACTGTTCAGATGTCCATTGCCCAGTTCCACATGGTGGCTTCAGGACTGGGAGGTTGACATTGTCATGCTAGTTTCATGCCAAACCTAGGGCACACGGGAATCTATGCATGAGTTCCTATGGTCCTGTGTCCTAGGGCACATCACCCAGCCATTCCAAAGCCATCGGCTTTGATGGTGCTGCCAAGAAGCAGGGCTCGGTTCCTTGCTCTGGGACTGTAGTAGGCAAAACTCTACGATGGTCTTCAAGATTTCTGGTCTCATGTACTTTCCTCCCAGTCATTCAACAAACAATAATCTTGCTACTACTGTGAAGGGATTTTGCAGGTGTAATTGAAGTTCTGAATCAGTAGACCTTAAATTAGAGAGATTACTCAGGTGAGCCTGAGTTAATCACATTAAGCCTTTAAAAGCAGAGAGTTTTCTCCTATTAGTTGCAGAAGACCAAGTCAGAGATTCAAAGCATAAGAAGGACTCAACACACTGTGGCTGGCTTACAGATGGAATGGCCATTCAGCAAGGAATGCCATTGGCCTCTTGGAGCTGAGAGCATCCCTGCCTGACAGCCAGCAAGGGAAGGTGGCCTCAGCCCAGCAACCTCCAGAGACCCGGTCCTGCCAACCTGAATGAGCTTAGAAGCAGATTTCTCCACAGTGCTTCCAGACAAGAGCTCAGCCTGAACCCAAGTGCCCATGAATACATGAGTGGATTAATAAAATGTGGTATATGTATACCATGGAGTACTATTCAGCTTTAAGAAACAATGGTGATATAGCACCTCTTGTATTTTCCTGGATAGACCTGGAACCCATTCTACTAAGTGAAGTATCCCAAGAATGGAAATAGAAGCACCACATGTACTCACCAGCAAATTGGTATTAACGGATCAACACCTAAGTGCACATATAAGAATTACATTTATCGGGTGTCGGGCAGGTGGAAGGGGGGAGGTGGGGGGTGGGTATATACATACATAATGAGTGAGATGTGCAACGTTTTGGGGATGGTCACACTTGAAGCTCTGACCTGAGGGGGGAGAGGGGGCAAGGCTAATATACATAACCTTAATATTTGTACCCCCATAATATGCTGGAAAAAAAAACTCAGCCTGGCTCATACCTTGATCTCAGCCTTATGAAACTCTGCACAGAGAACCCAGCCACATTGTGCCAGACATGGCAAACTAGATCCATAGAACTGTGAACTATAGAACTATAGAACATGCTGGATCTATAGTACCGGGAGCTAATAAATGGTATTTTAAGCTGCTAAGTTTGTGGTAATTTGGTATGCAGCAATAGAAAACTAATTCCTGTACAGGAACCAAAGTCTTTGTTACCTCTTTCTTTTCTTCTCCTCCTGCCTGTGTTTTCTGTTTCCAATTTAAAGAAGTCAGAAAGGGAGAGGGAAGCCCGTGTATCTTTTGTTTCTCCTAGCTTCATACCCTCTTCCTGACACCTCATGCAAAACTCCTATACGTTTTCTTAAAAGTTTAGACTTTTAGAAAGCAAACTCCAGAGAGACTTGCAGGCTGCTGTGCTACAAGCTCTCCCTTTCTCCATCCTCCGAAACATGCTCAGAGCCACCACCTGCCACCCCTGAGTCAATCAGGCCAGCTTGAAAGTGGGGAAAGGAGAGGGGACAGTATTCCACAAACCAGTGTCGTCACATCTTGCTCCATCCCAACAGCTTCATCCCACTTCTGTGTGGATTTAGACATGGCAGAGCAGAGTTGTCCAGCAGAGCAGTGACATCAGAGGCAGTGTCTGACCAAGAGACAGCCTGGGCTGCTCCAGCCGGCCCCTCGCTGCCTGTGTTAAACGGTGCAGGGTGAAATGCCAGCCCTGCCAGCTGGGACACAGAACAGAAAGCCATGCCCCGGGCTCGGCCAGTGGGCATGGCACCTTCAAGGGGCATCGCCCTGAGGTGGCAGCACGTGGCAATAAATGGGTTAAACATCCTAGAGCCTCCCAGTCAAAGGGAGAGATCACTGGTGAAATCTCCTGGTGTCAGGATTTCAAGGCTTGCAGACTGAGTCCTGCTTGGTAGTTTCATAATCAGCATGTCTGTCTGGGGTCCAAAGAGGAGGCGACTGCTGGCCCTGGAAAACGGGCTGTGAGGGACAGAGCTGCTGAGAATCACAGGCAAATAGGCCTTTATGTTTCCTTCCCCAGGTCGTCTCCGAGGGAGGAGGGGCAAATGGAATTAGTAGTTGTCATTTATTCAGTGCTCGTTTTTTTGTTGTTGTTGTTGTTTGTTTGTTTGTTTTTTGGCCAGGCAGTATGCTATGTGTCTCTGGGGTTTTTTTGTTTTGTTTTGTTTTGTTTTGTTGAGTCAGAGTCTCACTCTATTGCCTGGGCTAAAGTGCCATGGTGTCAGCCTAGCTCACAGCAACCTCAAACCCCTGGGCTCAAGCGATCCTCCTGCCTCAGCCTCCCAAGTAGTTGGGACTACAGGCATGCACTACCATGCCCGGCTAATTTTTTTTATATATATATTTTTTAGTTGGCCGATTAATTTCTTTCTATTTGTAGTAGAGATGGGGATCTCGGTCTTGCTCAGGCTGGTTTTGAACTCCTGACCTTGAGCCATCCGCCCGCCTCGGCCTCCCAGAGTGCTAGGATTACAGGTGTGAGCCACCACACCCGGTCTGACATGTGTTTCTGTGTATTTTATAATTTAGCCCTCATAATAAATCTGCAAGGTTGATAAATCCGTATTTTAAACATGAGGAAATTGAGTCACAAAGAGGTTAAATAATCTGCCCAATTCATACACCTGCTGAGTGGTAAAATCAGGGTCAATCAGAAAAGGAAGGTGAGCCAGTGGGGTTGTCAGGGCGTAGCCCAACGGGGCTCACGCATCCCCACCCTCTCCCCTGCTCTCTAGCGCAGGCTTCGTTCGTCTCACTCAGTGATCCAAGAATGAGGTTGAGGCCGGTGCGGTGGCTCACGCCTGTAATCCTAGCTCTCTGGGAGGCCAAGGCGGGAGGATTGCTCAAGGTCAGGAGTTTGAAACCAGCCCAAGCAAGAGCGAGACCCCTTCTTTACTAAAACTAGAAATTAATTGGCCAACTAAAAATATATAGAAAAAATTAGCCAGGCATGGTGGTGCATGCCTGTAGTCCCAGCTACTCGGGAGGCTGACGCAGAAGGATTGCTTGAGCCCAGGAGTTTGAGGTTGCTGTGAGCTAGGCTGATGCCATGGCACTCACTCTAGCCTGGGCAACAGAGTGAGACTCTGTCTCAAAAAAAAAAAAAAAAAAAAAGAATGAGGGTGGGTGCGACCGGCAGGTGGGAGATGGAGGGAGAACTGCGTGGCTCAGAGGCAGAGTGAATGGGCATCTGGGTGAATTTGTTAACAAAGAATCCAAATCGAATGGGGAGTTGTGATTACTTTGATCTTGATGGCTACAGGACAGGCTGGACACACTTCCGTGGTACCCCCAAAAATGGTTGTGTTTGTTTGCACTCACCATGTCTACCTGAGAGGCTTCAAATCAGCTCACCACGGTTTTAGGTCTCCTTTTCCTGTGAATGAAAGGAGTCCCTCCCTCCCTCCTCTCTATCCAAAAGCATTTGATTCCACCTGCTCCTATAATATCTATCACCTTGTATTACAATGCATTGTCACCCAAAATTCCACCACCCCCTGCCATTAGGATTTATTCTTGTTTCCCCCAGAACATTGTAAATTTAGCACACCCTGAGACTTTAGTAATTGGGAGGAAAAATGAAGAAATCCTTGCATTGTCCTGGCCACAGAGACATAAGGGTTTGACTTCTAGAATATGTTCTTACAAATTGACCAGGATCTAGTCAACTTCAAAAATAGAAGCATCTCTGGTGCTTGAGTCTAAGGGTAAATGCTGACTGTATCTGAGACAGGGTGTCCTAGTCAAGCTAGGACCATCCTAGGGGAAGGTCTAGGATGTGGTCATCCGAGCAGGGTATAATGAGGCAGTGTATGAGGCCCAGGTGTGAGTTGTGGGCCACTGTTCTCTCTGGGCTTCCAAAGGAGCCCCTACTGAAGTAACTGCCCTTGAAACCTCTCTTCCACATCTGGCTCTCCTTCCCTTTCCCACCTGGCTCCTTCCACCACCTCCCACCCCCACGTAAGCCCTCCTCCTGCCTCCACCAGACCCAGTGGGGACAACTTCTGAAGAATCCCAGTTGCTTCTCCTCACTGGGGTCTGTCTCTGTAGTCCTCACATCTGGAGGGTCTCGTGTACTCCTCCTCCTTTGCTAGAGGCTTCTCCTTAGTCAGGCCCCGCCCTGCAGCTACTGCGTGCCTTGCAGAATCCAAGTGCCTCCACACCTGTCACAGTGTTTGCTGCACACTGAGAGGAGTCCCCTGTGTCTCTGTGGGTTGGAGGTGGTAGCTGGAGGAAGCTCTTGCCACTGAACTGGGGAAAGTGAGAAGGTTTGTGTTCCTGACACTGTTGAAACTTGTGATATGTTTTCTCAGAAGCAAAGATGATGAGGTTCTAGAATATTGTTAGTAGAGTATTATATTGACTATGTGATGAGCACCATTGGCTGTGGTAGCATGATATAACATATTTCTGGGGGAAAATCTGGGGTCTCAAGGATGTCTTAAAAATGGACTTTGATTCTATAACTTCTTGGAAACTGCCTGTTTCTCAAGTTCCCCTCAGGAGCTTATTGTTTTTCTACCTCATGATTCTGAGCTGGTTCTGGTTTCATTATCAGCATAAATCAGAGTCAAAGATCAGCATCCTGGAAGTGAGTAATGCTGGAAAGAGAAAAAGTTTTCCTGAAAACACCTTTCCAGAAAGCAACATATAAGCTGAATTCCTTATTCTGACCAACAACTCAGAACATTCTGACCTTGGATTTGATTCCTGCTTAGAACATGCAGGAAGAGGGACGTAGGCTAGGGAGTTGGGGGGCAGCCCAACTGCACCGGCTGTGCATCCGAATCCAAGATTTTGGTAAGTTTCTTCTTCTTCTGCCACCTCTGACATCTGCCCTCTCTGTCCACGTTCTTGTCAAGGCATTAGTATTAGAATATGTGTGGGTGTCATATGACCCAAAGAACAAAGATTTTGAAATATCTCCCTATCAAAACATTTTTCCCTGATTCTTCTTGGTTGGATCTAAGTGATAGGCTGTTTTTGTTTTTTTTCTTTTGTTGTTTGGCTAATTTCTTTCTATTTTTAGTAGAGACGGGGGTCTTGCTCTTGCTTAGGCTGGTCTCGAACTCTGGAGCTCAAGCAATTCTTCCACCTCGGCCTCCCAGAGTGCTAGGATTACAGGCATGAGCCACTGCACCTGGCCAATAAGTTGTTTTTTGAATGAAAGAGCTGTGATAATCGGTTTCCTTAAATTGTCTCCACCCTGGCAAACTTGGCTTAAGACGTGGAAAGAGTTCTGAGGGATTGTTAGACTCAATTCATATGTTCTTACAGCTTGCTCCCTTTTCTTGTCCACATCACCCCCTTTGAAAAGTAATTAAGTCATCTCTTTCCTTCACTTTTTTTCTGGCTGTCTGGTTTCCTTGCTGACACTGCTACCGGCCTGAGCAATTCCATGGTTTGCAGCACCTAGAAGGAAATTGGCTCCTTGGTTAGCACTCTGAACTTTGGAAGGGCAAGGTTTTTGAAGTGCAAAGGAGCAGGAGTAGTACCATACTATTGCATTATTAATAAGAAAGTGTTGTTTCTCTTGTACTCTTGAAATATAGGTGAGCTTCTCATCATCTAAGAAAATTCACAGGTGGCAAGTGTCTTCCTTCTCATTTGGGCTTCATGGTACCCAGTTAAGTCTTATCTTGGGATAGTGAACCTAGACCACAGAAAAAATAAAAAGCAAAATAAACAAAGAAGCTGCCTACAGCAAAACAAAACCCTTGCAAGGCTGCCTGTGGACTGTCTGCTCTGCTCCATGCATAACCTCCTACTAGGGGACGCAAGTGGGTTTGGGAAACTGTTCAGTGAAGATCAGAAGTTGAAGCTCAAGGCTACTATTAAAAGGCCTGTCTTTGACATTTTTGTTTTCCTCCAGAGGCCTTTCACAGTTTCTCTTATTGCAAAAATGACTCTGAATAAGAGCCAATAATTACCACAATGGATATTTAATATTTATCATGTTAAGTTCCTAATAACCTTTAATCGTTAATCATGTAAACTTATTAAGAATCCCAACAAATTCGTGAGAAAGCATTTCCTAAGGTGATTTATAAAACCACAGAGACCATGAAATTTCAACAATTCATTCCATGATGTGAAAATAATTTAAAAACAAATATAAATCAAAACAAATATGGTGTCTGGTTATGACTTAAGTGGATTATTAATGAAAGTTATTCGATGCTATTTGTTAAGTCATGAAAAAAATAACTTCAGGTTTTTATTACTAATGAAGTAATTTTACTCATTATTCATGATTTTGAAAAGCTTGATTGCAAAGTCTCAATGGCTTTCTGGTCTATAATATTAAAGTTGGAAGATCATTGCCTGTGGACGTGAAATTTTTGTTTTGTTTTTTGACTGGCCACTAACATAGGACAGTGACTGGAAATCTCTTGATTTCAGAAATCAAGCAGGTGGGAAGGAGAAAGGGAGGTGAGTAAATTCACACCTAACAGGTATAGTGCACACTATCTGGGTGATGGACATACTTATAACTTTGACTCAAACTCTACAAAAGCAATTCATGTAACCAAAACATTTGTACCCCCATAATATTCTGAAATAAAAAAGAAACTTATAAAAGGGAAATAAAATTTGAAACTGAAAAAATAAAATAAAAGTGAGGATGTGCAAAAATAAGAAGAAAAAGAGCAAGTTCAAACGCATGAATTGATGAATCATATATTAGGAAATTTGAATTCTTACTTTTTCTTATTTGCATGCTTTGATCATTTTAAAAACTCAAAATCTTGCTATTCTCCTTTTGACTTTTGAATGATAGCTCCTGCTCCCTTCTGTGCACTGCTCTAGTACTTTATTTGTAGGAATGCTCTATGGTGGATATGTTTTTTCTTAATAAGAGAAAAGTTCCTTAAAAATCAAACACTGCCTCTGCAGCTTGTCCATGAAGGATAATTATAGATCCTCATGCCCAGTTAGTCCTGCCCACTGTCTAGGCAGACATCTTCTAAATATCTGGGTTTTATGTGGATACAACTTATCTAAATAGTAGCCTGATGGGACACATACTCTTTTTTAAAAATTACATTTGCATTTTATTTTTGATTATAAAAATTGTGGCAAGAAATTTGGAAATTTCAGAAAGTTTCATGAAAATAAAAGCAGAAATTCCATCATCTGGAGAGAGACACTGCTAGCATTTTGTATGTTTTGTATGTTATTCATTCCTTTTTTCCTTTTAAATATTTATTATCACAACTAATACATACAGGATTGTCAAATAAAATAGAGGATGTCCAGTTAAATTTAAATATCAGATAAAAAAATAAGTAACTTTTTGATCTATGTATGTCCCTTACACTAAAAAGTATTCATTGTTTACCTGATATTCCAATTTAACTGGACATCCTCTATTTTTGTTTGCTAAATCTGGAAATTCTAAACATATGCTCAATGCAGAAATCTATATATTTATATACACACAAAGAAAGAAAGAAGTCGCCAACATTCTCCCATTCTCATCACCTTTGACTCCTTCCCCAATCCCTTAATATAATTGGAGCTGATTTTGGTGTTTCCCAAGCATATTATTGTAAATGAAAATGTTTGAAAACTGATTATTTTCAATAAGTAGTATCAGCATCTTTACCTTCTTCTCCTGGAGCCATCTTTTTAAAATGAATGTGGATAAAGCCCAGAGCAAACAAATCCAGAAATAATGATGGACCTATATAGTTTTTCAGCCTGCTAAAAATCTGCTAAAATATTGAGAGGATACCAGGTTGCAGATAACATCATTTTCATCTTTGGCAGCCAAATGAATGGCAAGGGTGGCACTTGCTCACTGAAAGATGTGTGTGTGTGTGTGTTGGTGTGCGTCTCCATTCCTCTTTCTGCCCGGAATATAATGATGGAACAGAAAAAGAAGCACATGCTACAGCCCAAAACATTCAGCAAATCTCCCTCACTGCTTATCTCTTACTGCATCTAAGCAAGATATCTACTCGTTCTGCTAAGGTGAAATTGGAGAATCGGCTTTGACTTTCTGCAGAATTTTTGTGCTGCCTATGATATCAGGATACTCAGGTGAGTGGTAGATTGCGTGTATATATGTCAAAGGGTGGGCAGAGAACAACCTGTGGGGTAGAGGTGACTCTTTAGACAGCAAGCTCTAATGTAGACAGAGCACATTTTTCAGGATTTCTATGTAGAGCTTGAGTATAGCAAGATATCAACACTAATTCAATCACTATTTCAATGAAGAATGTATAATAATTGTTTTTGAGGAAGGAATAATGGTCAAGCAGTTTTCTATCATTTGTTAAACAAGGAGTAGATTTCTAGGAAGGTGTTTGATGTTTCTCTTCTCTTCCTCTGCCCCTCCCCCAGGGCAAGAACAAAGGTATTGGGTTACCCTCAAGGGCAAAGGTATTTTGTCACCTGGCAGATCCGGGAGAAGGTGTTATTCCTTGTGACAGTGCAGGGGTAAAGGCCTGACCCCACAAGGGTTTGGTCTCTCTTTGGCCCTTCTGACCCCCTTGGACTTTTCACTCTTACCTGAAGGGCCAGCTCAGCCCCAGGCCATGGGAACAAACTCTCCCATTGACTTCTCTTTTGGCCTTTAACCTAATAAAAGGAACTCTCCTCTGCTTGCTGTGGCTGCTCTTCAGTCTTGAATCTGAAGGATAACCAGATGGTTAACTTTCCTTTAAAATGCCATCAGTATAAGACAGAGCTTATGATTAAACTGTTGAACTCTTTTTATCCATCTGCTGGCCAAACTCAAGTTCATGCCTAGTTAAAGAGACCTTTCTCCTATCTAGGCAGGCATCCAAAAGAAGATTCCTTCTGATGGGTCTCCTCAACTCCACATCTGGCCAGGGTCAGAAGTAGCCCTTCTTTATGCCAGGCACAGAATACGTTGTCGGACAGAAAATAATGAAAGTCTCAGTACTTGCCCTCAAGGAGCTCATCTGGTGAAGAAAACAGACAGAGAAGAAACAGCTGCAATATAGGGAGTGTGGTGGAAGACTATGGCCATGGAGATGGAAGGCGTGTGTGTGTGTGTGTGTCTGTGTGTGTGTGTGTGTGGTGTGCACATGCTAGAGAGCTGTGAGGTGGTTTGCTGGAAGATGTGGTATTTAAATTGAGCCTTGAAGACCTGTGAGAGCAAGCTAAATAGCAGTATTATTCTGGGAAGAGCATTGACAATACCCAGAGATGAGGAGATGGCACATTTGTGGAACTGCAGGTCAGTATGTCTGGATTTTGCAGCAGAGGGAGAGATAAATGAACAAGACTCTGGGAAGGAGAGCAGGGACCACCACGAAGGGCTTAGTGGGCTTTGCTAAAGAGATTGGGTGTGTATTGGGAACCATGGCAAACCACCGAAGAATGTTAGGAGGGTGACATGATTGGACTTAAATCTTCAGCAGCTCTTACTTGCAGCAGCAAGGGCAAGAGACTGGGGGAGGGATAAACAGAGGTAAGAAGACCAGTTAGAAGAAGCAAGATAGGAGGTAAGGCAGTGACGATGGGGACAGATACAAATAGTACTTGCAACAACAGAATGAAGCAATAAATTGGGGAGGGAGGCCAAATGACTCCCAAGTTTCTAGTTTGTGTCGCTGGGTGGATGGTGATATGATTCATTAAGAGAAAATAGGAGGATATACTGACTCAAAGGTAGGTTTTGGCATTTTCAGTTTGAAGCTTTTGAAATATTCAGATAAGACTTTGAACTTAGAAGAGAAAGAGAAGAATTTGAATGTTATATTGACCTATCTGTGGTGTTTAGGAGTCTCTGTAATAGGCAAGGAAAAGGCTTCAGTACATTATTTTAATATTATCTTATATATTGGTTTATAGATATTTATAGATTTTCATAGAGATTTAAATATTTTTACTTTTAATATCTCACAGTTGTTACAACAATCCTGAAAGATGGTAAAGGCACCATTAATCTCATTTTATAGAAGAGGAAACAGAGGCTCGGCTTAAATGACTTTCCTGAGATCGCACAGCTAGTAAAGTTACTCTGGTCTTTTGACTTCACATCCAGGACTCTTTCCTGTACACTATGGGGCCTCTTATAATGCAATGAATGACTGCATAACTAACCACATCCTCTTCCTGTAGCAGGTGAATGTGGGTCCCTTAAGAATTTTAAAGCCTTGAAGGTACGATACCCACATGAAGATTATACCCCGGCACCCTTGGCATGCATAGCACCATACTAGAAGTCCTTATTGCGTTCCTAAATGCATTCTTCATACATGCTTGTTATCTGGAATACACTATAAAAAAGTATGGTTACATAGAGGACTCCAGTTGTCTGGGTCCTGGCTAATGCGGTTCTTTCAGTGCCATGGAAAATAGAGTGCCTGGGATTGGGCCATGGTTGAAATAAAGTTACGCTCTGTTCAGCACGGTGCCTCTCCCACAGCTCTGCTGGTGTAATTGTGGCCACTGGAAATGGATTGCATGGAAGAAGCATATGGTTGTATAGTGCATTCCCTATCCCATTGCTTAGGTCAAGGAACTATGATCGTTCATACCAGTTATGAACCCTTAATTTCTCCCTCCCCACTCATGGGTGAGGCCACAGACCCTTTACAAAAGCCCCCCAGGGACTGTCTTCAGGATATGCCTCCTGCTCTAGCCCTGGGCTCAGTCGACCTGACATCCTCAAGTCCTGTCTCTCTCTCGATGCCTGGCCGTCCTGGAGTGGTGCTTGTGGTTGGATGCTCCAGACCAGCCTTTCAGATCATGCCTCACACTCACAGCTTTCCCAGATGCCTGGAAACCCTGCCTGGCCCAGCAAGCCTGGCTTCAACAATAGTAGAGAGGTGAGACAGTCCAGGAAACTCAGGAAGGGCTCTATGACACAGGTTTTGTTTTTCCAACTTCAGGCACGTAGTAGGATCATTAAGTGTTATTCTTCATTCTCACCACGGTTTATTTACCTATTTCCCTATCATTGAAAAATTTGGTTATTTATAAATTTATAGACAATAGTACAAATATATTTGTCCATAGAGCCTTTTATTCTGTTGAATTTTAATAATTTACTGCAATGGTATAGGAATCAGAGTTCTGGGAATTCTTAAGACTTTTTCTCCCTCAAGATCCTTTCTTATGCCAAATCCACTAGTATCTCTATTTTATCTCTCTTTCTCACCCTTGTCTTTATTTCATGACCCTAATTAAATTCCTTATCATTTTTCTTTGAACAGCTGCAATAGCTCCCCAGATGGTCTCTCTGTCTCAGGTCTCACACTCAAACATTCCTCCTAATACACCATCATACCAGGTCGCTTCTCCTAATAGAGATACTTAATGTGTAAAAAGACTAAGAGTCCCCACTTTAAAAAAATGACCATTTTTGGCAATTTGGGAGTTTCATAACCTAAACCACCAGGGGATCTCGGAACTAAAGGCCATGGTCTGTGATAAACACAATCCCTGTGTAATTGGTTGTTCTTCATGAGCAGCAGATAGGCGGGGGTTTCTGGATTGCCCTCCTGACAGTGCCACAGGCCAGAATCCAATACTAGTCAGGGACTTGCAGTTACTTTGATTTGTGTGGCTGAACTCCTGGAAACACTTGATTAAAGTTACTCTTCTTCCATCAGAGTGAGATTAAGGAGAGTGTATCTATGTGCAGGCTTTTTAAACTCCCAATTTCTGTCTAGGGCTATGTGAATCCCCAAGAGAATGTTTAAAATAAGGGAATTGGATTATGATTTATTTCTTCTATGAAGTTCATAGCATTATCCATGACCCAGGATCTGAGTAGAACCTCATGTATCCGGGAATACACTGATCCATCTGTAAACAGAATGTGCTCCAGAGTCTTTGGTGGTGAAGGGATATGATTGTTAACACCAAGCCTCAAAATCTCTGGGCCTCATTCATCCTTTCCATGTATGATGGCTCAGAAGTTGAAAAACCTATTGCATCATGCTCAAGCATTTGAACCTGTGATATAGCTACAAAATCAATCAGATTTTCTGATTTTTACCCCAAAATGTCAACCTTGCTTTCTTTTTGTTTTATTGAGACAGGGTCTCACTTTGTTGCCCAGGGTAGAGTGAGTGCCATGGCATCAGCCTAGCTCACAGCAACCTCAAACTCCTGGGCTCAAGCAATCCTACTGCCTCAGCCTCCTGAGTAGCTGGGACTACAGGCATGCACCACCATGCCTGGCTAATTTTTTCCATATATATTAGTTGGCCAATGAATTTCTTTCTATTTATAGTAGAGACAGGGTCTCGTTCTTGCTCAGGCTGGTTTTGAACTCCTGACCTTGAGCAATCCAACCCCCCCCCCCACCAGAGTGCTAGGATTACAGGCGTGAGCTACCACACCCGGCCTCAACCTTACTTTCAAACAAGCCTAAGATTTTTAACATATAGAACTATTTTAAGTCAACTATAGGATATCTTCTTTTGCATCCTCCTAGTATTTCCAATATCGACATGTTCACTTTCTATTTCCTGAAAACACCTATACTCACCAAAAAATTAATACAGATTCTGATTTTTCCAGCTATTCATACTTCCTGTTGGTTAACCCTCAGTTGCTGGATTCTGTTCGTTATCAGATCCGCAGGGTGACAGCGCCGCTAGGATGAAGCTCATGAGATTTTTGATGAAATTGAGTCATTAAACTGTGACCATTGAATTGAAGAATGGAACACAAGTCCCTGGAACAATCATGGGTGTGGATGTCAGCATCATTACACATCTTAAAGCTGTGAAAATGACCTTGAAGAACAGAGAACCTGTGCAGCTAGAAGCACTAAATATTCAAGAAAATAACATTCAATATTTTGTTCTACGCGACAGTTTATCTCTGGATGCACTACTTATGGATGTTGAACCTAAGGTGAAATCTAAGAAAAGGGAGGCTGTTGCAAGAAGAGGCTGAGGTTGAGGCAGAGGAAGAGGGGGTCCCAGGCAACAATGTCTGTCAAGATTACTGTTTAAAAGTAATAAGTGATTTCGGGTATTTTTTGTATAGGTTTTGTTTGCTTACATCAATGTTCAATAAACATAAATTAGGACAAAAAATTAATACAGATTCTAAATAGAACATGCTAATCATTCACTTAGCTTTCTTCCTTTCAGATTATCTGAAAATTATACAACTTTCCAAATTAATGCTTTCAAAGATTTATGGTTTAGCAGTGTGTCCTGGGCTTTTAGGTGTGTCAATGAAAGAATGGCCATGTGAGAAAGAAGGAGTCTACACTGTTGATTAAACTGATGCTGAAGAGGAACCCACATGTTATCTATAACCCTTACCACTGTGACTATCCGCATGGGACCTCAGCTCTTAGTGTCGGGAAGTCTGAGTTCAGAGAGAGAGATCACTGGGCACCTGGCTCCAAACAAACTGTGTGTCCAACCTCCCTAGAACCTTCAACCTGTGGTCTCCATGGACCTGCCCCTCATGGAAGGGGGCTTGGGGAGAAGAAATTAGGACAGGAATGTGGACTTCAGTCAGAGTGGCTCTGCTCTCATATGTTTTGTGGATTGTGCTTCTTTAGATGTTTAAGGAAAGAGTTTAATTGCTATTCTTATATCTGGAAATCTCTGCATGGAAAGAGTGTGAGTTATAGCATCCAATGATTCTGAGATTAATTTTCCACTCCATCACGTACTAGCTTTGTGTCATTGGCCATGCAATCAACCTCTCAACATTTTAGTTTTCCTATTTGTAAAATGTGACTGTTAACAACACCTACTCTTGAGGGGTGTGGTGAGGATTCAGTAAGATTTAATAACCTAAGAATCCCCACTACATTGTTTGCAACCAATGTGCCTTAGTTTCTTCATCTCCCTCCTCTAGGCTTAAATATTCCTAGAAGGCAGGTTCTGTGTCCTATTCCTCTTTGTATCTCTACCTCCTAGTACAGCAGTTCTCAACTACTGAGGTGTCTGTTTAATATCAGTAGTAGAGCCCAGGACCCATCTGCATTGAACAAAATTCCCAGGCTTATGATTCTGCATGCAGCTTAAAAATAGCCTACTATGTAATTGATATTCAATAAATGCTTTCAAACTGAACTCTTGAAAAACTATGAATTCCATTTATTAACAGTGTACTCAATGCAACACATCACATTCTTGTTTTTGTTTTTTGATTTTCCTGCCAGAAAATTCAAATTCAGTTCTGTGCTCGGCTGCCATAGATTTCCTTAGTTTAGGTTGTCTGGTACTAGCGTCTTCTACCAGCTTCATTATTCAGTACTTAAAAAAAAAAAATCTCATTTTTATTTTGGTTTTATTGCATCTCCATTTTTCACTGTATGCCATTTCAAAAATCATTTTGAAAATACTTAATGTATTAAAAAGTTTTATACCTCTCACCACTCACAAAAATTCATGATGGGTAAGAGATTTAAACCTAAGGCATGAAACTATAAGAATTCTGTAAGAAAATGTTGGAAAAACTCACATAGATATTGGCCTAGGCGGAATTTATGAAGAAGACCCCAAAGGCAACTGCAGAAGCAACAAAAATAAATAAATGGGATTTGATCAAATTAAAAAGGTTCTGCACAGGCGAGGAAACAATCAATAAAGCAAACAGACAAACTACAGAATGGGAGAAAATATTTGTATGCTATACATCCAATAAAGGGCTAGTAACCAGAATCTATAAAGAACTCAAGCAAACAAACTCGGCAAGAAAAAGTAAACAACCTCATTAAAAAGTGGGCAAAAAACATGAACGAAAGCTTTCCAAAAGAAGATAGATTAATCGCCAAAAAACAATGAAAAAATGGTAACATCTCTAATCATCAGGGAAATGCAAATCAAAATCACAATGATATGTCGCCTAACTCCAGTGAGAATCACTTTTATAAAAAAAAAAATCCCAAACAACAGATGCTGGCATGGATGCAGAGAGAAAGGAACACTTACACACTGTTGGTGGGACTGCAAACTAGTACAACCGCTATGGAAAGTAGTATGGAGACACCTCAAATAACTAAAAGCAGACCTACCATTTGATCCTACAATCCCACTTTGGGGCTTTTACCCAAAGGAAAAAAACAAAAACATTTTATAAAAAAGACACTTGTACTAGAATATTTATTGCAGCACAATTCACAATTGCAAAGACGTGGAATCAACCCAAATACCCATCAATACATGAGTGGATTAATAAAATGTGGTCTATATATACCATGGAGTACTACTCAGCCATAAGAAAATGGGGAATTAATACCTTTGGTAACAACCTGGATGGAACTGGAGACCATTCTTCTAGAATGGTCACAAGAATGCAAAAACAAACACCACATGTGCCCACTATTAAACTGTAACTAATCGCTCAACACTTATACGCATATACGGAAGTAAAACTCAATGGAAATCAAGCAGGTGAGAGTGGGGAGAAGGGATTGGGCAGACGCACACCTAATGGGTACAGTGTGAATCATGGCTCTGCTACATACGACTTGTGTGACTTTGGTCAGTTAAGCGGAGCCTCGGGTTCCTCACAGAGATGAGTGTGTTGGTTAGAGATTGTGTTTGGCTCCAGTGATCAGAATGACACTGGCTGAAACGCACAGGGCTTTATTTTTCTCATCAGAAAAGAAGTCCGGAGGCAGCAGGCCAGGCCTGGCACAGGAGCCTGGTCTCTGCGCTGCCGCCCTTAACTCTTCCTCGTGATTGTAAGACGGCTCCTCTGTCTCTGAACATGGACCTTGAAGAAAGAGGGAAAAAGACCAAGGGAGAGAGGCACAGACCAGCCGCATTTTCTCCCTTTAAACAGGATTTCCCAGGAACCCAACTATCAAGCCCAATTTATATCTCACTGATCACAACTGTGTCACATGGACATCTGGAGTTACAAGGGAAGCCAAAAAATATTGTGTGTGTGTGTGTGTGTGTGTGTGTGTGTGTGTGTGTGTAGTTAGCCTGGACACACTGCTTCCCCTAAACGACATTAAGTTTCTATTAGTAAGAAAGAAGGGGAGTTCTAGCACTCTACAAGGCCGAGGCAGGCGGATCACTCAAGGTCAGGAGTTCGAAACCAGCCTGAGCAAGAGCGAGACCCCGTCTCTACTAAAAATAGAAAGAAATTAATTGGCCAACTAATATATATGGAAAAAATTAGCTGGGCATGGTGGCACATGCCTGTAGTCCCAGCTACTTGGGAGGCTGAGGCAGGAGGATTACTTGAGCCCAGGAGTTTGAAGTTGCTGTGAGCTAGGCTGACGCCATGGCACTTTAGCCCAGGCAACAGAGTGAGACTGTCTCAAAAAAAAAAAAAAAAAGAAAAAGAAAAAAGAAAATGAGAAAAAAAGAGAAAGAAAGAGGAGAATGGGTACTGTGTAGCAGTTTCTGCCATAGTGAGAGTAATATACTCCCTTGAGGATGTAGAAGGAAGACAATAGAGAGCCCATGACCCTCTCCCTTTTATTCTTCAACCCCCTGGGTTATTCTGTAACTCAATTTTCCCTTGCATTTTGCCATTTCTTTTTATGTCATGACTTATCAATTAAATGACCAGGCAATATCACCATTTCAAATCATGCCCTCTTTCCCATAAAGGATAATTGCTCAACTCGTGTTTGAAACTCTCAAAGTGTAGTGTGATAGAGCAATATCAAGTAGTACCATGTAGTTTCATTATTTTACAAAGATTTTATTTTATTTTTTATTAAAACACATCTCTGTTAAGCAATGAGGAAACAATGGATTCATGAAGCAGGACAGAGCACTGTTTTGAGTCTCTTGTCAGCAGAGGCTGGAGTGACATTGGCTCAGCGACTCCAGTTTTGCCACACTGAGAGCACAGCCTGGCTGTGGATGAACACCACCACCTCTGAGCTCTGAGCTATCTCAGGCAGACCCTGAGCCGTGGTGAAAAAGAAGCTTGAGGCCGGGCGCGGTGGCTCACGCCTGTAATCCTAGCACTCTGGAAAGCCGAGGTGGGCAGATTGCTCAGGGTCAGGAGTTCGAAACCAGCCTAAGCAAGAGTGAGACCCCGTCTCTACTAAAAATAGAAAGAAATTAATTGGCCAACTAATATATATAGAAAAAATTAGTCGGGCATGATGGCGCATGCCTGTAGTCCCAGCTACTCAGGAGGCTGAGGCAGTAGGATTGCTTGAGCCCAGGAGTTTGAGGTTGCTGTGAGCTAGGCTGATGCCATGGCACTCACTCTAGCCTGGGCAACAAAGCGAGACTCTGTCTCAAAACAAAACAAAACAAAACAAAACAAGCTTAAACTCCATTATTAGGAGAAAATCACATCCATTGCTCAATTCTGACTCCACCATTCTCGTTCCTCTAAGAATTTCTCTTTCTGCCCTGATGCTCCATCTTTTGGTCTCAAGTAAAAAAGATGCTAGATCAAGTACCTCAGAAAAAAGTGAATCCGGGGGAGTTTTAGGGAGATGGGAAGGCATATAAGGGGCAAGGATCACGTTCAGGATCTCCGGACTGCAAAGTTGGAGAAGGCTTGTCAGAAACCACGGTGGCTGACTCCGTAGTGACCTCTTCCTGTAAACCTGCAATAAAGAAAAACTCTTGTCTGAACCACAGGCATCCACCCCCCTCAAATTGTATTGTGCTATTTTTAGTTTAACCACAGTCCTTGTGGTGATGGTTTCCCAAAGTTATTTCTAGCTCTCACTGATAGTGTTTATGGTTAGAACAATCAGACCTACTCTATCCTCACTGATTTTCCTTCAGGTATCATTATAGGATTAACAGTAAATTCATCTAAGAAGATTACACCTACAAGAGAGAAGGGGAAAAAAGGAAACATGAGTCACATCACATTTCTATTCTGAATCGTTTTCTCTGAGAAGTTTTAATTCTAATTTAGAATGAGATAGTCTGACTTCTGTATTCTATGAATAAAAATCAGTCATTTAATATGAAGCTAATTAGAATTTGAAAACGGAAAATCAAGTCTATTTCAAACAAGGATGACTTTGACTAGGTATTAATGTCAAGCCATTAAGAAATGTTTTTAATTCATAGTTTGTTTGCACAGAAGTCTGAGCAGAAGGGGATAAACAGCAAAATCAAAGTGGAAGATAGTTCCACTTTAGTATCTGTTCTGAGCGCCTCATGTATTTATTCCCTGACAATAATTCACTCCACAAACCTTCTTGAGTACTCAGACCTCAAAGTGGCGATCCTTGTGGATTCTCCTGCAACTCCAAGATGGAAGTGAGGGTCTTGGGGGTGCAACGTACATTTTTATCACTGGAGTGCCTGGCCTGAGGTCTCAGTAGCCCCTGAGCAGGCACTAGGTCTCATAATGAATGGGTTCACTGCCTCATTTTCACGCAGCTTCTTCTCTTCTTCTCTTCTCTTCTCTTCTCTTCTCTTCTCTTCTCTTCTCTTCTCTTCTCTTCTCTTCTCTTCTCTTCTCTTCTCTTCTCTTCTCTTCTCTTCTCTTCTCTTCTCTTCTCTTCTCTTCTCTTCTCTTCTCTTCTCTTCTCTTCTCTGTTTTTTAATTTTTTTGAGACAGAGTCTCACTTCTGTTGCCCTGGCTGGAGTGCCGTGGCATCAGCTTAGCTCACAGCAACCCCAAACTCCTGGGCTCAAGCAATCCTCCTGCCTCAACCTCCCAAGTAGCTGGGACTACAAGCACGTGCCACCATGCCAAGCTAATTTATATATATATATATATTTTTTTTTTTTAGTTAGCCAATGAATTTCTTTCTATTTATAGTAGAGATGGGGTCTCACTCTTGCTCAGGCTGGTTTCGAACTCCTGACCTTGAGCAATCCACACGCCTCAGCCTCCCAGAGTGCTAGGATTACAGGCGTGAGCCACCGCGCCTGGCCACGCAGCTTGTTTTCAACAGTGAATTACAAGTGAATGTGATATTTTGCCGTCTTTCTAAAGACTGCTGCCAGATTCCTCGAAACTGAAACTGAGAAAATTGTAGAAAATCACTCTTCATCACTGTTCCAAATATTCACATCTAATTGTAAATAATCTTTTTCTTTGCCAAGTGACTTTTACATGTCACTTCAAGACTATTTGGCCCACAAACCAACAAAACAGTCTTCCATTTATTTCTTTTTCTCTCGATATATAATATTTATACATATTTATGGAGTATATGTGATGTTTTTTTACATGTGTAATAATGGAGTCAGAGTATTTAGAGTATCCATCAACTCAAGCATTTAAAATTTCTATGTGTTGGGAACATTTCATGACTTCTCTCTTACCTATTTTGAAATCTACTTACATTGTGGCTGACTGTAGTCATGCTACTCTGATATCAACATTAGAACTTATTCCTTCTATCCAACTGTATGTTTGTACCCATCAACCAACCTGTCTTCACTTCCCTACCACCCCTTTCCTAGACTTTGGTAACTATCAGTCTTCTTCCATGAGATTAACTTTTGAGGTCCCACAAATGAATGAGAACCTGTGATATTTGTCTTTCTGTGCTTGGCCTATTTAACTTAACATTAACATGGACCATCCAGTCCATGTTGCTGCAAATGACAGGATTTAATTATTTTTTATGGCTGAATAGTATTCCATTGTGTATATATATCACATCTTCTTTATCCATTGATGAATACTTAGCTTGATTCCATGTCTTTGCTTTGTAAATAGTGTAATAAACATAGCGATGTGGATATACCTTTGATATACTGATTTCCTTTCCTTTGGATAAATACCCAGTAGTGGATTCATACTGTTTTTCATAGTGGCTGTATTAATTTACATTCCCACCAACAATATGTAAGAGTTTCCTTTTCTCTGTATCCTTGCCAGCATCTGTTATTTTTTTCTTTTTGGTAATAGCCATTCTAACAGGAGTAAAATGATAGCTCATTGTGGTTTTGATTTGCATTTCTCTGATGGTTACTGATTTTGAGCATTTTTTTCTTATACCTGTTGGTATAAGAAAAGGCATTTATATTTTCTTTTGAGAAATGTCTATTCAGATACTTTGGCAACTTTTTAATGGAATTATTTAGGCTTTTTTGCTGTTGAGTTATCAGAGTTTCTTATATATTCTGGATATTAGTCTGTTGTCAGATGAATAGCTTGCAAATATTTTCTCCCATTCTGTAGGTTGTCTCTTCACTTTGTTGACTGTTTCCTTTGCTGTGCAGAGGCTTCTTAGCTTGATGTGATACCATTCGTACATTTCGCTTTGGTTGCCTATATTTTTGAGGTCTTACTCAAGAAATGTTTGTCCCAAACAATGTCCTGAAGCATTTCCCCAATGTTTTATTCTAGTAGTTTCATAGTTTCATGACTTACATTCTTTAATATCTTTTATTTTTATTTTTGTACATGGTGAGAGATGGAGGTCTAGTTTCATTCTTCTAAATAATGGGTATCCAGTTTTCCCAGGACCATTTTTTGAAAAGACTGACCTTTTGCCAATGTATGTTTTTGGCACCTTTGTTGAATATAATAGTTTGTTTTTAAATCCATTCAGCTAGTCTATATCTTTTAAGTGGAAAATTTATTCTATTTACATTCAAGGTTATTTTTCATATGTGAGAACCTATTATTATCATTTTGTTAATTGTTTTCTGGTTGGTGTGTGTATCTTTTATTTCTTCTCTTTCTCTTATTGTTTATTATTATGATTCTATTTTCTGTAGTGGTAACATTTGTGTTTTTTCTTTTCTTCATTTGTATGTTTCTCTATCAATGAGTTTTATGATTTTACATGTTTTCATTATCATAGATATTGTGCTTTTGCTTCCAGTTATTAGAATCTTTCAAGCATTTCTTGTAGGGCCAGTCTAATGATAAATTCCTTCCATTTTTGCTTGTCTGAGAGATACTTTGTTTCTCCTTCATTTATGAAGGATAATTTTCTTGGGTATAGTGTTCTTGTCTATTGTTATTTTTCTTTCAGCGCTTTGAATGTATCATTCCATTCTCTCCTGGCCTGTAAGGTTTCTGCTGGCAAATCTGCTGTTAGTTTGATGAGGGCTTCCTTATATGTGATTAGATGGTTTTCTCTTGTTATTTTTTAGAAATCTCTCTTTGACTTTTTTAAAAATTTCAGCATATTATGGGGGTACAAATGTTAAGGTTACGGATATTGTCCTTGCCCCTCTCCCCTATCAAGTCAGAGCTTCAAGCGTGACCATTCTCCAAACGGTGCACATCTCACTCATCTCTTTGACTTTTGACAGTTTGACTGTAATGGGCCTTGAAGAAGACTTTTTTTGAGTTGTACCTATTTTAGGATCTCTGAGTTTCTTGTATTTGGATGTCTAAATCTTTTACTAGACTTGGGAATATTTCAACTATTACTTCATTAAATAGGTTTACTGTCCTTTTCCCTTCTCTTCACTTTCTGGAATACCCAAAATTTGTATATGTGGCTGTTGAAGGGTGTCCCACATGTCATATAGGCTTTCTTCATTTTTGAAAATTCTTTTTTCTTCTTTTTTGTTTGTTATTTGACTAGGTTAGTTCAAAAGACCTGTTTTCAACTTCTGAAACTTTATTGTGCTTGATTTAGCCTATTGTTGTAGCTCTTCATTGTATTTTTTATTTTATTAATTGATTTCTTCAGCTCCAGGATTTTTGTTTGGTTCTTTTTTAATGATATTTATCATTTTGGCGAAGGTCTCATTCATATTCTAAAATATTTTTCTAATCTTTTTATGTTTTTTATTCATGTTCTCTTGTATCTCACTGAGCTTTTTAAATATTATTTTGAATTTTTTGTGGCATTTCATAATTATTTTTTCACTATAATCTATTGTTGGAAAGTTATTGTGTTCCTTTGATGATGTCCCATTTCCTTGCTTTTTTATATTTCTTGTGTCCCTTTTTGATGTCTACACATCTGGTGTAATAATCACTTCTTCCAATGTTTTGGATTGGCTTTTTTTATAGGTAAAGGCTTTCTCCTAAAGATGTATCTCTATGGTGTTAGTCAGTAGGGCATTTTAGCTTTTGTTCTGGGTTCACACAATAGCGTAGTCTCTGTGATTCTTTGGCTGTAAACAGTGTCAGTGGTGTTTGTGATTTTCTCAGTAACTTAGGTACAATTATTAGTGGAGGCTAAGGTGGCGTTTTGCTGAGGACAGGGACACCAGGTGGCAGTGGTGGGCTGAGTGTGTCTGTCTTGGGCCCCTTGATGGCATACACAGGCACCAGTAGTGGAGGCTCCAAGTGGTCTGATTCTTGGGCCTCCAGGCAGTTTCGATGTCAGCAGTGGGCTAGGTGGGTGGGAGGGTACTCAGGCCCATGAGAAGCAAGTGTGTCGAGGTTAATGACACTAGTGGTGGTGGGACAACTCTCAGGCTTCTAAGTGGCACCTGCTGGTGTTACTGGTTGCTATGATAGGCTGGGTGGGCCAGTCTTGAGGCCCCAGGTGGTGTATATGAGTGGTGTATGTGTGTGGTGGTAGCAGCAGGCTGGGCGGGCCCATCCTTAGGCCCTGGGGGCACTGCTCAGATGCCTGTGGGGGTGCTCAGATCCCAGCAGCATACTTGGGCACTGGGCTGGCAGGGCAGTGCCAGGCCAGGTAGTCCTGCCTTTAGGCTCACTGGTGGTGCATATGAGTATAGCCTGTGGTGGTCAGCGTGGGGTGATCCCTAGGCACCTGTGTTGTGTGTTTGGGTGGTGGCAGCAACAAAGGGAGTGGACAAGGAGAGCCTGTCCTCTGAAGGTATGCATGTGCACAGCAGCTGCTGGTGGAGATGGGATTCCTGTAAGTGACAGCAGCTGCAGGTAGGCAGTTTACAGGCTCTGGAGAGCACATGCTTCGTTTCCCTTTGTCCTGGGCCAGCCTCCCTGGTGCCCTGCACTGCCTGTTCCCCAGAGTACAGGATACCGTGTGGGCTAGAATACTGGGGACGTTGCCACACTGTTGTGCCCATCTGGCACCACATTGCTGCAGCCCTCTTGGTGGATGTGGTACCCACGCCACCTGGGCTCCAGAGATGTGGAGATGCAGGCTATGTTGGGCCCTAGGATGCAGTCTGGTGGGTGTTGAGCTTTCAAAATGGCACCATACTGTAGCTGCTTGTGCCTTGGAGGGTGTGTGGGCCCTGCATGAGGTGCCTTTCGGGAGCAATGCCATTGCATGGACCCCAGGTCGTGCCCTATACTGATATCAGAGCCCATGAGGGCCAAGGGACTCTCCTGTGGCTAGGATTTCAGGAGTCCATGGTGGGAATGTGGATTGCTGGGGATTTCTCACTCACCCTTTCCTCACACTGGGGGCCTCTCCAGGCTCCCAGACAATCCTGGCCTGGCTGACTACCTCTCTTCCCTCTCATTTTGTGTTTCAGGGGTTTCCTGTCATTTCTTTGCTGAAATTCCAGTGTTCTATCACATGTGCTCTATTTGAAATGTGATTATCTACTTGCTATTCTGGTCCTTTACAGACGAGGTGAGTGCTAGGTACCTATAGTCAGACATCCTGAAGTCCCTAACCCCCAGTCTTCTTTTTAAGAAAAAAAGTACTGTACAGAGAGTGGGAGTGTTTTACTTCATGTGAACGGTTTTGCTTAATATACCTTAGCTGACAGCATTATTGATTTGCTCCTCAGGTACATAAATGTAAACTGTTTTAATTTAAACATTTTAACTTTTGAAATGAGCATCATATAACATGAGCTCATACGAAGACTCTCAGTGCTGACTTAATTTACAAAAGTAGCTACAAATTAAGGGTTGGTAAACTATACCTGTGGATCAAATCTGGCCTTTTGCCTCTTTTTGTATAGATTGTGGCTAAAAATGGCTTTTAATTTAAAAATATGGGCAGGACATTTATTAGGGCTTGCCACTGGGCTGTCAAAGGGATATGAAGGAAGGATTGGGCAGAGCAAGAAGTTGAACTGGAACTATAATGCAGTCCCCATGAATGTCCCTACTGTGCTCATGGGGTAACTCATGGAATAGCTCTTCAGAGTTTTCTTGATAGGTACAGAAGAACTGGGTCTTTTTATTCCCACATTGATATCTGAATGTGAACTGTCTTTGGAAGGAAGTACCATATAACTTTGAGCAAGGCAGCCCTCTTCAGCTAAAGCTATCCTCAAAGAAGACTGAAGAGTGAAGATCAAGTTCCATTAACATTCTCAGCAGCCAAGGAACAAGTCTTTCACTCTTGAAGAGGCTCCATCTTGCCTGTGGCCTTCCTACAGAGTGGGCCCCTTTTTTCTAGATTTTCCCCGCAGTTCCCTGGTCTCATAGCACGGAGCAGCACAGAAAGCAGCCTCGTTCTAAGGAAGAACACATCGGTGGGGAACATTAATGATAGACAGCTCTTTTTGAGAGCTAGAGCTGAATTTAAGCTAGTCACTCTTCTCATGGTGGGGCCATCCCAAGAGAGAAAAAAGGAGCAACGAAGAGACACTGTCAGTCTCAAGAGTGGAAGAGTCAAAAAGAGAACAGACCCTCAGAGGGCACATTGTAGGGCCTCATATGTGTTCCTGATCATGCCAAATGTTCTATCCTCTGCAAAAGGGCTCTATTAATGTCCAACCCTATAACTTCCTGGCTAAAGTGACATAGTAGCAAAGAAGGAGGAGCCTTGAGCTCTCTTTTTAAGCCTACCACCATTTTCTCCCCTTTAACACTAAGACTCTTTGGTTAACTCTATGAGTTCTACACTGAACCTCTTCTGATGGGGCAGGGATCTTTTCTCATTTGTTGGAAACTTTTTCTTTCCTGCCCAATTCCCTTCAGATTCACCTCATCAGGAAGTGGTTGAAGTTATCCTTAAGTGACTACTGTACTGACTGTCACTACCTCCTACCCTCTTGGAGTTTGTGCTAAAATTTACAAAGGTAGAGAGAACAAACCCTGAGGTGGCTGTGTTATCTCACCTTCAGGGATGGTGCTTTGTATGTCATAAGCAGTCAGTCAATATTGAACCAGCACAACAAATATGATTCATAGAAAGAGGAGTGACTCACCTGACATTACATGAATAGAATGATTCATAAAAATGGACCGGAGATCTTAGTTCCAAACATTCTTCAATACTATGGAGTTGTGGGTTTTATTATTATTATTTTTATTATTTGTTTTCTTTAATTCTTTTATCTTTTTAAAGTCTAAAGCATTCACTTACTGGAACATAAATGTTAACATTAATTTTATTTAGAAAATTTTTATTATTTAATGTAATTATTGTATTTCCCTTTATCCTTTAGTCTTTAAAATCTAACATTCTTACAGTAGTTTCTGTTCAATCAAATACATTTTTTTCTGTGAAAGGAATTATTGCATGTGGATGAATAAGAAGATTAAAAAGAGGGTTGATATGAAGGCCTTGATTTCCTTTTCTGCAGTATGGAGAGAATAAGGTCAATGTGATTCAAGGATAGAATGAAATAATATACCTGAAGGTGTTTCTTTAAACCATAAAAAGCTAAGCAAATGTTTTACCACCATAGATAAAAGGTTTTATTAGTATATTGTTCCCAATGATAATTTTAAAATGTACTGCAATGTATTGTTCAGTTCCAAGGAAAGTATTTAATAGATACTGTGAATCCCAAGCAATTATTTCTTAATCTGTTTAAAATTGAACAGGATGTGGGTATGTACCAAAGAACACTTTATTTTTTCCATAATTTCCATATTAGGAAAAGTTGCAAAGATTTATGGAAGAGTGGAGGGGGTCACATGCTGAGTTTTAAACTAAAATGTATGACAAAAATGTAATAAATATAAAACAGTTGTCAGATCACACTGTTCAGACAGAAATTAAGATGTTCATTCTTAAAAGTTAGAATGAACATAGACTCAGATTAATAAAACACCTCTACTTACCACAATTTTGGTATTGTGGTTGAAAAATATTTTTATTAATGACTCATAATCATCATTAATATTTGTACAGTTGGTTTATGGAATTATTTAAACTGAGTAGAGTATATACACAAAGTTATTTTATATTATCCCAAATGCACTCTAAACTATTATATCCAATATTCCTTTGGGACCCCATAATAATATTTGTATGTAATCCATAATTTCTTTTAATTTTCAGTTACTTAAAAACTCTGGCCGGGCGCGGTGGCTCACGCCTGTAATCCTAGCTCTCTGGGAGGCCAAGGTGGGCGGATTGCTCGAGGTCAGGAGTTCGAAACCAGCCTGAGCAAGAATGAGACCCCGTCTCTACTATAAATAGAAAGAAATTAATTGGCCAACTAGTATATATAGAAAAAATTAGCCGGGCATGGTGGCGCATGCCTGTAGTCCCAGCTACTCGGGAGGCTGAGGCAGAAGGATGGCTTGAGCCCAGGAGTTTGAGGTTGCTGTGAGCTAGGCTGACGCCATGGCACTCACTCTAGCCTGGGCAACAGAGTGAGACTCTGTCTCAAAAAAAAAACAAAAAAAACCAAAAAAAATCAATCTGGTCCAATCTCAGATGTAAACCTCCAAATTCAAATTCAATTCACTTTATCTCCTTCTTATCCCCCACACCTTTCCATCCGTGGTAGCTGGGCTCCGTAGATAGCCTGCAATGAACCATGCCCTTTTTTGTCCCATTCTTCACTGACTCTAACTGGGCCTGGAACTCATTAAACAATAGGATGCAGTGAAAAAGATGCTGTGTCAGTTCTGAACCTAAGTCATAAGAAAGCCTGGAAGCTTCTTATTTTTTGATTCTGGAAGCACTGAGCTATCATGTAAGAAACCTGGCATGTCAACATATCATGTAGAGAGACCGCATGGAGAGGGAGAGGCCTGAGCTTGCATGGAGAGAGAGAGAGAAGCCCAGTTATTCCAAAGTAATAGCTCAGCCCTGTCTTCCACCTGTCTCCACCAAGGGGCCAGGCATGTAAATGAGCCATACTGGGCATGAGAGTTTAGGCCAGATGATTGCAGCTCCAGTTAATATCATGTGGAGCAGAATAATGACCTAGATAATCCCAGTCAATCCTCAGACTCATGGGAGAAAAAGCATTACATTTTAGGGTGGTATATCATGTAGCAATAGAAAACTGGGTATTTCCCTCTTCCTTGTCTATCTGGCCAGGCGAGAGGGACATAATTTTTCCCCTAGTCCTCTTTTGCTTCTGGCTGTTTGTGTTGGAGGCTGCTAAGAGGAGTGAGGGAATGAATAGGAGTAAAGTCTTTTTTCTTAACTGGTCCTGCAACAAGTGAAGTTCTAGACTTGACCTATAGCAGCCAATTATTAAGTTTTTGGGAACTTATGTGTCAATTGTTAAATATGTTATGATTAAAATTAAATTATTTAAAATTATAATTAAATAAATTATATTAAAAACAGAAGCAATAAATACTTAAAACTTATCACATTCTATTATTTTATTATGTGTTATTATTACCTATTCTCTAGAGGTTACTTATTTGTATCACACTTCAATTATGGTGGAAATACTATTTTTTTTTAACACAACCTACTGGTTCAGAGACTAAATGGTGGAAATACTATTGTGACAGTATGCTGTTGCACATGTCTTTCCAACTCCACCATCAGTGTTGTTACCTTGGTAGCTTAAAACCAACCACAGTGGGAGTCTTTATACAATGCAAATATGCAAACACTACAAACCAGTGCTTTGCCCCCTCTGGCAAAGCTACTAGCCCCCTCTGCCAGTGGCTACTAGCACACCACTGCCTGCAATCCTCTGTTATATATATTAATATATGTACCATCTTGGCCCATCCTGGCTGATGGATGATGCATTCTCTGTGGTAGGCATGGAAATGTTGGCTCTCTTAAAGGGCTCATGCATGAGTTTTTTGAGGGAATCCTGTGAGACCTCCTCAACCTCACAGTTCCTACCATGTGAAGCTCCTGCTCTATCTCCTCATCTTGACCTCCAGGATAAAACTTCTCAGCCTCTTGCTATTATAGTAGGTCCTTTTGCCAATGGATAGCCCTCGTTTATGTAGCATTGGCAAAATAGATCAAACCTACCACCTTTCTTGACATTCATCTGAGCCACCAGATAAGGTAGAGCCTGAAGATGAAGGAATATGATTATCTGGATAAAGAGTTTAATGTTAGTCTAAGTATTAATAATAGGTTTCTGAATTGAGTTCCCCAGCAAGCAAATCTGAAGATGGTCCAGAAAGTTTAATAAAGTAGGGATCAAAGAGGAATAAAACTTGGGCAGAAGAAAAAAGCTGGGCTGAGGGACACCATGGGCAGATCTGAGGCTGGAGTGGCTCTTCAGAGTCACCTGACTTGGGATGAACACATGGGGCTTTGATACTGCATTGAGCTGTCCTTGTATGTGGTCTACACAGAAGGAGGTGTGATGTTGGGCCCTCCTCAGCTGACACAATTCCTAAGGAGGGCTGACAGTCAACAACCTTCTCACAAGATGGGGGATAAATCTTTAAGTCTTGAATTTCAGGGAGAATCTGAATGCGGCACTGCAGTTGTGATAGTCCTTTCCTTGTGCTTCTTGGATCTACTTACATTGAATGAATTCCAGGGACAGTCCCTATTGAATTCTGGTAGTCTTCCCTTCCTGAGGGAAATTTATGAAAAGCTGGTTATGAGACAAATTACTGCCCCACCACTGCAGTTAGTCTTCAGGTCACAAATGATACTCATTATCTCCCTCCTCTGCTAACTGTTCAAAATTTCCTTTACCCTTGGCTGGTCTATGGGGCTTACTTGGTGGGAGGTCCAGACTCTCATAGCCAAGGAGTTCAGTTTCCTTTTTGGGAGTGGTTGCTGCATTTATTGTTAGCATCATAATTGCACAACGGGATACTAAGAGAAGCCCAAGTGGAACACCTGGGGGCTCATGTATTCCTTTCTGCCCTCTTTGTGTAACTGCAGTTCTGCATCCCCCTGATTGATGAGCAGGGGCCATTACGCCTGACAAGATGATGATTCCTCTTTTTACCTGCTAGACTTGCTATGATTTACCTGCAGTGGTTGGACAGCGGGTGTAGCCATGATTGGTGGGATTCTTGCTAGGTGGCTCAGTGGATGTGTTCTGCCTTTGGGACCCAAAACTCTAAACTCACAGAGGTCAAACTCATGGGAATCAGGGAACAAATTCCCAAGAGATTGTTAAAAAGTGTTTTTTAGCCTTAAATTAAGCAAGCCTTTATCATGCATCTTATTTGGTGTATCACTGTGCTGGGAATTAGAAAGTATCAAACTTTTACTCTATATCAGGTGATAAGTAAAATACAAGAATAAAATGACCCCATTGCTAAACCCTTTATAGATTGTGAAATAGCAAAATTGTGAAGCAGCAAAACATAAAAAAAAATCAATCCATCAAGTGATCTGTATTTGTGTGAACTTTTTCATAAATAAATTTTAGAGCTGATAAATTGGCAACATTTGGATTCTAGTACCTTGAGATTTAGTTTTTCCATTAGGTTCCTTCTTATATGACTAATAAGTTAGCCCATATGGGGTAAGAGAAACTCCTGAAAGAATTCAATTAAGAGAATATAGACTAGAAAATAAAGCACATTAGCCGTGCTTCTTGATATTTATAACACAACACGTTTTAATTATCAAGCCCTAAATTTGTAATTCTCCCTGACCCAACTTCACATATTGCTCTGCTTTTTCTCACTTTTAGTCTTGCTAAGAAAAGAGACCAACAGTATCTGCCTATACACATTCAACATTCTTTCCTGTCCCCAAATCGATACCAACAGCAATAGTAACACTAATAGTGTATTGATAATGAAATTTCCCTGAGGACTATTAAACAATCTACATATATATTACCTATTTTAATCTTTACAATAATACTATGAGAAAATTTCATTATTATTTTTATTTTACAAATAGGACACTAGGGCTTAGAAAGGCTAAGAGGAATGATTAATACCAGAAGGAAGAGAGACAAGAGAAGGAGGAATAAACTTTCTTCTGTATCCTATAGCTGCTTTTCATTAGCTGCATTGCTTGAACTCTTTTGCTTTAGTGATTACAATTTCCAAATAAAAAGTAAGGCAAAGAGCTTAAGAAATGTTTCTTGTGCCCCTTGAGAGGAATACAGAGCAGTCTGTGCTGTGAGTAGGAGGAAGTGTGGACTGAGAGTACAGGCATGAAGGCGGACTGCCTCAGCCCCACCTGGGCTCTGCTACTGCATACCATCTGGGTGGCTCTGGGCAAGGTGCTCATTCTAAGCCCTGGTTTTCCACCTGCGAGATGAGGTTAATGGAAGGTGGTGTCTTATTTAGTGTTGCTAAAAGTTCATTTAGTGTTGCTATAACAGAATACATGCGACTGGGTAATTTATCAAGAAAATAAGTTTATTTGGTTCATGATTTTAGAGGTTGGGAAGTCCAAGATGTGCAGCCCATCTGGTGGTCTCCTGCCTCTTCCACTCACAGAAGAAAGTGGAGGGGGACGTGGGCGAGTGCAAAGAGAGTAAACACAAAGAGGAACAACCCACCCTTGTGGTTACTAATTCAGTCTCCAGAGAGTGAGATCTCACTCCCAAGAGACCATTAATCTATTCATGAGGGATTTGCCCCATGACCCAAACACCTCTTACTAGGCCCCTCCTCCCAATACTGCCACATTTGGAATCAGATTTCAATACCAGTTTTGTTAGGGGCAAACCACATCCAAACCATAGCAGTTGATTTTGACAATTAGGCATGATATCCAAGGGAAAACACTTAATGTAATAATACCCCAGTTATGTAGTTTCAGTGTCAAAAGGGTTCTGGGTTGCTTTTGAGATTTACAACCCATTGAGGTGACATGCGAACTGTTTTGGAAAATGTGGGACCCATGATTGATCTTTTTAGCTTATCTGGATTTTTGTCTCATTCCTAGTGTAGAATTCAAGGCTGTCATTTTTTCTTTCTTTCTTATTTTTCTCTCCTAAGATCTTATTTCCCAGGCATCTACAGCTGTTTCTCTGACCATCTTGTTTCTTGGCCCAGTTGATAAGATAACACTTTCTTGTTTATTTGAATTTCCATGATTATGTGGCTTCTGTATGGATTATCTGATTAGGCTTCTCTCATTAACTCCCTTCCTTTTAGTTTCTCAACAAAGAACCTCAGTTTTTCTATTTACAAGTTCATCCTAGTGATCATTACGAATTCTGGATCCTGGGGCAAAGATTTTAGATCCCTGAACTCATTTTGTCTACTGGTCGGAGAGCTGCCTCTTCAATGCAGAGGATGGTTAGCTGGCATTTCCAATGTAAGAGTCCTTTTGGTCAGTGCCTCTTTGTTCCGTATGAGGTAGACTACCGTCACATGACCAATGAATTTCTAAACAGGATAGCTAACCTTCACCAAGTGAATTCTTTCAGCAAACTTTGGGGTTTATCCAGGTACTTAGGAGCAGTTGCACTGGGCTTTGTGTTCAGAGGGCTCCACACTTGTAAGGAGAGGGCTCCTCCCAATGAAGTCACCATCTTGAAATTCTTAATACTTTTATATTTGAACGTGTATTTTATTTTATATTTTATATTTGTGTTTTGTAAGTGGAGTCTGATGGGACTATAGAAAATGCTGCAGGGTCTTGGAGCCTGCTTGACACAAGGTCCCACCTCCTGCCACATGTGGCTGTCTCTGTGGGACAGGTCCTCAGCTGCCCACTCTCCTGCCTCTGCCTGGATTCCACTGACCCACTCTGCGTACAGGTGCAAGGAGAGTCAGAGGCAGGCGGGTGATCCCCATGTGCTGATATGCGGAGCTTGGAGAGGGTTAGGGGTCCCCATGCTTATGAGGGTCTGTACTTGCCCAGTGAGTATTTCTGTGCCCAAGGAAGCCAGATATTAAATAGCAAAAACAAACAACAAACAAACAAAAGACACCATAAGAGTTTGAGAGAAAGAGAGAGAGAGAGAGCTCATAAAAAAGAAAAAAATTTTTTTCTTGCTTTTTGGATAAGAAGTCCCACCTTTTCATTTTTCACTGGGTCCTGTGAACAGTGTGGCCAACCTTGCACCTCTAAGGAGGTGCAGGGTTTTTGTTGTTGTCGTGTGTTTGTTTTTTAAACACGTGTGATGACACTGTGAATATAGCTGTCCTAATGCGCAGAACTTGAGTGCTGGTCAGGGGTTCCACAGCCTCTGGAGGCTGTGCAGGGCCAGGTCGCCCCCAGCTCTGTGAAGTGGCAGCTCATCCTTGGACTCCTCAAGGTCTGTGACCCGGCCTTTCCCCTCCCCCCACCACATGTGTTATGAAGCTACAGTATGTGGTATAAGCATAGTGCCTATCGCTGCTCCTCATTTTAAATGCAAGGAAGATGCAAACATGCCTTTGTGGAGTTTCCCCAGAAAAGTCAAATTCCAAGAGAATTCCCAGTATTCTAATACTGGAAGTGAGTAAAAAATCAAGTGACATTCTTGCTGGCT
Organism: Microcebus murinus; assembly: GCF_040939455.1. NCBI lineage: Eukaryota > Metazoa > Chordata > Mammalia > Primates > Cheirogaleidae > Microcebus > Microcebus murinus. Next base: position 71,888,208 of record NC_134108.1, read on the forward strand.
TATTTTTAGATATATTTCCTTCATATCGTCTATGATTTATTTACATGGTAATCCTATAAACTATAACTTAGAACAATTGCATTTCAGAGAACAGCCTTCAGTTGTTCAGCTACATCTGCGTGATGAGTGCTCAGCTCTTTGGAGCAGGTTGGTTATTAATCCACACCCGGAAGGAGGTTCTTTTTCAAGTCCATCTAGGTAAATATTTGTGTTCAATCTGACGCAGGTTCTCCCCAGGGAAGTTAAGCAGGGTGGTTCAGTTTAGTTCTGTTAGGAGGGAGCTATCATGAACTTTGGCTTGTTTCTCCTTGAGAAAATAGTCACTTTGGACAGTCCCAGTCGAGGTTGCTTATACTCACTGCCCAAGTGAAAAGTCTCATTGTGCTCCATGTAGGAACGTTTAATCCCACACAATCGCTCTGAAAGAAATTGAAAACAAATTGTTCAAGTTCTCAGGTTTACCAAGTTGGTGCCAAATCAGTTCAAAACATATTACATAATGTCTACCAAACAGCACTGAGAAAGATTTTCAAACAAGGTCACAAAGCCAGTATGGCACCTTGGTACCCCCTGTTTGGTTCAGAAACCTGGGTTCTACCCCCTGCCCTGTTATTGACGAGTGATGGAAAGGAAGAGATGACATATGAGAAAGGGACTGGGAGTGTCTGGGACAGAGTAGGCAGCTAATCAAACTTCATTGTTAAAGGGTACTTAAAATAATTAAAAATTTTTATTATTAATTTTTAAATTGACTAATAAAAATCATATATTTATGGTATACAACATGATGTTTTGAAATACATTGTGGAATGGCTAAGTCAGGCTAATTATCATGTGCATTACCTGATTTATTTTTTGTGTGTGTTAAGAACACCTAAAATCTGCTCTCTTAGCAATTTTTATGTATACAATACATTGTTATTAATTAAAATCACCGTGTTGTACAATATATCTCTTGAACTTATTCCCCCTATCTAACTGAAATTTTGTATCCTTTGAACCTTTGACCAACATCCACCCAATCCCAATTCCCCCCCCCAGCCCTTGGTAACCATCATTCTACTCTTTGCTTCTATGATTTTGACTTTTTTAGATTCCACGTATCAGTGATATGGTGTGGCATTTATCTTTCTGTGCCTAGCTAAAATAACTTATTTTGCATGCATTAAAAATCTCATTGAAATTCCTATTATCTACCAGAATGGAAGAAGCACATCTGTTATTTTGTGAGGAATGCCATATTAGGATAACAATTTTTTTTTTTTTTTTTTTTTTTTTTGAGACAGAGTCTCGCTTTGTTGCCCAGGCTAGAGTGAGTGCCGTGGCGTCAGCCTAGCTCACAGCAACCTCAAACTCCTGGGCTCGAGTGATCCTTCTGCCTCAGCCTCCCGGGTAGCTGGGACTACAGGCATGCGCCACCATGCCCGGCTAATTTTTTTTTATATATATATCAGTTGGCCAATTAATTTCTTTCTATTTATAGTAGAGACGGGGTCTCGCTCTTGCTCAGGCTGGTTTTGAACTCCTGACCTTGAGCAATCCGCCCGCCTCGGCCTCCCAAGAGCTAGGATTACAGGCGTGAGCCACAGCACCCGGCCAGGATAACAATTTTTTAAGTGACTCTAATTGCATGCTTAATTGTGGACTATTAGGCCCCCATCTTGCCATTCTCCATACAAATTTCATAGGCAGCAGCAACAGAGACTGGGATTTCCCACTGGTAAGTTCCAGTCTGCGGTGTGTGTCAGAGCCTAGCTCTTTAGAAGCCACATGACCGTGGATTCTCTGTGGTTCCCACGGGTGCCCAGCACGAAAGCTCACAGGCTTCCTTACCAGCCGCAATCTTCTCCCACCACCCAGCAGCTAGCAGAAGCTGTCGGCGCAGAGACCAGCCACCACCCATCATCAGGCAGATCACAAAACTGACTCAGGGAGGGCAAATGTGGCTACTTTTAGGGAAAATGTTAGGAGTTACAGGTCTTAAGGCTACAGGGGAATGTATATCATCAAAGTATCAAAGGAAACAAAGCGTCCCATAACAAATTCATTTTAGTAAAAACACAACAGACATTCCATACGCTTAGTTGAAAATCTCTGTTAATTTAGATTAGGCTGGACAGTACAAAATTGCCAAGATTCGACTTGTTTCTGACCTAAAAAATAGCAGATTCGTATGATTCTAATATTCACACACATTTACCATATAACGATTTGTTTTGCCAATCCCGTGTGACAGCCGAATCCTAAAAGTGTACATTTGGTTTAGTATAATTTTGGTATTAATTAAATATTTGCACAGAAAGTATGCCATTGAATTTTGTTCTATACTATGGCAATTAGTGCTTTTTTGCCCAGAGGAAGCATTCAAGTCATAGTTGTTATTGATTATCTGAAAGGATTTACCATTTGAAATCCTCATAGGGAATATGTGGTAATTCACTCTTATATCTAGAATACTCTTCATTATTATACCAGAACTCTCATTACTGGCTTTGCCAAATAAGGGTGTTCAGAGTACTGTAAAGTTCCAAGTCTTCAATGTTTTGAAATGTTCCCAGAGTATGATTACCCAGCCACGGACTATCTGATTTGAAACTACACATAACAAAGCTGTTTCCACTTCATTTTGCTACTGACTAAAGAGCCAGGGAAAATAACACTCATCTCAGAGAATCATTGCACCATTAACCAGAAAAAGCATCTGCTATTTTCAGAGTGTTGGCCTTTCATTGGTGCCAGAGGCTTGGGACCCAAAGCCATCTTTGTGGGTTTTTTCTTTTTATCTTTTAAAAAAATTGCTGAATGCCTCCTTTTATTTTTATTTTTTTTTGAGACAGGGTCTCAGTTTGTTGCCCAGGCTAGAGTGAGTACCGTGGCACCAGCCTAGCTCACAGCAACCTCAAACTCCTGGGCTCAAGCAATCCTTCTGCCTCAGCCTCCCGAGTAGCTGGGACTACAGACATGCACCACCATGCCCGGCTAATTTTTTCTATATATATTAGCTGGCCAATTAATTTCTTTCTATTTTTAGTAGAGATGAGGTCTTGCTCTTGCTCAGGCTGGTTTTGAACTCCTGACCTCGAGCAATCCACCTGCCTTGGCCTCCCAGAGTGCTAGGATTACAGGCGTGAGCCACTGCGCCCGGCCTAATGTTTCCTTTTAGAGATAGTAAAGCTTAATCTTCTCTTCTATGCATAAGTTCATGTCATTAGTTATCATTTATTCCAAATATTAGGCTCGTGTTATCAGCCAGGTCTGAAGACAAACTGAAGGATGATTTAGCTTCCGTGCTCCCCAGCACTCATCGGTGGCTTGCAAAAAGATGAACGACCGTGATGTGCCATGCAGGAACACCAGTGTTGTATTGTTATTTACATTGGGAGGCTCTTGATGAAAGCTTTATTATTTTATAGAGGGAGTGAAAGTTCCTGTCTGTCAAGCTCTAAAGGCAACAGGGTCCTAGACACTTTTCTTTCTGTGGCCTGATTGTCACCAAATGTCTTACCTTGGCTGTTTGTGCCTTAGCTGAAAAAAAAAATGAAGAAGTTAAAGGAGGCTGAGAGGGCTTATGAAAAGTTGGTAACAGGGGTAGAGAAAAGGATAGATTCTTCCCCCACCCCTGCATCCTGTGCTGTAGGGCCCAGTACACTTTCCAGGGACCTGGCATTTTGGTGTCAGAAAGACACCAAATTATTATTTGACAAAAGGGACTTTCCAATCAATGTGTCTTTTACTGTGCACAGAAGAGCGGTATGTGGACTTTCAAAAGAAGGAAATGCATGTAGAGAAGAAAATGTCCATTTTACTAGACTCTACTCTTTACACTAATAGAATAATTGTCTGATTTCAGAAAGCAATTTAACGTCTCTTTGCTTTAATTTCCTTATTCCTAAAATAGGGATACAATAGTATCTACCTTATAGATTGTTGAAAAGACTAAGTGAGTTAATAGATGTAAAATACTTAGAACAGGCATCAGCCTGTTTTTTATGACCGATGAGCTAAGATTTTTTTTTTTTTTACATTTTTCAAATGATTGCATTTGAAATGGTTATATAAGCACCTAAAAATATCTTCAATTTTGCCGTTTGGTCCATGAAGCCTAAAATGTTTACTATCTGGCCCTTTAAGAAAAAGTTTGCTGACTCTTTGCACAGAATGGTGCTAACACATGGTGATTGCTTTTAAAGTATATATTAGCTATTATTAATAGTTTATTTACTGTATTACATTATGCTATACCAGAGTATACTCTCATGCTGTCTAAATTAACTGCCAATACCAAAGCAAAGGGCCCAAGTGCCGGTGTACCTCTTCCTCCAGCCTTCTCTGTAGGCTCAGGAGGGTCTCAGTCCTCAACCTTTCAAAAGGTGCTTTGCCACTACAGGTCGGTGAGTGTTCATTCAAGACTGGTGCCCAGATTTCAGAGAGGATTCGGCTATCCTTATTACTTATTTATTAAACATTTGCTCAGTGGTCTCTGTGTCTTTTGTTCCAAGAAACAGGGTTCATAGCTGGACACAGCAATTTTTAGGTTCCATCCCTAAGGATAAAAGGTACAACCTTCCTTGGGTTCTTTTATCTGGTTCATTTAAGGTAGAAGAATGCCTCTAAATTAATTTCAGTCAATTCACATTTTAAAGTTTTCATCCAAGAGAATCAGTGTCTAAACTTCATCACACTAGTTAACAATTTATTAACAGATCACTTATTAGTTAATAGACCATTTATGGAAATCTGTTGCTTATGTATATGCAAATTAGCATAGTGTTGGTTGTAGATCAAGATACAGAACAGGTTTTTTGTAGAATGAACTTTGGATTATGGGCTTCCTAAATAGAACACCAACATATCATTCAATCTGGATTAGCTCTTGGGTTAAAGTTTAGTTTAAGTAATACACTTTAGGTCACATTGCATATGCTGGGGTGTTTAAATTATAGACATTGAAATTATATTAAATTGTAGACATTACCTATTTAGAACATATTTGCTCTATGTCTTTTGTGTCCAAACTTGCAAACTACTAGATTTCTACTAATTTCTGTGTAAAGTTCCTATATTTATTAATTCATGACATTTATATTTTATCTAAAAAAGCTGAAAGTTGAATAGTCTTTTGGAAGGTTGGCTAATGATTCTGTATTTAAATATTAATAGCTATTAAAGTACACTGTACTAAACTTGGGGCACAGAGTATTTTTTAAAGAACATACTATGGTTTCCTCTGAAGAGAATCTGTTAATATTTCAAAGTTCATTTTATATTCAGATGTGTGTGTGTGTGTGTGTGTGTGTGTGTGTGAGCATGCTTGAGGGGTGCAGGGAGAACTGGGTTGAAGGAAGAAAGACAATAGAACAGGGATCAGCCTGTTTTTTATGACCCATGAGCTAAGATTTTTTTTTTTACACTTTTTAAATGATTGCATTTGAAATGGTTATATAAGCACTTAATAATATCTTCAATTTTACCTTTTGGTCCATAAAGCCTAAAATGTTTACTATCTGGCCCTTTAAGAAAAAGTTTGTGGACTCCTGGCATAGAATAGTGCTAACACATGGTGATTGCTTTTAATCCTTTGCACTTGCTTACATTTTTCTCGATTCCTTTATTCTACTCGAGATTTATTTATTTATTTATTTATTTTTTTGAGACAGAGTCTCATTTTGTTGCTCAGGCTAGAGTGAGTGCCATGGCGTCAGCCTAGCTCACAGCAACCTCAAATTCCTGGGCTCAAGCAATCCTGCTGCCTCAGCCTCCCGAGTAGCTGGGACTACAGGCATGCACCACCATGCCCGGCTAATTTTTTCCTATATGTATTAGTTGGCCAATTAATTTCTTTCTATTTATAGTAGAGATGGGGTCTCGCTCTTGCTCAGGTTGGTTTCGAACTCCTGAGCTCAAACGATCCACACGCCTCAGCCTCCCAGAGAGCTAGGATTGTAGGCGTGAGCCACCGCGCTCGGCCAGGATTTAATTTTTTAAATACCCCAGATTTTACAAAGGGTGGCAGTAGAATAAAAAACTGGAGTTTCCTTACATACAAACTTACTTATTTGGATTTTTTTATATTTAAAATTATTGATACATTCAAAGAGTAATTTTAATCTCTATAATTTTTGCTAAGCCTGTCAAGTCATACTCGACATCCGAGTGCAAAGGGTTAAAATATATATTAGCTATATACTCAAGAACAAAGACAGAGAGGAACCAGAAAGGAACACTGAAGGAAAGGAGAAAGGAAGGTTCCATTCATATAGAAACTGGCAAATTTTTTTGTTAATGAACTAGAATGTTTTAGGCAAGACATATGCGTACAGTACAGATAAGGATACAAGGTACTGAGGCCAGTTTTCACATGCATCTTCATTATGCTTCATTTTGATCATGGATTCCTGACACTGAAAACCTTGCTTTGTCCTCCTATTACTTTTCTAGTCTCTAAAACAGTGCCCAGCCGTTCAAAACTCATCAGTAATGCTGAACAAAACTCATCAGTAATGCTCAACAACCCAAATATTTATTTACAGTAGAATGGATAAATTAATTATGGTATATTCATACAACAATAAAAAAGAATAAACTGTTATACACAACAAAAGGGATGAATTGCAAAGACATATTGATGAGTAAAATACACCCAAATTCCATTTTTATGAAGTTTAAGAGTAGGCAAGACTAAGATAACAGAAGTCAGAAGAAGTGGCCAACTGCGGGTGAGTATTGACACAGAAGGGATGTTCTTTCTGGGATCTTGGAAATATTCTCTATCATGATCTAGATGGTGGTTGCAGTCATGGGTGTGTGTATTTGTATATATATGTAAATATATTTATGGATATATATATATGCTTAAGATTTGTGTACTTTATAAATTTTATATTTCAATGAAACAAAACAAAATGAAAAACTAAAATATATTGACTGTGTTGATTTAGGCTTGTGGTGGAAAAACTGCTGAGAATAATATATACAGAGAAATGATATATTCTCACTGAAATGGGATAAGTTGAATAAATGTGATGTTTCAAATAAAAGGAAGATACTGGAAATGGATTCATTTCAAAATGACTTCTGGAGATGAACTAAGCATTGTTATCAGGACAAGGACTTTCTGTTTAAAGACAGAAGGTAAATTAATTATGAATAATTTCAGCAAGATCACAACTTAATTTGTTGTTCCATAGATAAGCAATAATGTGAACCATTGTATAACTAGAATGTAAAAAGTTCATCTATAGCCTTATTGCTTAAGATTCCAAATGGAAAGCGGGTTGAGATAGGAGACTGTGAATAAGATGTATTTTTTGGCAAGGGGAATGCTGAATGATTTTATGTGTGCTGTTTAAAGGATTTGTTTTTATAAAGATAATCCCCGAGAATATTTACAAGTTTGTGGAGTACAGACTTGGAGGATATTTTCAAATCTAAGTGTGACCAAGAATCAGCATAAAGGCCAAGAATCACAGTCAATTAGCTGGTTTCCTCAATTAATAGTTTGGTTAGGAGGAACAGTCGTTTAGAAATTTCTCTTCCTTCTTGAGAGAATTATTGGCACTCATGCATGGGTAGTGAGTGATTGACACTTGTTAAAGTCAAACAGCCACAAATAATCTAAGGAAGATTTGGTTTTGTCTTTCATTTTTTTTCCCAGAAATTCTTAACTGTTTAAACTCTTTAACATGAAAGGGGGCCAGAGTTTGTGGGGCCCGGTACAAAATGAAAATGCAGGGCCTCTTGTTCAAACATTAAAAATTTCAAGATGGAAACAGCAGTGCGTTAAACCAAGTACGGAGCTCTTCTAAATGTGGGGCCCTGTGCAGCTGCAGAAGTCACATGCTCTTCCCTAACACTGCACTGGGACCCTCTGTGACCACACCCTGGCGTAGTCTGCAACCACATCACTCACCTTCTTCCCATACGCGCCAGCTGTTCCACGCGGTTTGCAGTTCCCGGGACACTTCATGCTGGTTCATGTGTCCAGGGCTTTATACATGGGGTTCATTTTCTCCCCAGAATTTTCTTCACCACCTTGTCTGATATATTCTATTCATTTTTGTCTGTTAATTCCCCTGAATTATCCATTCATTCATTGAGCCATTTCTAATCTTGTGAACTCTCTATTATTATACTTTATATATTTTATTGCCATTTTTGTTTACTTGTTTGTCTTCTAAAATGTGCGCTTACTGCAGTCAAAAATTGTGTCTTATTTATATCATTGAATTGCACACAGTGAATATTTAATAGTTTTTGTAAATGGACGAGGGAATAAAATCCTAAAGATACAAAATGAAGAAAGTTCATCTACGTTTAAAATGAATACAACTATTTTTTTCTATTGAAATAATGTATGACATACTTTTAAATAAATAAATGCAAAAAAATAAGAAGAGTGGGCTCAGATTTTCTGATTTTTCTCCTCCCCTATTTAATTAATCTTAACAAATTTTGATGTTCAAATTGGTAAAATAATTTGACCTCATTCCTATGCTCTGGTTTAATCTAATATATTTTTACTTTCACATTTTTGTATTTTAGTGCTAGGATTAGTAAGTCTACTTCACATAAATAAGATGACAAGGGAGTCATTAGGAGTGATGTATTGGAATAAACTTTTCCCAAAGAGATTATTATATTTTGAATGAATAAATGAACCAGTAACTGAACACTACTAGTAGCTGGACTAGTAATAATTGCTTTCCTTAATTTTTTATATTCAGAATAGTTTTTTATTGTTATTTCCATGTGCCATGGCCAAATTCTTTCTTGTTCCTTCACAATAATTTCCACCAACTGCTGGAAAGTTAACAGGTATGAGCTGAAATATAAACTACAGTTTCTCTAGAGTTTTGTGCTGCCTTTTCACTCAGTGAGACATTACTTTCCAGCCCCAAGGGTCAAGATCATGAATCATTTTCTTTTTTTTTTTTTTCTTCAGGAAAAGCAATTCATCTGAGAGAGCTGACTTACTCTGGGTACTATAAAAAGCTCTGTTTAATAGCAAGCAAAACGAAGAAGGGAGGAGACACCCTTAGCTGAGTAAAGGGTAGACTGAGGATATTTCTGGCCCTGACTGTAGTCTGGAAGAAAACAGAGAAACAGAAGCAAGTGGAAATATAATGAGGAATGAGCGTCATCCAGACGGTGGTAACCTGGAGTAAGGAGAGTCACAGACGGCCACAGTCTCACAGCGAGACCGTCTTAAATCACAGTTATTGGGCATCCACACTTTCAAGAGACCTGGTCGCAGACCTGTTGGAGCCTAAACCCTAAGAAAACAAATGAACAGAGTGATTATTATATGATGTCGTTTCACATTTATTTCATCCTTTATTAGTTTTCTAGTTATAGTATGTGAAATTATGGGGATAGCAGGTGAAAAATGATTTTGCTTTCAATTGAAACTAAATTCCGTAAGAGATTTGAAGTGGTTATTGGGGGAAAAAAAATAGGCAAGGGAGAGATGGTTATTGGGGAAAAAAAAATAGGCAAGGGAGAGAATTACGTCAAGCATATTGGATAGTATGGACAAAGTAACGGAGCTCGGGAAGAGTGAGGGTTATTTTGTTAAACAAGCAAATATATGATTTTTTTCTTATATAATATTTGTCTTGTGATCAATTCACAGGCTGTTGCTTTTCATGTGTGAGTCAATATTTGAGAAGGAAAATGAAAGAATAGAATGGAGAGAAACAATATCAGTAAGATAACCTGAAAATAAATTGGGACAACTAATATTCATTCATTTATTCATTCACCCATGTAATTGCCTAATGTTTGCCAGGCAAAAGTAATAGATCCCACTGGATTTTGTCCCATAGTTCTTAATGGAACAGTGAAAAACTAGAGCTATTCATAACTCAGCTCTGTAATTATTTATTTCCCTTTTTCAATCAATTTACATCTTTTTTTTTCAGTCAACCCTACTAGGTTCTACAGGCAGACATCTAAAATTAAAACTATATATATTAATAAACACATTTAAATATACAGCATATAATATATAATTTATTATATATTTTTCATAAATAATACATCATTAAAGAATATATAATTAAATTTGTATGTGTGTATTGTAAAATAAAAAGAAAAGTAAGATATCTTATTATTTTTGTGATTATTTTCTATGTCACATATTTATCTAGATCATTAATGTCCCACAGAACTTATAAAAATCTATTTCAGAATATAAAAGATTCACACTTAATAACTATTCTTGATACAGTAATAGTAATAATAATAGCCAATATATATTATGTACATACTACGTGCTAGGTACTATTCCAAATACTTTAAGTATATTGATTAACTGAAACCATGCAACTTTATTAAGGCAGTATTATTATTATTTCTGTTTTCTAGAAAAAGGAAAAAGGCTCACAGTATTTAAATCACCTGCCAGTGATGTGGACAGAGAGGAGCTTGCATTTAAATGTGGTCTGGCTGGAGAACTAATGCCTCAACTCCCGCACTATACTACGTGCACAGTGTTAGAGGGTTAGCAATTAGACTTAGCAGATGTGCAATTCTGCCAGCGTGTGATGCTACTTTGTATCAATTCATCACTAGCACTTCATGGCATATAGATCTATCTTGTACATAATCACACAGAAAAGTGGGTAAACACAAACTGTTTATGCAGTTCTTGATCTTTCAACTCTAGTCATTTAGGAATTTTACCATTTCCTCCTCTGGCCTGTGGACCGGTATTATTTTTTATAGTTATAATTCAAATTCCCACAAGAACAGCATTAGGAGGTTTTTCTTTTCTCTGGTAGATAGCCAGACAGCTGAGAGGAAATGCTAGAAGGAAACCTAAGAATTTGAAGAAATAATTTCTGAAGTTATAATTACTTACCATTCCTTTTGTATAATTCACTTTTAGCAATTTCTGCCTCCTTCTCCCTCCCTCCCCGAATTCTCTCTCCCCCCTCCCCCACCTCTGTTCCCTCCCTCAAGAGGAGTGATGAGAGAGATTCCACCTCTATTTCTTCAGTCTTCTTCAGACTCATCTCCTTTGGTTATCCTGAGTATCCTTTTTTTAGATACTATTTTGAAGGAAACAAAAAAGTACTCTATGTGGTGTAAATATCATGGCAATATTTCCTTTCTTTCAAACTTCAGATGAGTTTGGGAGTTAGCAAAGGAGCCACAGGATGTGCATGGCTGTAGTTGTGCCAGGGGCAGAGGATTGCAGCTGGTCATTACCAGGAGGCCCAAGACGACAGCTTCTCTAACAGGTACCCCCTACGGTAATGCAGACAGGGCAGGTGGTGCCAGACAGGAGCTGGCTGCTTCTTCGATGTGCACACTCGTGTGACAGAGCTCAGTGGTCAGGGCAAGCCATGCCCCTTACTCACTGTGCTGAAATTATTCAACTTTATTTCTCCTTTCAGCTATAAGCTCTCTTTGATATTTCCATTTGCATGGCAGTGTCATCCACCTCTGTACCCTAACCCATCTCCCCATCTGTTAATTCCTCTGCGAGCTGGTCCTGTGTGTGGAGCGTGGGAAGTACTGCTAGAAGGTTCGAGAACACATCTCATGTGAGTGAAAGGTCAATGGAGAACAGCTACAGCAGGTTGGTGACTTGCTCAGATACAGCTGCACAAATGTGAGCTCCACGCTTGGACAGAAGCCACACGGGTAGCGTGAGGGCCCTCTAAATTCAGATTTAAAGAACTGGATTCAGATGTTAATCCTTTTGGGGATAAGGGACTGGATGCCAGAGAATTTCTAAATTCTTGAATATTATTTTCCATGTTGTCAAAGCATCGTACGTTTTTAACCTCCCTGGTGAATGGGGTTTATTTCCAAAGTGGTATAAAAGGAGAAATGTTTTCGGCCACTTCTGCTTGAAGCTACTTTAGCTGTTTATTCATAAATTTTGTAGAGACTTAGCCATAGGTTATGTGACTTCTGGTATAGCTGTAAATCCACTGTGGGTGTGTGTCTGTGTGTATGTGTGTGAATCCTTTCGAAGCCAGTATGGGTTTTCAGTACGTGGGGCCCAGGCCACAGATTCTGTCTGAGTGCACTCATTTCAAAGTGGTGTGCAAGCAGTCATTGCTGTGGAATGACCTCATTTATGATGTGCATGGGAAATGGAAATTCCAGTTCTGTTTTTACTTCAAAATATTTCTGCTTTTTTGTTTCCATTTGAATACTAAAACATTTAAATGCAAAACACGAGCAGATTTTTTCCCCCAATGTACCTTATTTAATACTTAACCATTTTACCACTAAATTATCTTAATTCAGTAATAACATATGACTAGATAAGGATGCTGCTTAATGAACTTGGATCAGATTTTATTACCTAATGATTTTTTACCCTGGTCAGGTCAGTAGTTTGAAATTTAGCAGTCAGAATAAAATTTTGCTTATTTCACTTACTTATAATGGGTTTTTTAGAAGAACTTTTAAGTGGTGGATATTGATTCTTGTCAGTGAACTCATACTAATGTTATTTATTTTTTCCTGAAGGATTCTGAGTGTGCTTAAAGAGCTATATTTAGGAAGGGCTTCATGCAACATCTGGGTAGTTGTGTAGCAGCTGGGTAAGAGCACATAAGGAATTTGACTCAAAGCTCAGAATACTAATTGAGAAAGAGCCTGGTGTTTAGTTCCAAAGTCAAGGGGAAAGCAACGTGGGAGGTAATTATCCAATTTAAGATACTGCTTGGTTAAAAGAGTTACTGTGTTAATAAAAATATAATTAGCCTTAGTTCCCTGGGGCTGCCATTTATTTTTGCATATCTGCCCTAGGAGATATCTCCAGGTGCGAGATGGCTCAGCAAGATCACGATTTTACCCTTAGCACTGACTCATTTAGGAGGTGGGCATCCACGTCCTGAAACACTAAACCCAATACCGACATGGCAGCGGGAAAGTAAACAATGTACAAGAATGGCAAGATAATCCTCTGGCTATTGTTGGCATTGAAGAGGCTCTTACGTTGTATTCCGGTTTGATCATTTTATTTTAATTTTAAGAGAGATTAGTAATAAGGAGGAATAAGAGAAGAAAAACAACTAAAGATCTTAAAATGGGACTTAGGAAGGAAGTTTAAAGAACACAGTCCTTGTATGGTGAAGGTCACGTTACACTTAACAACATTTAACTTAAAGCGGAAATGTGCTGTGAATTACCTCTGAAAACAGGACAGTTGGAAATTAACCTGGAAAAATATCTAGGCCTCCTGTTTTTCTGCAAACTCGAACAAATTAGATAGCTTTTGAAGGAAAAGGCATTTTCAGTGTAGGGAGTAACGGATAAGGAGGTTGGTTTTGGTCCATCTCAAGAATTCTCTTCTCTCCTAGTGTGACTTGCCGATGAGTGGGAGGGCTTCTGCCCTCTGGTCTGTTTTGGTTTTCACTAATACAGCATTCAGATCCTGTCCTTTGGGTTTCTTCTACTTTTCCAGCTTATTCCTCTGGCATTCCCCACAGTCCTTCACCTCCAACCTTCTACCGCCTGGCCCCGCCATGTCTTCACCATGCTGCATCCCTTGGCGACCTCGCTCCCCTCCTTACCAGCCTCGACTCCGGGCCAATCGTCATGCTGCTCCCTCGTGTCCACCCTGGGCTACCCTTTGCCTCTCTTATTTTGTAGACCTCTCTTAGCAAACCTGGAACTCTGGTTGAATCCAGGGGTCAGCTTGCTCTGTGCCTGTCTCTGTGCAACCAGACTAGAGAAAACACTCAACTGCGCTGACTGGTACCACTTCACATTTGTCACCACAAACATCAGACGGGCCTCGGGAGCTGCCGGACAATCACTCTACACCTTCCTCGCTGTTCCCTCTCCCACTCTCCTGGACACGTACTTCACACCTCCTCTGTGCCCCACACACCAACACTTCCTCTCCATGCGGACGCTTAGCTGAGGACTCCACCTCCCGTTTCATGGAGAGAACTCCCACATATCACTGCTGCCCACCATATGCGGCCAGTGCCCACATCGCCTGTGTCCAGTCTGCACTGTGGGAACCACCGTGACGATTCTTTCACTCTTACTAGATCCCATTTCCTCTTGCCTCCTTGTGGACATGGTGCCAGCAATTCTCCCTTTCTTCTACATTGCCATTTTTTCACTCTTCTCTGTCACTACTGTCAGCATCCATGTATGTTGCTTTTTCTTCCAATTTCAGGACCCATTCCTTTGATCCTCCTTCCCCTGCCAGCTGCCACCTCATGTCATTGCTCCCCTTTGTGTTTAAACTCCCCTGAAGATATTTCTGTGCTCCGTGTCTCCAAGTCCTCTTTCCTCAGTTCCTCTAAAGCCCACTTCAGTCAGGCTTATTATGCCCCTAAATATTCTACCAGATGGCTTTTGTCAAAGCCACCGGTGATCTCCATGTTGCCAAAGCCACTGAAGAATTCTCAGTCATCATCTTTCTTATCCTGCCCTTGCATTTAATACAGTATAAGCACTCCTTACTCCTCGACATGCTTTCTTCACTTAATTTTCAGGATACCAGATGTTTTGGGGGTTTCTTCCTATCTCATCAGTTGTTCCTCTTTGGCCTCCTGTGCTTGTTTTTCTGCCCGCTGTTCCTTTGAATTCTAGAGTATTCTGGGCTCTGTTCTTAGTCCTCTTTTCTTCTCCTTTTCCTTCTGCTCCTCCCCCGACCCTTCTTCCTCTTTTCTTCTTCTTCCTCTTTTCTTTTCTACGAGACAGAATCTTGCTCTATTGCCTGGGCTAGAGTACAGTGGTATCATCATAGCTTACTGCAACCTCAGCCTCCTGGGCTCAAGCTATTCTTTTGTCTCAGTCTCACGAGTAGCTGGGGCTACAGGTGCATGCTACTATGCCCAAATGATTTTTGTAAAGACAGGGTCTTGCTTTTGCTGAGGCTGGTCTTGAACTCATGACCTCAAGCAATCCTCCTGCCTTAGCCTCCCAAGATGGTAGGATTACAGGTGTGAGCCACTGGGCCTGGCCCTTTCCTTCTTTATCTGTACTTAATTCTCTTGTTTTCACCCTGTTCCATGGTTTTGAATATCATCCTTGTGCTGACATACTCTAATGAATACCTTCAGCCCATGCTTTCTCCTGACCTTCAGATTTTTATATACAGATGCATACTGACATCTCCATTTGTATATTTTATCGAAATCTCAAAGTCACATGCCCAAATGGATTTCACTTGATCTTGCCTCCCAAGTCTGTTTTACCTTCAACTTTTCCCATCTCGGTCAATGACAACTCCATTTTTCCACTTGCTTACATCCAAAACCTTGACTCTTTTATTTCCTTCATACCCTAGGTCCAATCTATCAAGGAATTTTGTTTTCTCTGCCTTGAAAATATACCCACAATCTAACCACTTCTTGTCCCCAACACCGTAATACTGGCCTGCACTATCATTTCCTTTTGCTTGTATTAGTCTTCCCATTGGTCCCCTGGCTTCTACCTTTGGGTCCTTATAATTTATTTTTCACATAGTAGTCAGTCATCTTTTAAAAATGTAAGTTAATCAATCTCACTTTTCTTTTCAAACCCTGCAGTGTCTTTCATTTTCCCCCAATTAAAAAGCAAAGTTCTTACAATGTCCTAGAGAGCCCATCCTAATTTCCTAGGGCTGCTATAACAAATCCCAACAAACTCAGAGGCTTGCAGCAACAGAAATTTATCCTTTTACAGTTCTGGAGGCCAGAAGTACAACATCACGGTGTCATCCTGTTCCCTCTTTCAGCTCCTTGTGGCTCTAGGTGTTCCTTGGCTTGTGGCAGCTTAACTCTGCTCTCTGCCTCCCACTCTACATGGCCTTCTCTTCTCCCTCTTAGAAGGACACTTGTTACTGTATCTAAGCCCCTGGGTAATCCAGGATGATCTCATTTTGATATTATTAAATTATTTGCATCTGCAAAGACTCATTTTCCACATAAGTTCACATTTACAGGTTCCAGAGTTTAGGATATGAGCATAGCTTTTGGGGGCCACTATTTTCTCCCCTCCAGAGCCCCAACTATTATGAACCCATGCTACCTCTTGAACTTCTTTTTTCTGCTCCTCTTCCTTTGGTTACCTTTTTGCAACCATGCTGGATTCCTTGTTTTTTCTCAAACATGCCTGGTACTCATGGATTACGGCCTTTGCACTAGCTGTTCCCTCTACCTGAGACATTCTTTCTCTAAATATAGACATGGCTCATGCCCTCATGTTACAGCCTCATGAAGTCTCCCCTGGTTACTCTATTTACAACTGTAGCGCTCATGTTCCTTCTTACCCTGCACTTATTTTTTATTTTTCTCCCATTTTGGTTGACTAGGACAATCCTTCTACTTCATGTGGTGTTGCCTGGGGTGCTAGGATGGCTTGAAGGTCCAGATGGCCCAGACATATGGCTGGCAGTTGATTCTGGCTGCCAGATGGGAGCTCAATTGGAGCTGTTGGCCAGGGGCCTCTGTTCTCCTCCATGTGGGCCTCTCCGTTGCTCTCTGGGCTGCCTCACTGGTTGGTGGCTGAGTTCCAAGGAGAAACATTCTAAGAGGAAGGAAGTAGAAGCTGCCAGTATTCTCTAAGGTCTGGGCTCAGAAGTACCACAATATTACTTCTGCTGTATTCTTTTGGTCAAAGTAGTTGCAAGACCAGCTTAGATTCAAGGGAAGGAAAAATAAACTCTACCTCTCAGTTGGGGCGTGGCATGTTTGTATAGAAAAGACAGAGACTGATGTCATGATCTTTGGAGACTGTCTACCAACAGGACCTTCTTAAGTCCCTGAATATCATGCCCTGAAATGGCTGCCCACCAAAACAAGACATTGTTATCTTTGTGTTTATTTTCTTATCTTGCTGCTATGTGATTGAAGGGTTATCTGAACTTTTAAAAAAAGCAAATAAATAAGCAATAGTTTTACTATTTTAAAATTTGAGACGTATAGAGAAATCAGCTTATTGACCATCCTCAGTGTTTCTTGTATGAAACTTAGAAAATTGCTCTATGTGCGGTGCGGGGAGGGAAATCCATTCTTAAACCTTGATAATTGGTTCAAGTTTTGTATAGCTTGCCTAAGTTTCACATTCAAATAAATTACTCCTTGAAATTATTGCTATTATTTGATGGAGTCCTGATCTATAATCATATATTAAAAAGAATCATTATTATAAATAATATTTTGAAGGTCTCAAACTATTCCAGTGATAGTGGATTTTAGAAAATCCCAATATATTTGGCTAAGATTTTCTGCTGTTAGATGGTAAAAATCAGTGATTAAATAAGAGTATATCTAATGGAACCTTAAGTTTACTGTTTTTGAAGGGTGTTGTACCACCTCCTTTATGAAACTATATTTCCTTAAACTGAAAATAGGAAGATGAATCTCCTTTGCTTATATCAACTTCTCTGACTGTTTTAATCTGCTCAAACTGCCAAGCAAAATATCATAGACTGGGTGGTTTAAACAATAAAAATTTATTTCCTCACAGTTCTGGAGGCTAGAAGTCTGAGATCAGGGTATGCTAGCATGGTTGGGTTCTGATGAGAGCCCACTTCCTGGCTTGCAGATAGATGCCTTTTCACTGTGTCCTCACATGGCAGAGAAAGAGATAGAGGGACAGAAGGAGAGAGGGAGAGAGAGCACTCCTTCTTCTTATATGTTATCTCTTCTTGTAAGGGCACTAATCTTATCATGGGGGCCCCACCCATGTGATCTCACCTGAACCTAACTATCTCCCAAAGGCCCTATCTCCAAATACCAACACATTGTGGGTTAGGGCTTCAACATATGAATGTCAGTCCATAGCATCCACTTATTTCTTTCTTCTCTCCATGTAGCCTCTATTGATAGCAGATGAGAAGAGAACAAATGAATCAAGCAAAGAATACCTTTCAATTAAGTTCTATAAAATTCATTTACCAATCACCAAATTTTATTTATTCCAAACCCTTTGGTAAGCTTATTCTCTTCAATAGAGGAAATTGTTCGACTTGTGATATATAAGATTGACCTGGTAGAAAGAATAGGCCTCCCAAAGATGTTGGGGGCCTTACCTCTGGAATTTGTGAATATGTGGCCCTCAGGGCACAAGGCACTTTGCAGAGGCAATTAAAGGTACAGACTTTTTTTTGGGGGGGGGGAATTATCTGGGTGGGCTCAATCTAATCACAGAAGCCCTTAAATGGGGAAGAGGATGAGAGGGTCAGAGACATACAACATCAGAGGGACTCAACCTGCCATTGCTGGCCTTGAAGATGCAGGAAGTGACCTCTAGAAGTTGGGAACAGCCCTCAGCTGACGGCCAGTGAAGAAACTTCAGCCTGTAACCTGGAAGGAATAGGAACTGTATTCTACCAACAATCCCAATGAGCATGAAATGGATTCTCCCCAAGAGCCTCCAGAAAGGCACATTGCCATCCAACACCTTGACTCTAGTCTGGTGAGACCCATACTAGAATTCTACAGAACACTTAAGACAATACATTTTAATTGTTTCAAGCCACTAAGTTTGTGATAACTTTTTATGGAAGAAATAGAAAACTAATACATTTGGTTATGAATTAAAAACCTTAGTGTCCAAATTCTGTATGTCACCAAAACACAGCAGAATTCTTTGCTTCTAATCAACGAGAATAGATGAACTTTATTTTATCAACTATTCTAGATTCATCAAAGACAGTTTTGGAATGACGGTAACACTATGTTCATTGAAAACAATTACAGATGGTCCCTGACTTACAGTCATTCAGCCTAGGATTTTTCGACTTGATGGTGTGAAAGCAATACACATTCAGTAGAAAATGTATTTTGAGTATTCACACAGCCATTCTGTTTTTCACTTTCAGTAGAGTATTCAATAAGTTATGTGAGATATTCAACACTTTATTTTAAAATAAGCTTTGTGTTAGATTATTTTGCCCAACTGTAGGCTAACATAATTGTTCTGAGCACCTTCAAGGTAGGCTAGGCTAAGCTATGATGTTCAGGAGGTTAGGTGTATAAATGCATTTTTGAACTAAGATATTTTCAACTTACCATGGGTTTGTTGAGATATAGCCGCATCATAAGTTGAGGAGCATCTGTATGTCACTTCAGTGAACTATAGCTTTTTACATATTTCAATGTGAGTCATGGAATTCACATAGAATGTGTGTCAGATAAAATGGCTGGATTTAGTAGGTAGGTCATGTTCAACAACAGGAAGTAGAAGTTAGTGGGGGCATTCTGGAAGATTCAGAAGTTGTACAGAGATTCAATCCCATAATTTTTCTGCTAAAATATTCCTTATTCAAGAAAGTGGTGCTTTGGTTTTAGAGCACAACTCTAAACCAAGACTTAGGGGGGTTCACCTCTATCATGTACCTCTCAAGATGAAGGCACCAAGTACAAAGTCAGGTGTGATCCAAGTAATTGTAGTGTTGCTTTAATTACTGAGGAGCAAAGATAAACTACCTTAAGTGAACTAGTTTTAACACATTGAGGAGCTTCAGGTAGGTTCTTCCAGATTAAAAACAGAGAAAAATTAGCATCAAGCATAAAAATGTTCAAACAAGAAAAAAAAACATGTCAGTTAATGTTTTAGGCTATGTTTTACTAAAAAGCACTTCAGTTTTTGGTAAATGGAAGAGGAATGAAACTAGAATTATGAAAGAGATTGTTTCACTTCAGGCAAATTATTATAAGGGGTACAGGAAAAATTAAAATAAAACTATTTGCTGAGCAGTCATTCAGTGAGTTAATTTTCTATCAGGAAAGTTTGAATCTATACAATGCAAGTAATTTCCCTTAAGATCATAAATACATTGAGCCTTGAACTTCATTTTCCTTATCTGTAAAATGGGAATAATAGCAATAATACTTTTCCCACTTAACATATGTGGCTCAGGGGAGAGATACTGTGTGTGAAAATACGAAGTATTTTGGTAAACAAAGTATCAGGCACACACAGACATTATCATTAGCACAAAAGACTTTATTTTTAAATATTTGTTTAGTTTGATGAAAGGAATTATCTAAACTCTTCAATAAAAAGGTATTGTTTGTCAATGTTTGGTACTTATTGTTGCTTTTTTTGTGGTAGAAGAAAGTATTTCAAAGTATATACTTTCTCAATTTCAAAGAAATTTGTACAAAAATACAAATTCCATCTATTAAATGTATGGTGTTCTCTCTGTGGACCGAAAGTATTTTCATAAAAATGCAAATTGGTCATGTCCAATTTGCTCATTAGCAACTGTATTGAAGAATGCTGTAAATATAGAAAAGTGCTCTAATTGTAAGTATACTACTTGATGGTTTCACTTATAAAATGAACACCCCTTGTAAGCAACACCCAGATCAGAAACCAGATTATCACCAGCATCAGAAGTCCTCTCGTGTGCGGCCTCTTCAGTTTTGCCAATTTTATATCTTATATAACTGGAATCATAGAGTATATATTCTTTAGTGCCTGGCTTGTTCAACATTACGTTTGTAAGGATCATTCATATTTTTATATATAGTTACAGGGTGATTATTATTATTGCTATATAGTATTTTTTGTTGTGTGAATATATCACAGTTTGTTTATTCTTTCTACTTTTGATAGGCATTTGGGTATTTTCCAGTTTGGGGCTATTATCAGTAGGACTCCTATGAGCATTCTAGTACTGTCTTTGGTTAACATATGCACACATTTCTGCTCAGTTTGGCAGATGCTGCCAAACAGTTTTCCATTCAATTACCATTTCCACCTGCAGTATACATGAATTCCTGTAACTCTACCTTTTCACCAACGTTTGTTATTTCCCTTCTATGTTACTTTGTCATTCCTGTTTATACATATCTCATTGTAGTTTTATTTTGCATTTCACTGATGCTTAATGAGATTGATGACTTTTTCACTAATATCAATTGTTCATTTAGATATTCTGTTTTGTGCAATATCTGTTCAAATTTTTATCCAGTCTTCTATTGTGATGTCTTTTTCTTTAAAGATTTATAGAAATTCATGAAATTTTAATATCTTCTACTTGGAGTTTTTCTGTTCATTCTACTATTATGCTTTTTAATCAATACAAATTCTTAATTTAATATATTAAAATGTATTATTTTTTTCTTTTATAGTTAGTGGTCTTTTCTCTGAATAATAACTCTGTCTAGTTCGTAGTCATGAAGATATGCTCCTATACATGGGGTTTTTAATAACTGGAATTCAGTACCAACAATAAAGCTATACAAAGGCTTCTACTTGGTTAATCAAATGCAATTAAGCAAATCACTTACTGCTTACAGTGAACATGAAGAGATGAATCTTTATGAATCTTTAGCTCCATAATCAATCATTTCAATGAGTTATGTCAATTGTTTAAGATGAAATATCAGGAGATTCCCTGTGGTGACAGGCTTCACACTTTCTTACATACCACCAAAAAGGTGCAGCCTTTTATCCAGTTCTGGAGGACACAGCTTGCCAATGGGGTAGTGTGAGGGATCCCAAGGCTAGAATTGAAAGACCAAGATGAAATGTAGATTGTGATTTGTGACCTAAACTTTTTGCAGATGTACATAAATATTGACAAAAGTCAAAATAACTTACTCCTTCATTTTCGTCTGTTGACAGTTTTGGGAAATACTGAAGTTAGAGCAATTGCCTTTTAGTTTGTAGGGTTTCCTTCTTTCCTTCCAAATATAAAAATTTTTTGAATTTTTTTGAATGTTTCACCAGGGTGAAACATTCCCCATCAATATGCCCTGGCCCAATAAAGCTAATGTTTTGTCATAAGAATAGAAAATTTAGAAAATTTGATAAATTCTTTTTATCAAATGGCTTTTATCCTCATGTAAGCCAATCAAAGCAAGCATATATTGAGGTACCTAAAGTTGAATCAGAATATTTGTGGCAAATAAGAAATATATTTGAGCAGGGGTTTGGGGGAAGTGGTGTGTAGTTTCTTGAATAAGGATATGAAATAGGGAAGAACATTACCTTGTAGATTTACATTAGAGCTCTCAGAAACTAAAACAGAATTTTTGAGTTTAGAGACTCTTGAGGGAAAGAGTTGGGTACAAAATGTCTGATTCTTTATAGGAGGAATAGAGGAAGACGTTATGGAGATTTTGTAATGGAATAGTTGGAGCTACCCCGATTGACCAGCACAGAAATCCTCTCCTACTTAGTTAGCCTTTCCAATTCCCATGTGCTTAGACCAAGTGGAACCAAACACCTTGAGTGATAGATTCTGCCTCTGCAGGACTTGGTACCTGCCACTTGGGAGAGTTCACTATATCTCTGGATCACTGTGGTTGGTTTGTCTTATTTGCTGCCTGTTCTTTATGTATGAAGAATGGTCCCAAAGATTTGGGAGGTTCTGTTTATGTTTACCATGGGGGTTAATCTGAATTTATTTTTGTAAAAGAGACCCCCCCCCAAGCCTTCAGGTCAAGAAGGCAAAAGTTAATTGACCCCTACACAGTTTGAGGAAGAAACTAGGAATCAGAGTGGATGCTGAGGGCTGTAAGTTTGCATTGTTTATTTTCAGACTTGACCCTCTGGAAAAGTCCTGAATGAGAATAACTCTTTGGGGGCGTCCCTCAGTGTATTTTAGAGATCTAAATCTGAGTCGCACAATTCTTATCATACAGCCACCTTTCTAATCACTTCCTAACTCAGTATATATTCACATACCTATGGAATTAAAGCAGGTCATTGTTTTTTGTCCTCCTTATTGTAATATATAGAGAGCGATAACCATTAGAATTTGCATTTTTAAAAAATTTCAATTGTGGGTCACTGAAGGAGACCAACCACAATAGAACTTTCAATGGAGGTATTAAGAAATAAAATAGAGCAAAGGAACTAAATGCATTGGTGCTTTAATAAATTAACAAAAGCAAATTCTTGATTATTTTCTGGGGGATGAATTTTAAATGAATCCCTGAAGGCCTCCTGTCAGCACTTTCTTTCATCTTACAAAAAACAACTAAGGCTCCAAGGCATCTTGGAGCAAGTGTATGGGGAGTGGGAGTGAGGAACTGCTGTCTTGAAGAGGTAAACACATCTTGGTGAGCATCTTCCTACGTCTTCCTTTTACCCCTATTAGTAGGAAACTAGCTATCTTGAGTATGTGCTATTCCTTGGCATCTCTTGCCAGGTTGTCACATTGATCCAATTTGAAATATGACATTGAATAAAGGGCCTGTCCATTTCTGCCTCCAATTCAAAGGCCATCTGTGGAGTGGCCACTGGTGGTGTAGGACTTAGGTTTTAGCTGTCAAACATCCACAGCACCCCCTCTGTTCCCAAGAACACCTAGAACACTGAGCAAGCTGCTGCCTTGTGTATGGGCTCTCTTCCTCTGAGCTGAGAACTCTCACGTGTGCTTGACTGAAGGATTCTGGGTCAAGAAATAGCACAGGAGTGGATGTGTGGTGTCCATGGACACATGGATGTGCTTTTAGTGACTTTATGTTCTCCTACTAATTTGTTAGCTTCTTGAAGGCTTCTTTTAATCTAAATATTTCTCATGCTACTTTGCTTGGTGCTTTGCATTTTTTGAAGATAATGAATATTGTGTATTGGATCATGCTTCTGTAAGTCATGTAGCGGTGCTTACAAGCAGAGGTGAGTGCTTTGTTTTTGGAGTCAGATAGTTTTGATTTCTGGCTGTGCCACTTGACAACTGTGTGACGCCGGGCAAGTCATTGAATTTCCCTGTGCCTGGGCTTCCTTATCTGGAAAATGAGATAATAATACCACCTATCTCATAGACTGCTGTGAGCATTAATTGAGTTAATGTATGGGATGTAGAACCATAGTTGACATGTGGTAAGAACTTGGTAGGTGTTAGGTCTTTTTAAGTTTATTATTAGCACTTTACAGTTTGCAGAGTGCTCTCCCATACAGTAACTCATTTGATTCAATCAATTTGATAACAATCCTGTAAAATGTGAAGGGCATATATCTTCATCTCATTTTGCAATTGGAAAGACTAGATCTTCTAACTAACCAGAGGCAGGATTAGGGGTGGTACACAAATAAATCTAGTCTCCAAAATGACTGGTCTTGTCATTGCCCTGTCTGCACCATCACACACTCTATGTAGTCCTAGAGACTATTAAAAACTATATGACTATTACATTATATTGTTACTAGAGAGAATCACAGAAATACTAGAACCTTGGCTTCTGAGACCACACTGGGACCCCACACTGCCATAACCCTTCCCATGGGCTTGTGTCTCTGACTGAATGGGGAGCATCAGAGATGGTGTGAATCACACGAAGGAAGCCCAAGCCCATGTGGATGGATAGACATGGTGGCAGTTCCCATGGGCATGGATGGGTCAGAGGACAGGCTGGGAGGTCACCTTCCTCCCTGAGTCCAGCTATTCTCAAGAATGGTGAAAGCCAAACAGGTCCTTGAAAGAATCTCATTCCTAGGGCATGGGGCAGAGAAAGGGCCAATGTGTCTATGCAGAAGTTTATGTTCCTAAGGTTGTGTTATCAAAGTCTTCTCTCTGTCTCTGTCATGTTCTCCTTCCTGTACCTGATGCCTGATTTGGGGATTTGTATGTAGCAGGTGTTTAGTAAATAATAGCTGCATGAACAAGTGAACTTGATTATTTGATTGCTCATTAGCATGTATAAGAGTACCAAAAAAAAATAAAAAAAGATTATGAAAGTAGGAGTCACTTAAGCTATTATTTTAGCTAAAATTAGACTAATATCAGCTATTAGCTTACTTAACTTTTTTAAATGAAAAATTCACTCCATTTAATATCATAAGCTGTGCCTGTCCTAGTAATTCCAGTTCCCTTTACCCTAATTTGCTTTTCTTCTTGTTGAACTTACTACCTCCTACCACAAAATATATATAACATATATTAAAATATGTATATTTTACTTATATTTATTTATATTTTACTTTTACTTTAAAATATAATTTACTTATTTATTATGTTCATTATTGATTGCCTGACCACCTACCACTTGATCTCTATTCCCTCGAGGACTGAGATCTTTGTCTACTTTGCTTAGTAATTGATCTCAGGATCCTAGAACAGTTAAAATCTACAGTAAATATTTCCTTTTTTTCTTTTTCTTTCTTTTTTTTTTTTCTGAGACAGAGTCTCACTCTGTCACCTGGGCTAGAGTGCCGTGGCATCATCATATCTCACAGTAACCTCAAACTTCTGGGTTCAAGTCATCCTCCTGCCTTAGACTCCTGAATAGCTGGGACTACAGGCACGCACCAGAAAGCCTGGCTAATTTTTTCTATTTTCAGTAGAGACAGTGTCTTGCTCTTGCTCGGGCTGCTCTCGAACTCCTAACCTGAAGCGATCATCCTGCCTCGGCCTCTCAGAGTGCTAGGATTACAGGCGTGAGCCACTGCACCTAACAATAAGTATGTTTTAGAAATAAATTTAACAAATATTTAATGGCTCTCTTCTATATGCAAGGCAATGTATACAGGAACAAACAATGAATGAAAGGCCATTTCAATGAATATATATTCATTGGTGCAAAGGGTTTGTATATCTTTATATGTAAATAAATATTTACTAAATATTTAATCACTAAATATTTAAAGTTTTATATATGTATCCACATACACACACTACATTTATAAATGCAAATAAAGGGCTCTGCCCAACTTGATCACACTTTTGACCCGATCAAAGAGTGTCTTTGCTTTCCTGAGGTTTCCCCCCACCTTATTGGTGATGTGTTCTGGGGTGTGTGGGTCACTTTTGCAGGGCCTTTCCCAGCCTGCCGTGTGGCCCTCCCTGACCCCTCCTCCTCACTCTCTAGAAAACAACTCACAAACTAGAAGTCTGAAGGTAGCATCTGGCCCACATATGTGTATTGTTGGGCTTGCTGGGGGTTTGAAAATTCTTGAAGTAAATTGCTAACATGTAAACATCTGGAGAATTCTCATAAATATCCAGATTTCCTTCCACCTTCCATTGGAAAGCCTGAGAGTATTTGTCAACACTGGGCTGGCATTTCTCATGGCCTGGGTAGGCTGGGGCTGAGCAGTGGCTGGTCCATCAGACACGCAGATGAGGCAGGTGTCTGCTCTCATGGCCGCAAGCGATGCCACTGGGCTGGCCTCGCCGTCTGCTCCCCTGCCCAGCCCTGCACGGGCTGAGTTTGCAGCCCTGCCTCCACCCGTCCTCATCTCTAGTGGGAATCTGATACTGTCCTAAACTGCCTGGGAGAGGTGAACAGATAATAATGTCCAATTCACCCCGACTGGTAGCCACGCATATTCTTTTTATATCTAGGGACCAGCCCATGTATAAATAAATGGCTTTCTTCTGATGAAGAGCTGACAGCTGGGATTGAAACAAGGTTTGCAATTCTTTCACTGCGCTTCGCTTCGATTCAGTGTGCTCATTAGTTAAACAGTTTCAAAACCAGCGTTATTTCTCTTTGAGGAAAAAAATATGACTTTAAGGAACAATGGCTCAGCAAGCCACAAAACACTTTCCTGAGGATTTTCTTTCCTTGAAAAAGAAGCCTGCCACTTGAGCTTGCCCACGCTGGTCTATTAGGCAAGTGTGTCTTTTTACTTTCAGAATAATCCCCCCTATTTTTCACTTTGGGCTAAATAGCATCATAGGCTTTTCCATGCTGTTATCAAACAAAAAGAGGTTGTTATCTGACATTTGAAGGCAACAAGATGCAGCTAGCACACTTGTTTAGATCCAAATGAAAACACATCAAAAGACAACAGACATCTTAACATTAGTGGATGAAAGAATATCACTTATTTAGCCCTCTCCTCCCGGAAAGGAGAAAACATTATGCCAATCAGTCTCCTTTGGTTCTTTTTCCATTCTTTTCTTTTTCCTCCCTGCTGTTCCTGCTGAAAACGATTAGAGGGCTATAGTGTGAGAACTAATTTGTGTCAGGTGGTACTGGGCCATTTACAGGAAAGTGTGGGTGTATATGTAAATTTTCATTAGTTTGAAACAACATTGTTAAGCAATTAATTAAAATATTGTGACTGATACTTCTACTGCAGTTTAAATAACCCAGTGTTCATTATAGGGTAGTCAGTTTAAGTAAAAAAAAAAAAAAAAAAAAAAAAGGGAAAACAAATGGCTCAAAACATTTGACAGGAAATAATATGTAAGTATACAGTGAGTCAGAGGCTGGGGTGTCTGCAGTGGGCTGGTGAGCAAAGAGGAGCCACTAGGACCAGGGTGCGCCAAAGTTAGGGGAAACTGTCCTAGGGTTGGTTGCTGATGAAAGTGACCCAAATCTAGTGTCAAAGACGCCTGGTTATTTCAGCACCCAGGGGGAATCTGATCTAGTGGGTGGGTTGTTGCAGTTGAAGTCTCTAGGAAATGCTCATAGGCAGGTGGTCATAGCAGTCAGGGGGGCAGGACATAGAGTTTAGTGGCCCAGAAAGAAGGGGACCACTGAGGCAAGATCTGGGCTGGGTGCTATGCTAGGTTAGTTTCCAACCAAGGAGCTTGGGAAGAACAGGGTTGCAGGCCTTAGGTGGAGAGCAAAAGTACAAATCAGGAAACTGAGGCAGCCACCCAGTCCTATGGATTGCAAAGACTCAAAATGACCGGAAATGTTCCAGATACTCACAGGAGCTCAAGGCTCATCTTGGTCACCACAGAACCACAGTGGCAAGATGAGCTCCAAACCCTACCAGCTTTTAGGAGCTGTGTGTCTTGTTATAGTATCATGTTGACCCCAAAGGATTCAGGATAAGGCTGGGACAGGATCAAGAAGCCCACCAGCAGTGGCAAGGACATATGAAAATGAACACACACACACACACACCCATACATATCACCCTCTGGGAAAATAAAATCCAAAATGTTAGCAGCGATTATGATTAGGTGGTGGAATTATGAATGAGTTCTTTGTTGCTTTTTAAAAACTTATTTTTATATCCCCTCAATTTTTGACCACAAAAATAAAACTACTAAGAAAACTTCTTTAATAAGCCAAAAAGGTTCTTAAATCATGTAAAAATGCATTCTTCACTTTAATTAAATTTGTACTTAGAGCAGGTTGGAAAGTGGTCCTAATGAAAACAAAAGCAAAAAAAAAAAAAAAAAAGGAAAGATTTTTCCCACAAATAGCCCTTATTATAATCTAATCATAATCATGCCATCACACTCCAACCCTCTCTTTCTGTCCTTGCAGGCTGGAGTGGGAATAATATGGGTTAAAGAAGAGAGACAAAGTATAAAAAAATCTTTTTGAGGGTGGCCCTGGAGTAGCCTGTGGGGAGTAAACTGAAAGCTGCCAAAATGAGAATCAGAGTGTTCCTACTTGGATTAAGAGAAAAATCATATCAGTTAATGTTTTAGTCTCTATTTCCAAGAATATGCATAATGTTATTTACTTTATACATATGTTTATTCTTAGCTATTTAATGTATGGAAATGAGTCTCTTGGTAACATCTTAGCAATATGATAGCTAGCTTTGAGCAAATACTGGGCTATGCTCATTCACTGATTTGTAATCTGAAGGAGGCAGAGTGGGGCAAAGCTACATTCCCTGGGGTCTCCAGCCTGTTTTCCTCTATTCTTACTCATCTTGTTAGAATTGCACTGTTCAATTATAGAATGGAAATAATTGCTCATAATTGTGCCTTCATATGCAGTGAAAGATTCCGTATGGTATCAGCACAGCCCATTATCTCAGTAGCAGCTGTTTGTCAAGGTTGCCTATCACAATTTATTTGTGTCACTCAGTTTGTGTGTCTAGGCTAGAGACTGGGCGGTTGATGGATCACACAGTTAGCTTTTTCAAAGGGACAGAAATCTGTCTTGTACTTTTGACTAAGTGTAACTCTAGGTAAATTGTTCAATCTCTTGGCATTAATATCCTAATCTATAAAATGGGTTGGATTTATTGATCTCTATAACATGCCTTCTACCTTAAAAAATTGACTTTAACTTGCGAACTTTGAAATAACCTGGGTGTGGAAATGGGATGTCTTTTCATGAGTAGGGTAGCTCCACTTGTATATGGTGTTGTTAGAAAATACCAGAACCAAAAAACGTTTTGACTAATAGAAGGTATTCGGTATTAGCTGGAGACATTTCTTTTACTGCTGTCATTACACCTCCCGCTGCCGCCTCATCTCTCCCCTTGCTTTCTCCGAAAGGAAAGACTGATGAGGAAAAGTGGAAGTAGGGAGGGGATGGCTCAGAGAGGGGATTCCATTCAACAGCACAGACGTCCCTTTCTAATGTCAGACCTGCTGTTGATTAGTTCCTGGTCCTAGTATCTGTCGTTTTTTTCTCATCCAGACATTGGGCATTGCCTTTCCTCTTCATAGATTTGGCAGAGGTGAAATAACTATTCGGGCCACCTGTCAGGAAGGCAAGAGGGAAACTCTTACTTTTAACTGAGAGAATGCTTGTTAGAACTCAGATGTTACACCTGTTGGGTGAAATGCATCTTTTGAACACCTCTCATGCTGCCACCACCACACAGTCCCTGGGGCCCTGGCAGCTGACTTCAAGGGTCACCAAGGAAGGCAAAGTAGAAATTGATGTTTGCTGTTGTGCTGGTATCCACACCTGTTGTCTCTGGGCTGGGAACTTCAATCTGGTACTCTTTTTGGACCTGTTTTCTTCCTGTAGAACTAAAGGACTGCCCTCAGAAAGGTTGCTAATCAACTAGTTTATTGGCTGTTCCTCACATGTGATGCAATCATTCCTCCAATCACAGCTGAGCAAGATGGAAATAGAGAAATCAGTAATTGACTAGGCTTCAGGTGTCAGGAAAAGCCTAAAATTCTGATAGATAATACATACTTAATAAATCTAAGATGAAACTTGGCCATTTGTCTTATTAAAAATTTAGAGAATGTCAGGAAAAAAATAAAAAAAGGGATATTGAAGGCGAGCTCACACAAAGAGGTTATCATGACCTTATGGACCATTCTGCACCTGAGTTTTATCCCCTGGCACCTTTGGTCAGCTAATCCTCTGGGGAGAGTCAAATTTTTGTCTAAGGGGTGGGGGATTTCTACTCATAAAAAAATCCTACCTTTGAGATGATTTTTTTTGTTTAAAAAATGTTCAGAATTATAATGCTTTATAATGGTTTTTTGGGTGCTACTTTAATCATCTCCATGGAAAAAGGCAAGGTGATCATGATGGCAAAGAGTAAGGAAGAGAGATATAAATTAGCAGTTTCTAGAGAAGTGGAGATCTAGATCAAACCAGGTCCTTTCCAGAAGAGACAAGTATAATATTATTGAGAATACTGATGACGGTGCTAGTATGGTTTTGTCGAATGAAGAACTGGTTCAAATCATTTAATGTAAATATGAGGGGAGCGGGGGCAGAGCATGCAAGGTTTGTCTTTGGCTTGCTCTCCCCAGAGGCCCACATACTTTAGGCCACACAAAGGCTAGTGACTCGTCTATGCCAGAAGCCATTCCTAGACGTCTGTCCTATTGTCCCTGACACCATGTCCTCCAACAATTCATACAGATCTTCTCATCTTATAATAGCTTGCTCTCTCACGCCTCTACACCTTTGCCTGTGATATTTCCTTTGTCTAAATGTTCTTTCATCCCTTACTTTGTCTTCCTAGAAAACTCTTACTCACCTTTCAAGGGTCAGCACCAAATTCTACTTATATGCTCAGTCTTTCCTGATCTTCTTTTAGTATCTTGTGTGTTCCACATCGTTAGGCAAAGAGTTGTAAAGTATTAATAATGATGCCTTGTCTCCCCTCAATACATTTACCTTTTTTTTTAGTCTAAACTACTCTAAGATTGAAGGCAGATTCAGAAATGGTTTGTTTTATTAGGTAGCTTGTAATCTAGTTGTGGAAATAAAAACCAACACACTTAAAAATCACTATGCTGTGCAATAATTATAACATGGTATGTTACAGATTTATAAAAGCTGCAGAGAACCTAGAATTGACTGTTATAACCTGAGAAGAAATACTATGAACTTTAGACCAATAAAATTCGGCAACTTAGATAAAATACAAACAGTTCTTGAAAATGCAATTTACCAAACTAACATTCATAGAACATATGAATAGTTATATTTGTGTTAAAATATATTAAATTTATTACCAAAAACCTTCTCACAAAGAACACTACACACCCAGATAGTTTCACTGGTAAAGTCTATTAACAATTTAAGAAATAAATATTAATAATTTTATAGAAACTCTTGCAGCGAATACAGATGAAGGGAACACTTCCTCTATCATTCTATGAAGCCAACATTAATGCTGATACTATAACCAGACAAACACATTGCAAGAAAAGAAAATTATAGTCAAATATCTCTCACACTCATAGACACAGAAAGCCTTAACAAAATGTCAGATATAAAAGGATCCAGCAATATATATTTGTCCATATATATATATATATATATATATATATATATATGACTATATCATGATCAGGTAGGTTTTCTTAAAAAGATTTTTAAAAATTTAAAGCCAGTCAATGTAGTTCACCATATTAAGAAAATAAAGGAGAAAAACCATATAATCATTTCAATAGATGCAGAAAAAACATTTGGCAATGTTTAAGATCCATTTATGATCAGAAGTTCTCAGTCTTAGAATTAATCCCCTGCAGATACCAAAGGACAACTGTACTATTAGGCTATAGTGCTTAGGACAGCTTGGTATATAGGCAGATAGAGAATGAGATCAACAGAACAGAATAGAGAGCTCAGAAATAGACCCATATTATCATGGTCAATTGATTGTCCCCAAAGGCACCAAGGCTATTTAAAGGGAAAAAGGAAGTGTTTTCAACAAATGGTGCTGGTCTAATTGTATAATTTTATGAAAAAAATATATCAACACTTCCTCATGTCATACTCAAAAATTAATTTGAGATGGGTCATCGATCCAAGTAAAAGTTAAAATTAAAAAGCTTCTAAAAAACATAAGAGAATATCTTCACAAATTTTGGGTAAAGGTTTCTTAACTAATAGAGAAAAAGCACTAATCATAAAGAAAAAATTTGGAAAATTGACTTCTTGAAAATGAATAAAATAACATCTGATTATCAAAAGATAGCATTAAGAAAATAAAAAGACAATCCATATACTTGGCAAATATATTTTCAATACATATATTTGATAAATATGTAAATGTAAAGGACTCCTACAAATCAATAACAAAAAGTCAAGCAACCCATTCAAAAATGGACAAAACTTTAGCTAACACCTCATGAAAAAAGATAGACAAGAGACCAAGATACAGAAGAATAGGTGCTCAACATTGTTTGTCTTGGGAAAATGAATTTTACCCACAATGGGATACCACACAAAATATTCCATGCCATCTAGAATGGCTAAAATAAAAAAGACTGAAAACACTAAATATTTGCCATGGTATGAAACATCAAGAACTATCATATATTACTGATAGGAGTGTAAAATTGTACAACCATTTCAGAAAACAGTTTAGCATTTTAAAAATAAGATTAAATATACACCTATTCTATGACCCAGGAATGATACTCTTAAGTATTCACCAAAGAGAAATTAAAACATATGTCTACAAAATATTGGAAACAACCTAAATATCCAAACATAGGGAAGTGGGTGAATAAATATGGTACTGATGGGCTACCCCAAAATATGTCTCTTTGCCTTTGAGAAACAGCAGAAGTAGGAAGATCACTTTTACCTTTCCTCCTTCTCCCCTGAAATAGGTCATAACATCCTCATTTGAGAGGTGCCCTTGCTATACCTGAAGGGAAGGAATACCCCTATCTCTGAGGACACAGGGACACAGAGAAGAATCTCAACAAACAGGCCTTGCTAAGTTCCCCCAGTTTATTATCATTGGATCATGCCCACTTTGTCCTATCATACTTCTTCATGACTATCTACTTCTTCACCTACCCTAAACATAAAAACATACAAGTTTACCTGTTTTTTTGGGGGGGTCTTCATTTCCTTATGAAGTTTCCTGTATCATGTAAAACATATTAAATGATTTGCATATGCTTTTCTCTTGTTAATCTGTTGTTACGGGCCTCGACCATGAATGTAGTAATAGATGAAGAAAGAATCTTTCCTTCCCTACAGTACATATGCATAATTGTATCCTATATAGCTTTTAAAAAGAATGATAAAGATCTCTATTATATGGAGTGAACTCTCCAAGATATATTGGTTCATTTTGAATTTTGCCCTGGTGAATCACTCAAACTTCTGTTTTGGGGAGGACTAAATGCTTTTAGGATGAGGTGCTCTTTTAAGATTATGTTCCTTTCTGGTCTCTGTCAATGAGGTCAGTAATTGGGATTTCCACAAAGTGACTTCTAGGTCATCCTTGTCTGTGCTGGCAATGGAAGGACAATTTTGAAATGACAGGTGCATGAGTAAGGGTCAGAAGGGAAAAGAAGCAGGAGAGGCAGAAAGACAATGACGAGGTTACATTGTCACCCTACCAATTGTCTACATGTAGGTTTGGCTTTTATATTTCCGATGTCTAGGTCAAAATGTTCTCTTTGCTTTTTGACCTAGAGCACTGAGAACAAAAAAAGCATCAGAGAATTTTTTTATGAGACAACTTTGATGCGATTTTTTATAATTGGTTGGTCAGTGAATGCTCACTTCAGCTAGAAGGGAATGATCTTTGGCTGGGACAAACATAGACAAGCACGAAATTGATGTGGTAGGTAATGAAAAAACAATTTTATGGATTTTCAAACCTGGTGTCTCTTCAACCTACACACAATCAAATAAAAAAACCTCTAATGTTAATCTTTGTGAACTGTCACTAGGAAACTTGCTATGAACTACCATCAGGGTTGATTTGGTTGCTAGTGGGAAAAAAGAGAGAAAATAATGTTAACTGATGAAAAGAGTGAAGCTGGTGGTTTTTTGTTTTGTTTGGATCTGCCTAGTCAATAGCTGAAGTCTTGTCCAATTCACTGCCAGTAGCTATCAGTTGACTTCTTTTTTAATGTTGCTCTTCATCCACATATGTTCAGAATTATTGGAAGGAGGCTTAGGTGAATGAATGGAGGTGGAAAGGCTTGCCATCTCAAATTTCCAAGGTCTATTTAGAGTATAAAAAATGTCCCATCTTTTAAAAACAGCTACTGTGTTAAGGATCTACTTTGTATTCTGGAAGTTAATTTTTCAGTCTGGAGAGCAGCTTGTTAGCTTCTATACCTGTTCCTAATTTTCATTTCTTCTCTCCATCTGGGCAAACTGTTTAATCCTGTTTGTTCACTTCCTGTTTTTTCCATGAAATCTTCCCAGACCAATTTATCCTTCATTGCTCCTGTAGTCTTCTAAATCTATTGCAGCAAGCACTCCAACATTTAGAACAAGTTCTGATTTTAATGTTTGTTGCTACTTCATACACATTCATCTTATCTTTTGCATACAATTTTAAGCTTTGTTAAACTTTAAACTACTTAAGGAAAGGAATGTCTTTTACTTCTGAATCTCCCCCAACATCTAGCATAGCATTAAACATATTCTAGGTAAAGACTTTAATAACCAATTAACCTTGGGCTACAGAGATTTTGCATAATAAATTGATTGTTCTGTTTCCTGTTGGGACCCTGACTAATACAAAATGATATCATAATTTATGTAGGTGTATAAAGGGCTGTAGTCATTTTTTAAATGCTGTGGCCTTCTCTTTTGTGAAGCTATGAATCCTTTTGTAAAGTGGAAAATCACTTTCTAATTTATCATTTATGTAATAGCTAAAATTTTTGAGTTTTTTTTTTTTTTTATCATGAAATTTGTCTGTAGAACTAAGAAAAAAAAATAGCAGAACCATGGAGAAGGATGAAATTTTACAGATGGTATTTTTTCTTAACATAGGTCTAGTATGTCTGGGTTTGGTAGTGAAGTTTATATGTTGTTCAGTCCTAAGCTTACTTCTCTTCCTTCCACCTCAGCTTAGGGTTCTTCTCCCAGCCTCCCTTGGCTTCCCATTCCTCCACCCCAAGGACAGTTGTGATTTGAGCTGTGTGTGGATATTGTGGTTAGCAAGCACTGCATCCTCCTTTGGTCTGCACGAGTTATTACAATATCCACTCTCAGAGAATTAAAGTCCCTGGTGGTCTAGTCTCTCTGTGTTCCATGACCTTATGTGACATTGCCTTGCATGACTCTTTAAATTATTCAAGTCTATCTCTGAAATTTCTTCCCTGAGTCTTTCCTTAATTTCTTCAATATCTCAGAAGAGATTCTGGTCTGTAATGTTGAGTAACCATATCTGCTTAACTAAGTATAACCTTTAACATATTGCAAGAGAAAAAGAAAAATGAATACTATATATAATTCAGCAACTCATGAAAATAGAAGATAATAAATTGTACCAAGGGTCATAAGTATTAGGTGGTCACCACGACTTGCTTGCAAAGAAGCTTGAGTCAGTATTATGTCTCCGACCTGTAGCTGAATCTAACATTGAGGTGAGCTCAAGGAGAATTATGTGTCAATTTTAAAGTTGTATGTGCCTTCTTTGTAGTGTCCCAAGATTTCTTTACATAGAGGGATGATGATTTATCACATTTTTTCCTTTGCAGATATCTTCTTACTAATCCATGTAATTTATGAAGTTCAAAAAATAAACTGTCACGAAAGGGACGAAGATGGAAGATAGAGCAGACATTCAGCCATGGCAACTGAGACTAACAGAGCAAATAGCCAATGAGACTATTGCTTACCTTCACTTAGGCGAGATGGAAGGGGTGAGGGAGAGATTTAGGCATCACGTCTTCCACCCTGAGCATTTGCAATAGAGTCCTGTGATAGTTTCAAACACTGAGATGGGCAGAGGCATGGATACTGGTGTGGTGTCTGCTAGTGAGGGGTACATAAACTGTCTTCTCTTTTCCTACCTCCAGAAGAAAACAGTCTAGAGTCCCATGAGAGGAAAAATTCCTGGAGATAGGACAGTCCATTGCCATCTTTGCACTGTTTTAGCAATTTGTAAATCTTTATGTTTGGGATTTAAAAAATTGTATTCATGCTTTCTTTTTGTCTGTTTGGAACTTTTGCCCAGTTTATTTGAGAAACTTTGCAGGCATTTTGCCTTGTATTTTATGTAACTATATCTAAATTTAGGCAGTATAACCCCAAAAGTAATGGGAAAATGAATTCTTGGGTGATATTTGACATCTCAAGAAAGTAGAAGGATTATGCATTTTATTAATAGTCATAAACAATATATTTTACTATGTAAAAAACTTTACTTATTTATG
Organism: Microcebus murinus; assembly: GCF_040939455.1. Classification (NCBI taxonomy): domain Eukaryota; kingdom Metazoa; phylum Chordata; class Mammalia; order Primates; family Cheirogaleidae; genus Microcebus; species Microcebus murinus. Next base: position 71,924,356 of record NC_134108.1, read on the forward strand.
CACCACCTCAATTTACAAATAATTTTTATATCATGCAGTTTATATCACAAGTAAGCAAAATTAAATGATAATATATGAATAGAAAATCAGGACTAAGGGGTAGGAAAATATAAATATTCCACTCATATAAGGAAAAACAATTGGGGTAGGGCTTCAAGTTTGACTCTTGGTCAAAAAAGCAAACAAACCAATCAGTAGTTCTCTTAATTAGAGAGGAAAGAACAAAATAATCCTTCAACAGAAGCAGTTGTATTTAGCACTGATATTAAAAGAGATTCACTCAAGGACCCTATATAGTTAATGATTACTTATGTAATAAACAATATTTTCAACAACAGTTTTACAGTAAACAAGAGAATATTTTTATGGTTGTTTCTTAAAGCTAACTTTGATGAAAGCTAGCTCATTAATGTTAGCTGCACTTTTGGTGAAGTCAATTCTCGAAGGAACTAGACTTCACCAAGTACTTCATTATATAATCTTTTGAAGGCACTGCTTGACTCAAAGATAGTAGTCATGGTCTCTTAAATTACTTACACTATTTTTTTAACATTTTGAAAATGATACTGTATACATAGGCACAGATAAATCAAATGATACTGCAATGTATACAATTAGAAGTAAAGATCTTTTTTTTACTACTTCCTCTTCAGGTAGTCCTACTTCCAATAAGTAGTCACATTGCTCCTTACTTCTTTTGGAATTGAACATTCTACTTATAAATTCTTGATTTATTTACTCTAGAATATAGCTATTAACCCAGTTGTGATTTATAAGATGAGGAATTAACCAACTTTTATACTTCTTTCTTGGTTTCCTAAATGTGTTAGCTTTATTACTATTTTTAGTTTTTTTATGGTAGTTGCTTTTAGGACTGTATTTTGATTTATAAGTTCTACACAGTATCTATTAACTCTGCACAAAGATGAGAGTTTTAGAACACTTTGACTTCTTTCTCACTTCTATTGCCCTCATTTTATGTATTATATTGTCTATACATTGTCAAGATTTACAATACTTCTATCATAGTCTTTAATCACATTGTTCCTCAGTTTTTTATATGTGGCTTCTAAATATTGCAAGTAATGAATAACATTTTATATATATTAAACTATATATTGAGGTATATATATCACATTACCATATATGAGATATGTGCGTATGTGTATATGTGTGTGTATCTCAGTGTGGAAACAAGAAATGTGATTAAACCCATAGAAAAAGAAATGTAAGTTTTTAAGCAATACCCTCTTGAGTTCATCAAAGGAGGTTTTCTAAAGCATCATGATTAAATCGATTTTCATTCTGTCTTTGGTCTTTTCTGAGTCATACCTGGACACCACTCCTTCTTCTCTTTATTTCCATCCTTATGCTCAAGTAGATGGCATTGAGAAAATAGAGACTTCTAGAGGCTTCCATCACCACATCTACTCACTCCTTCCTCTGTGTCCACTGAATCACCTTTGCCCCTGTTATCTCAGCTGAACTCTCCATGCTCCTAGCCAAGGTCAGCCCCTCTCATTCTGCCGCAAATCCTACCCCGCGTGGCCCACCTAAGGACACTGCGTCAGCAACTCACCCTTTGCAGTCCTGCATCATCAATTTAATTGCCCACTCTCTACTGGATCTTTTCTTTAACCTTCAAAGATACTGTTATTTCTCATAACTTAAAATCTCTTCCTTGATCCCTCTTTCCTCTCCAGCTACCTTCTAATTTTTCCTTCCTTTTTTCAGTAAGAAAACTGTAAAGATTCATCTGTACTCATGGTCTCCAATTTTTTTTTTTGTATTTTTTGTTTATTGCTGTATATCTAGCCCCAGATTAGTTTCTGGTTAAAGAAAATGTTTTTAAGTGAATGAATTATGTTATCTACTTTTCATATATTCCTTTTTCAGTTTGTTGAACTACATTCTAGATTTTATTTTTTATTTCAAAATATTAATTAATGCGGTATAAATGTTTTTGTTACATGGATATCTCATTTAAGACTTAAGTCAGAGCTTTTGGAGCGTCCATCACCAGAATAGTGTCCGTTGTGCTCAATAGGTAAGCTTTTATCCACACCCACCCTTCCAAACTCCCCCCTTCTTGGATTTTCATGTCCTTGATGTCACTTTGTGCCTGTGTGTACCCATCTCTGAGCTCCTACTTATTAGTGAGAACATGTGGTATTTGTCCATTCCTGAGATACTTCACTTAGGATAATGGTCTCCAGTTCCATCCAAGTTGCTGCAAATGACATTATTTTGTTCTTTTTTATGGCTGAGTAGTACTTCTTGGTGAGTGAGTGTATACACAGTGTGTGTGTATATGTGGGGGTGTGTGTGTGTATTTTATGTACCTATCTCTCATATTTTCTTTATCCACTCATGAATTGATGAGTACTTAGGTTGACTCTATATCTTTGCAATTGTTAATTGTGCTGTGGTAAACATTTGAGTACACGTGTCTTTTTGATAAAATGATTTCTATTCTGTTAGGTAGATACTCGAGTGAGATTGCTATATTGAATGGTAGGTCTACATGTAGTTCTTTGAGGAATTTCCATACTGTTTAACATAGAGGTTGTACTAATTTGCAGTCCCACCAACAGTGTTTTAGTGTTTCTTTCTCTCTGCATCCATGCCAGCATCTGTTGTTTTAGACTTTTTAATAATGGCCATTCTGACAGGGGTAAGGTAGTATCTCATTGTTGTTTTAATTTGCATTTCCCTGATGATTAATGATGTTGAACATTTTTGCATGTTTCTTTTGTCATTTGTTTATCTTCTTTTGAAAAAATTCTGTTCATTTCTTTTGCCCACTTTTTGATGAGGTTGTTTGTTTCTTCCTGTTTGATTTGTTTCAGTTCTTTGTAGATTCTGGATATTAGTTCTTTATTGGATGTATAGCTTATGGATATTTTCTTCTGTAGGTTGCCTGTTTACTCTGTTGATTACTTCCTTTGCTGTGAGGAAACTTTTTAATGTAATTAAATCCAATTTATCTATATTTGTTGCTGTCATATTTGCCTTGGGGTCTTAATCATAAATTCTTTGCCTAAGCCTACGTCTAAAATAGTTTCTCCTACTTTTTTTTCTAGAATTTTTATGGTTTCATGCCTTACATTTTAGTCTTTAAATCATATTGAGTTAATTTTTCTCTATGGTGATATATTTTGGTCCTCTTTCATTCTTCTGCATGTGGCTCTCCAATTTTCCCAGTGCCATTTATGGAATAGGCCTTCTTTTCCTCTGTATGTTTTCATCTGCATTATTAAAGATCAGCTAGTCCTATCTATATGGTTGTACATCTGGGTTCTGGTCTATGTCTCTATGTTTATACCACTACCATGCTTTTTGGTTCCTATAGCCTTGTAGTATAATTTGAAGTCAGGTAATATGATGCCTTCAGATTTGTTCTTTTAGCTTAAGACTGCTTTAGCTATTCGGGTTCTTTTTTGGTTCCAAATAAAGCTTAAGATAATTTTTTCTAGATCTGCAAAACATAACATTGACATTTTGATGGAAATTATGTTGAATTTATAATGACTTTGAGCAGAATGGACATTTTAATGATGTTGTTTCAACCAATCCATGAGCATGGGAGGTTTTTCCATTTGTTTGTGTCATCTATGATGACTTTCATCAGTTTTTGGGGGTTTTTTTTGAGACAAAGTCTTGTTTTGTTGCCCAGACTAGAGTCAGTGCTGTGGCATCAGCCTAGCTCGCAGCAACCGCAAACTCCTGGGCTCAAGCAATCCTCCTGCCTCAGCCTCCTGAGTAGCTGGGACTACAGGCATGTGCCACTATGCCTGGCTAATTTTACATATATATATATATAGTAGTTGGCCAATGAATTTCTTTCTATTTATAGTAGAGACAGGGTCTTGCTCTTGCGCAGGCTGGTCACGAACTCCTGACCTCTAGAAATCCACCCACATCGGCCTCCCGGAGCGCTAGGATTACAGGCGTGAGCCACCGCTCCTGGCCTTTCATCAGTTTTTGTAGTTCTTCTTGTAGAGATCTTTCACTTCCTTGGTTAATTATATTCCTAAGTAGTTTATTTTCTTTGTGGCTATTTTAAATGGTTTTGAATCCTTGATTTGCATTTCAGCTTAACTGTTATTCATGTATAGAAATGCTACTAATTTGTGTGCATTGATTTTATAACTTGAGATTGAGCATCACTTTTTTTTTTTTTTGAGACAGAGTCTCGCTTTGTTGCCCAGGCTAGAATGAGTGCCATGGCGTCAGCCTAGCTCACAGCAACCTCAAACTCCTGGGCTCAAGCGATCCTACTGCCTCAGCCTCCCGAGTAGCTGGGACTACAGGCATGTGCCACCATGCCCGGCTAATTTTTTGTATATATATACTTTTAGTTGGTCAATTAATTTCTTTCTATTTTTAGTAGAGACGGGGTCTCGCTCAGGCTGGTTTCGAACTCCCGACCTTGAGCAATCCACCCGCCTCGGCCTCCCAGAGTGCTAGGATTACAGGCGTGAGCCACTGCGCCTGGCCGAGCATCACTTTTTATGTTTATTAGCCACTAACATTTTTTGTGTGACTCTCTGTGTAATGTGAAGGTACATTTTTCTGTAGAGAAAGTGTACAGATTCATCAGTTCTCAAATTCTAAATGGTTCAGAACCACTAATTTGTAGGTGCTTTAAGCAAAGGAATTTTAATCTTTCACATGTTGGCCCTTCAAATATTTAATCCCTGCTATCATTGCCTCCTTAAATGGTCTCTTCCACAGATCTTAGGTCATGAAACCTTATAATTTCTGTCTTCTTAAGCTGAGCTTCCTAAGTGTGGCAGTGATGACACTGCCTTGGCTTTGGGATCACTAGTGCAGACTGGGACAGATCAAGCATATTCCACACTCCTCTCTTTTCCTTTTTATGTGTCCAGAGTCTTCCTACTTCTAACACTTTCCCCCTCACAAAACAAGAAAGATCTGGTGACATCTTTATTACAGTGTGACTGATAACTCATTCCCTCCAATCTATTAATTCTAGATATTTGGCTTGCCAAATATTTCTTTCTAATCACAGAGAGCAGCAGCAGCGTATGTGTCAGGCAGCGAGTGGGAGAGATGAGGATGCACCTTCCTTTAATCATCAGGGCTGGTGTTCCAGGGCTGAGTGTTTTCAGAGCTGGCTCTTTCTCTTTGCTCTCAATGAAGGATGCCTTAGGTCATTGATGGTCATTCCTGGGGCTGTCACTAGGGGGAGCATGAGACAAATTTTTCGCTTAAGAAATGCCAGAAAGGGAGATTGAAATGCTGGGGCATAGAAAACACTGAAAACTTAGGAAGGAATGGTGGGGCTGTGTCCTGCCTCTACCACTGAGTGTGGATCTGGAGCTGCTGGAAACATAGCCCTTGGAGGAGGACCCATCTAAAGCCAGAAACTCTACGCAGGGCAGACATCAGAGGCCAAGGAGGAGAGGGAGGCGCGACACTCCTTGCTCTTCCAGGGACAGCAAGGGGTGTAGGGTGTGAGGGATTCTTGCATACACTCTCTAGAGTAGGTGCACGGCATTTTGATCTTGCTTTATGTGCATACACTGTCTGCTATAGCATATCTGAAGTTAAATATGATTTAACATATTGTTATATACCTCAAAACAGGAGCTCGGGCACTATGATATCAGAAGGTAAATAAACTTTTAGCAAGTCCTATCTGGTACACACCACTATTCTAAAGAAAATAGAGGATAGATAAAAAAGAAAAGGAAGAAAAAGGAAAGAAAGATGTAATTTTTGAACTTGTTTTGAATCTTGTTCGGAAATTTATAGTATTTCAATTTCCTCCCTTGCCTTAATTTCATGAATACCTCCTTCTTTATCCTTTACCTTTCATATTCTTGTCTCTCTGTGTCTGTATTAAAAGACAAGTTCAAGTCCATTTCTCAGTCTGCAAGAGACTTTTCTTAATCTGATCTTGCTCCCTCACCCCAACCCAAGTGCCCTGTCCCTCTCTCCACAACCAGACTTCTAGGAACAGTCTCATGGCCACTACTTCCCAATAGATCCAGGCTTCAACCCTCTGTGCTTTGGCTTAGCTCACATCACTCTATGAGGCACTATGGGCACAGATCGCAAAAGATGGCATCCATTGGAAAGGATCCCTGAATCTCCATCTCCCAGCCACCCGGTGCCCCTCCACAGACTATGATGGTGAACATATCTTTGTGTGTTATTCCAGAAATATTTTATACACATACAATAAAATATAGTAATACGTCTTCTCTTTTTACATAAAGATACCACGTTGTACACACTGTTTTGTATTTACTTTCTCAATGTACAATGTATCTTGGTGACCTTTCTGTATAAGGAAGTTCTATTTTTATTTTTTTTGAAGTGCAAGTGCAACATATTGAACTAACAAAATATATGTGGCCAGCCTGCTTTTAATGGTCATTTAATTGTTTTTGATATTTTGCTATTACAAACGGTGCTGCAATGAATAAAGTTGTGAATATGTCACCCTACACAGGTGTGAGCATAATTGAGAGATAGAGCCTGACAAGTGGAATTGCTAGGTCAAAGGTTTATGTGTTTGTGATTTTAACATATTGTTATTACTCCTGCCAGAAATGTGGGAAAATGCCTATTTCTCCACCCCAATCAGACTGTTCGCTTTTTGCCGATCTGATAGATGAAAAACAGTACCTCTAAGTTTTAACTAAGCATCTTATGTGGTTATGCTATTTAAGAGTCCTTTAACATTGATTATTTAAAAAATATGAATCAGATCATATAATACATTTTTGGATATTTCTGATGGCTCCCCACCACCCTTGGGTGCAGCTCAAATTCCTTCTCCCTCCAGCCTCCTTTGTCACTCCACCTTTTCCCACACTCAGCTCCCCAGGCTCATGAAGCTTCTTTCTGTTCCAGGAACACTGTACTCTCTTGCTTCTGTCTGGACCCCAGGCCTCTTGTGATTAACAACTGTTGTCCCTCAAGCTCAGCTCCTCAGGGAAGCCCTCCGTGTTCCCTACCTCCATATACCTGGGCTTAGCTCCATTGAAGTCTCTGTGATTTTTCTATCTCTAGCATAGTTCCTGGCAGGATGTTAGCCCTTAACATATGTTTATTGAATGAATGAAAGGCTGAATATCACTGCAACTAACTATTCTTTGTAATTTATATGTATATTCTAGTTCCCAAACAGAAGTTCAGCTGCCAAGTGAAAATTTCCAGGTAAATTTATTCTTTTTCTTGTGCTATCCATGAATTTTCTCTTTCCAGTTTTTTTTCTTTTTTCCCTCTGAATTAAAAAAAAAAATCACAGAAATAAAAGCCTCTCAGAGTCCATGCAATTCAAAGTCATTTTGCCCGGAATATTATGGTTTAAGAGAAGCATGCTTTTTGCTGTGGCTTTTATTAAAGCAAATATCCAATTTTTGAGACCCATATAGTTCTTTTAATGGGAATAGAAAATAGCTGACTTATTAGTAGGAGCCATTAATGCTGATTGACTCAACTTAGCCATCAGGGCTCAGTAGGGACATTTCTCATATCTCCAGTTTGGCTCCAACCGGCTCTCACGTCATGCTTTAGGAAGTGTCTATACTGGGATGGAGAAGGCAGCAGTCCTGGGCATCAGCAGGCCGTTTCACTGAACCCCACTAGGCCAACAACTAGTCATAGGACTGGAAAGTTCTCTCATTAGCAAAGCAAGGATTTCAGACTGGTGAGTTAGCTAAGGAGGAGACTAAGCTCCTCATTAGTTCTGCTATCCACTAATTTTAAATATTTTTCTAATAGAATTTGCTAAAATATTTAACATCATCTGGGGGGAAAATCCTATTTTCTAAGAATTCAGATTTACTATGCATGATTATTCATTCACTCATTTTCCAAATGATTCCACATCTACCCTTGGGCAAAGTGATTTCATATTAAAGAGCAAAACCAAATTTACCAGCTAATGACAGCTAATTTTTTTTCATGTAGAAACTCCATTCCCTTGCAAATGCCATCCATATATTGCTAGGACATGCTGAGGGGTGTCTTGCATGAATCTATGGTCTGTGTGGATCATTCTCAGTTCCCTGTGTCATTGCAGAAATGGGACGAGACTGAAGATTCTCCAGTGCTCTTGCCCTGGGCTCTACCAAGCTGAAAATCCTATCCCTCAGGTGCCTTTATCTCACCTGAGCTGAAGCCTGAGAAATCAAGACGCTGCCGTGGCTGAGAGCTGAGGTAACACAGTGGCCCTCACATCTCCTAGGCCTCCAGAATTCTGCTCATTGCTGATTTTTCCAATCACCAATGTCTTTTCTCCTCCTGAAGCTGAGGCATAAAGGATGCTCTAAGATAAAGCTATAAGCCCTGTTAAAACAAACCAAGATAAAGTTCAATGAGGCCTGATTTGACACAGAATTTGGTTTATTCATTTATGGAATAACTGTGATCCAGGTTCTACTCCATGCAGTAGAAGTAAGGCATGGATTCCAATTGCGGACATATTTGAGTATTCCCTCAAATATGCTCCTCAAGGAGATTCTCTACCCCGACCTAGGCCAAATATTGCAGAATAGGTATGAAGAATTTGTTCTAGGAGCTTCACCTGCCAGCATTATCAAATCTCAGTTTTGGCCAGCCAGGACTCTTACTGTAAACTTACTCAACAAATATTTTAAATATATTTTTGTAAACATATCTATTTGTGCCAGGCATTATTTTAAGACGCAGTAAGGTAAACTAGAGTATATAAAATATGGCTACTGCTCTCAACAACACACACTCACATAAATGTATAAGTAATCATAATAAAAGACAAAGTGATAAAAGTCAACATGAAAATTTAAAAAATTAACATCTATTTAGGGAAACATTATTTTCAGAGGCTGGGTAGAAAGGCCTCCTCTGAGGAGGCCTCTGCGGGTAGCTGCTCAGGAAAGATGGGACAAGCCCAGGTGTGTGGAATGAGGACCAGAGATGATCCCAAGTCTTTCAATCAACGAATGTACTGGAATGAGGGCTGTCAAAGTGGGGGATGTGAAGGGGCCTAGTTGGGGGATGTGAAGGGGGCTAGGTGGGGGATGTGAAGGGGGCTAGGGCATGGTCCGGGGCTAAGGGACCAACAGGAAAAGTCCACAGAACCACATTGTGTTCTCAATCAACAGCGGAAAACGATGATGCCAATTTATGAATAACAGTAAAGCCATGTTTAGGAATTAAGCAAGAAAGCGTATAATAGCACTTTAGATTCTATTTCATCAAATTAATCACATTTAAAAGCATTTTGATACTTAAATAGATTAGTTTTGCTTTTCTAGAATATTCATAGATATGGACCCCCTAAAACATAATGCCTATACATTGGGCTTTACTGTTTTGCTATTTTTGAATCACGCTGCTATTTTTTCCTAGTACATTTTCCCCCAAATTAACATATGTGGATTGAACATCCCCTCGGGACTCTAAACGAGAGAGTGCTCTAAGTGGGTAGTGGCGTCTTGACCCATGCTGTGGGCAGAGGCCAGGAGAGGCTAGGCATAATTGCGGTGGTCTGGGAGACACAGGCTGTCTCTTGTGGGAGGGCCATGGCTATCACTTAGAAGTGGCATCTCTCCAGAAATGTGACAATGTCACAGCTCAAAGTTTTACATTCTTCCAAAGCCATCTGGGAGTACAAAGGTTTGCTTTAACCTATGCTACCGGTCCTATGTTTCCTATTGGGATTTGTGTTCCTTTGGGTTCCTGTAGTGGTTGCTGCCACCCTCTTGATGGGTTCTTCAGGGATTAAGTACCAATAAGGACTGCCATTAAAGACCTTTTCTTTGTAATCACTACCCCACTCAGTAGTTGAACTGAAAGAATCTTCGGATTACATAAGAATAATACATTCGTTAAATATTTCTTTGCCTTTGAGTAGTTAGGAAGTTAAAATCATTACATTACATATATGTGTGTGTGTGTATGAATATATATATGAAGTTTTCATATATAAAATCAAACTCAAGGGGACAGAGTCTTTCATTCCATAATTGGAATCTTGGCCTCCAACGTGAATCTTCTTATGACTTACAAATGTGATATGAGAATCTTTTATATTGTTGTAGGAAGTAGACCAGAACTCCAAGAAAATTTTCCTGGCGCCTGCCTCACTCAAGGGCAATAAATAGGTCAAAAACCTATGAGACCCTACAGAAGAAAGACGGGCTCTGCTCCCAATCCCGTCAAAGCTGCCAATGGCCTAGAGTAACTCTAAACCCATGTGTGTGGAAGCTGTGAATGTCAGTCCAAAGAAACATGTAGATGCTCTTTCAGGGTGTTTCATTCCAAGAATGTGGTTTCTTTTAAATGTGCAATAGTGTACTGCTCAGGTTTGGTAGAAGAAAAAATGAAGATGGATATGTGTAATTAAAATAAAACCAGGGCCATAGGAGACTGTTCATAGATCAGTAAAATGCTTTTACCACAATAAAATAAAATATAAAATAAAATCTGAGAATCTCAGCCCCCAAGGAGCAGCCATTCATTTTTCTTCTGTGTCGTTTACATAGAAAAATGCTGAAGCTGCACCAGCCCTGGCGATGGGGTCCCCAGAGGCAGAGGCAGGCTGCGTTGTTTGTGCCAAAGCCTATGCCTTGTCCTCAGCCAGTCTGCTGCCAACGTCACCTTTCAGAGGTAGCTTTAATTTTCTCCTTGCACTGTGGTAAGGAGAATCATTCTCAGCTGAAGCCATTGACAGATTAATGAGGATCCCCCAAACTTCTTACTGCTCAGGGGTGTGAAGCAGAATCTACTAGTTAGAAGCGTGGGTCATATTTAACCAACTAGACAAAAAAATAATTACCATTATCTTTACCTCCTCATCCCACCTCCCCCATACTTTGATCATCTTAATCTTGAGGTGCTGAGAAGGCACTAGAAAGAATTTGAGAGATGAAAATAACGAACTGCAGCAAGTCAAAGATAATGACATTTTATTACTGCAGCATCGAAGAGGCGATTTTTTCCCCCCAAATGCTTTTCATCCAGGAGTCCGAGCCAATGTAAGTCTGTTATTCTGGATAGTGTTTGTTTCCATCGTTAGCCAGCTTAGCGGGGGTTATTTTTGCGGGGGCGTAGGAAGGCCACCCAAGCTTGTTTGGTAGTGTCTAGTCATTTCCTAAAGTGTCCGAATAACCTTTTCTTCCTCTTCTCATTCCGGACTCCCCACCCTACATTGCCCAGAACTTTTTCTCTGCTTCCTCTTTCAAGAGTAAATTATTACTTCCCCCCAAAGATGACAGGGTTTCTGACATTGGAGGGTCCTACCGCTCACCTGTTCTCCCCTTCTCTAGGATGGAGCCCACAGTGGGGTCATCAAATGAGAACTTTAGCAAAGTCATGGGAAGCTCCAACAATAGGGGACAGGACATTTGGAGACACTCAAAAAGTTCTGTTGCAACCTCCACTTGTCCCCTACATATGAAAGCTCTCCCTTAAACTTTGAGAGATGAGTCAGAGACAGTGATAGGGAGAGCTGGAAAAAAAATGAGTCTCCCAGGAGACCTGGCAGTGAAAGTCTGTCTATAAAGTAAGTTCTTCATGGAAAAAGTTCTTTCTCAACACTACCAAATCTATTAATTATGCAAGACAACTTTGGATTGGCTATTGCTACTCAAATGTGTTAGCGTCTGTCAGCCGGCCAATGTGTGACTTTTGGAAATACTCTTGCACAGTCTGTTTTTCTCATCGGGCTTATTGACATACACTGCAGCAACTCTGTGGCCTTCTTCACTACCCAATGTTAAATATCAGTTAAACTTAGCTTTATGTCTTGACCGCATTCCTATGAGTCGGGCTCTACGTTGCCACAGGGGAATGCAAGGTTGGCCCACTGTCTGCTGCCTTTTTGTAGTTGCTGTCACCCTCAGATTCTTCTCTCCAAGCTAAGTGAGACCATTACACAGAACAGGGTGATCAACTCAGCACTCAGCAAAGGCAAGAACAGTTCCCCACATACATGCTGTTTTAAGTGAAGGGCACAAGAGCTCATCCAAGGCACCAGAAGAGTCTTTGAATCCTGGAAGATACGGCTGTGTTCAGTTTCACTATTAAGTGTATCTCCTGCATTCCCATTCTTTGAACTTTGATGATCCAGATGGGACATGTACAGTTACTTTCTGTTGACAGAGCATTTGATTAACTGGTCTTTGATTGAATAAAACCTTTTATTCAATCATTTAGGGCAGGTGTTGTTTGAAGAAATTGTAATTCCTTAGAGCATTTGGTGTTGCTTGATTTTACTCTGGTGGAAAACATAGTCCCTTTTTGTTTTCTTAAAGAAAGATTTAATTAGCAAAAAACATAGATATAAGGTTTTTTAGTTTCTAAAGATAGGCTTTTCAAATGTGCATAGGTTAGAAAGGAAGAAGATGATATAGAGGAGGGTTTACATGTCTTCTGGGAAGATGCAATAATGGCCCAAACTGGGCCCCCAAGCCTGTTTTTTCTCCTGTGTCCCCTCTCTGTGAGGGGCTCTGCAGCAGGTCTGAAATGTCTCATTGGTTACCCAAATCCCACCAGTTCCACTTGCAAAACCTCTCTTGAAGTGATCGCTCTGCTCAGCCATGGCTTCAATTCAGGTCCTTCCTGTCTCTTGCCCTGCCTACGCCTCACCTCCTCTCCAGCTCATATCCTCTCTCCACTCGGCAGCCGGAACCGTCCTCCTGAAATGCCAACCTGAGCCTATTACTTCAAGGCTCAAAATCCTTCAGTGGCTTTTTATTGCCCATAAGAAAAAGCCTTTGCTGCTAGAATGACCCAGAAAGCCCTTTGTGAGCTAATTGTCTCCTCCTGTTTCACCTCTTGCTATTTTCTACGTCTAGTACTTTGTTTCAGAAATATTTAACTTAATGTATTAATAATTTCCCAAATCTTTCGTTTCGTTTCTTGCTTCTTTGCCAGTGAAGACTCCGCTTGGAATGTTTCTTCATTTTTGTGTTGAATAAATTCCTACTTAGCCTATAAAACCCTACTCAGGCATCACTGCCTCTTAAAGCTTTTTTGTGTATGTTGAATCTCCTTGGGTTATTGTATGTAGTATTCTGTATTATAAATAAATGCTCATCCGTTCATGTGTGTCTTTCTTTATATTTGAAAATCATTTGGTAAGGTTTATAGTACTCGTTAAATGTGTGTTGAATATGGTAGAAAATGTTTATGATATTGCTATTGCAGAGAAAGTACTTGAGAACTTAATGTTAAATCACGTTGCCTAGAAGGTCACATTATTTGGACTCAGAATCCAAATGTGTAGTCTCAAGATTAGGGATGTATTACATCTCAGATCATACCAACCAATGCCCTGGGTATGAAGGGGCTTATAGAAATGTTTGTAAATATCTGCTTCCAAGGTACTCTTAATGTGATTGGTAATCCAAAGCTAATGTCTTATGTATAGCAATTAAATAGGCTAACTGATTAATGACTTCCCTTTTATTTTCCATGTATTCAAACAATCTTTGTATGTAGTCGTTTGGCTTTATTAGCCCGTCCCCATTTACAGTAACTGTTATTATTTTCTAATCAGCTACTTCTGGCTCCAGTCTTTTTAAGCAATTCTATTGGCTTTTTCTTGCTTGGTGCCTTTTAAAGTTGAACATTCTTATGCCTTTATGGTATTAAAGTATTTCCTCATTCCCTATCTGTGGATATTCATCAGAGTCACAATTCTACAGCTGGATAAAATTGTTAAAATATCATCTGATTCTTTAAAAAAAAAAATAACAGCAAACTGAGAAGCAGAGAAAAGCTCGTGCAGCTGGTGGGTGGCTGAGCCAAGCCCGGCTGGTCCTCCGACTTGTTCCAACGCTGGTGCCCTTTCCACTGCCCATGTGACCTCCTTCTCCTGGCCCATCCTCCCTGTGTCTCTTCCTCCCTCCAAATCTCCTTCAGAGAAATCACTTCATGCTTCACTTCACCAGATGAGTATCTGTTTTTCCTGTTTCCTCTATGCTCCTGAGTACTGGGGGGAAAATGTTGGTGCTTACTGAATTTTCTATTTCCTATTCTAGATTTCATGTCTCATATTTCTTCCATAAAAATGGAAATGCCACTCTTCTTTTAAAATTCCTGTGACTTGGATAAGGTTTTCACTTTCCTTTATTTGATTTTGTGCTTTTTCTATATTCTTATTGAGTATATTTTATGTTTATTTAGACAATCTATTTTTTGTGTGTGTGTGTGGAGTTAAAATATGCAATTCCTCTCATTTTTCTTTTCTCCACATTTTCTTTAATAGAAAACAATTCTAAATTTTGGTTGGCACATTCCATTTCCTTATAAGATATTATGGGTTGCTTTGTCTGGGCATAAATATTCTTTACTTACAGGAAGAACTTCTTTCATAGAATTCTTGAATATCAAGGTCAGAAGACTCATGATATTCCAAGCTAATTTCCAATGCTTTGATTCCTCCCTCTGTGTTAAGCCTTTGCTTGAAGACATCCAAAGAGAGAGAATTCAGTATTTCGCGTGAAATCCTAACTGCCTCTGGACACACTACCTTTTAGAACTTTCTTTTCATCCAGTTGAATCAATCTCTCTGAGTAATATAATTCTGACCTCAGAGCCATAAAAAACAAGTCTAGCTCTACTTTCAGCCAGCTGATCATGTATCTGAAGGCAGCTTTCATTTCCCCCATGCCTGTTCTTCCTCAGGCTAAACATTCCCATTTCCTCCAAACCATGCTCCAATAATTTGGTTTTAAGTTCCCTCCTCATACTGATTACTTTTCCCCTGGATGTGTCTGTCAAAGTCCTAGAACTGACTGCAGTTCCCCAGGTGTTTTCTGTCCAGAGAGGCAGCACTCTCCCTTATTCCTGGTCTATGCAGTCATGCTTTGCACGGTCTGCATATTACTGTTAATGCACACTGAGCTGTGAATTATGGGGCTGAATTGTGTCCTCTCTAAAAGACAGGTTGAAGTCCTAATCTCCAGAATGTGACCTTATTTGGAAACAGTGTCTTTTATAGAGGTAACCAAGTAAAATGAGGTTATTAGGGTAAGTCCTAATTCAGCATGAATGGCATACCTGTGAAAAGGGGAAATTAGGATATAGAGACAGACACACAGGGGGAAGATGATGTGAACCTACGTGGAGAAGATGGCCCTGTGCCTAGAGTGGTGCATCAATAATCCCATGAACACCAAGGATTGTTGGCAGACATCAGAGGCCGGAACAAGCAAGGAAGAATTCTCCCGTGGAGCAGTCAGAGAGAGCACGGCACTGCCGACACCTTGAGTTTGGACTTCTGGCCTCCAGAACTGCAGGACAATAAAATTTATGTTGTTTCAAACTGCCCACTCTTTGGCATTATATTATGGCATCCCTAGGAAACTAACATACTGTCCTTTCACTGAAGTCCCCTGTTTTTAATTTGTTATTTTGTAATCTTTCTTTCCCCTCTCTCATAATAATGCCATGGTTTTCCCAACCCGTGTGAAAGGCCCTATTTATTTAAGTTTCATTTTTGTTTGACTTGGCTCATTACTAAAGCCAGTTGAGGTCTTTTATGTCCTGTTTCCATCACGTGAGTATTTGCTATCTGTTTCAGCTTAGGCACTATCAGAGTTGAGGAAAATCCTTCTTTAAACCACAGGTACAAGAACTGAATGGGATAGAATGGGTGCTCTTGGAAATCCCTGAGGTTGACACCAACTTTTTCAATACAGTTGTTCAGCCCATTTTAAACCCAACAAACTCCCTTGATCCAATTTATAATTCTTTATCTTGAAAGCAAAACAAAATATTATGAAAGACTGTCTAATATCTTGCTTCAAGCATGATATGCTGTGTTTATATCATTCTTTCTTGCCAATTTAGTAAATCTACCAACAATTAGTTTAATCTGTGATGATTTATTCCTTATTATCCCTACTTTCTTTTCATGTATTATGAACGAAATTATTAATAATTCCATTAAGAATCTTGCCCAAAATACATATCAAGTCTTCTGGTTTATGATTTGAGTAATCTGTGTCTCCTCTTTGGAAATGTAGACCGCAATGGCCCATCTTCTGTTTTCTCTGGCTCCTCAAAGATTCATTTCAGAGAACTCTCTCCTCACCCCGAAATGTGAATATGTATTTTGTCCAGACCATGAGACTTAAGTTCTTTTAGGGAAACTTGTACAATCTCTACACTTATCTTGGGTTTTGATTCCATCTTATCATTATTTCTTCTGACCTTTCCAGGCTGAAGATTGTTTTTCTCGACAGAGAAGATAAAAGCATGAGTTTAAAGTCTCATGCATATAGAACCATCTGATAATAATTGTAGCTTAGAGTTTTTACATTGTGAAATAATAAAGCATTTCTGATACATACTTTGATCTGTAGGTGGATACTACCATTATGACATGTTCTCTTGCTTTAATTTTTACTTGACACAGGGTTAGTCACTGAGTATTTCTTTAAGCATTTTTTTTCAATGTTGGCTATAATTTCTCTTGCCAAGAAATAAAGGTTTGTGTCCACCTGATAAAATTTCAGAGTGTCCTGGAACAGCCTATTACATTTTGATTAGATAATTTTAGAATAGGGCGGAATGTAAGCCAATAGCAAGACACAAGTTATGTGTGCTGTTGTATGTATTGTCTATGAAACCATGTACCACACTGGAGAAAATAAGTTCCATAGATAATATGCCAAAACACCTGGGAGTTAGCTGTTTAAGGAACACCACATAAAATGTGAGTTGACCTAGGAAATCAAGTTCAAAATAGTTGCCTTGCCAATAGTAAGGCACCTATAAACGACATTGGACCCAGTGGATTGTCCTTGTTGAACAAGCCTTCCTGATCCCTAAAGCAGGACATGGCAGTGGATGAAGACATGACACTAGGCCCCCTGCATTGGACATAGCCTGACTGGCAGCAGAGGAAGAGCACAGCAGGTGGGTGCAGAGTGGCAGTCTTCAGACACTCTCCAGGCAGATGACTGGTGTGGGTGACAAGGAACCCAGGGAAAGTCGTGCCTCAATTCGATTAAACAAATATTTATTAGTAGCTGCTATGTGCCAGACATTGTGCTAAGTGTTGGCAGCCTTCATAGGCACTACAGAAAGCACTGGGCTGGGTTTAGATCAGACCTTTACTCCCTTTGAAGCTATCTTCAAATATATAGGGAGGACCACAACTGTCTTTATCCCAGGCAGGTATCAGAATGAATATTATTAAAGTGGTTACTCTTTAAATATTATTATAATAATATAATTATCTTTAAAGAGAGACCACAGGATGGGGAGTTCAGGGAAGAAATTGTTATCAGAAGGAAGTGTCTGTAAGGTGTGCTGCGATGTGACTTAAACAGCCCAGTAGGCGCTCAGGGGTCTGGCTTTTGTGAACCCTCTTCCAGGTAAGACTGTGATTAGAGTGTTGGGCAAAGCAGCCACACTTTAAATCTGGCTAGACTGGATGAAGGTGTTGAAGGTGGAGGGGCTGAGGAAATGGGGGAAGCCAAGGTTGTTTCTTAATCTGGGACTGGGAACTGTGATAATAAGATGGAATCTGCTGGTGTTTTTTCCTACGTCACCATTGATCGATTGTGCTATTTCCCTTGGAGCTATCAGCATTAGATTGTGGACTAGATGGCCCAAAGCTTCCCATTAGAGTTGTGCATTCCATAGATCTTGTCAGGGAGTCTCTAAAGCTAGGGGCTGGATAAGAAGAAATAACATTTGGCCCTCAGAAAATTCTGGAAGATGTCAGCCTTGGGAAATGCAGCCATTCAATGAAACTTTGAATTGTCCACATCATGTCCCTAATCTTATGATCACAGTTACTTCTTTCCTACTAACCAGGACCCCTTCTGGCCTGGACAAAGCTTTGGACGTTAGTATAACTTCTGATTATTTTTGAAATTTCCTTATATTGCCACAAACTTCGCTAAAGCCCTTTTTTAAAAAAAATCAGAGTTTATACAAACTGAACTGTCACTTTATGCAGAATGGTTCATTTGTCATTTGAATAACTAATGCCATTTTCCTCTGAAGAATTATTTGAGAACATATTTGATAGGCAGAAATATATTTTATATAGTACTTGAGGTCACTGTAGTTGCTATCATACACTTCTCAAAGATCTGGTGAGATAGGTTTATTTTTGAACATACCCGTGGTAATGATAGTAAATTGTGCCACTTTTCTTATCAATTTCACCAACAGACTTCTTGATTAATCTGATGCTGCTGTCAGAAACGGACTTCACTTTCTCTTAACAATAAAAACTTTATGGACACTTTATTGAGTACTTTTGATGATTTTGTTTGATGATTTTCCTCTAGTCAGTATACTGTCAACATGAATTTAACATTCTTTTATAAGTAAATGGGAGATTGGAAACCAGTCCACAGCACATTATTTTGTGCTATAATGTGTGGCAATTGTTTATCGTTTGATAAAGGTGAATACTCTTTCAAATAACCTTAACAACAACATAGTCTTTGGTTTTATTTATTTTATTTTTTTTGAGACAGAGTCTCACTTTGTTGCCCAGGCTAGGGTGAATGCCGTGGTGTCAGCCTAGCTTACAGCAACCTCAAACTCCTGGGCTCAAGCAATCCTGCTGCCTCCGCCTCCCAAGTAGCTGGGACTACAGGCATGCGCCACCATGCCCCGCTAATTTTTTCTATATATATTTGTTGGAGTCTTTGGTTTTAAACAAAGCTCTGAAGTCCTACTATCTTCCTTCAATCTTTTCCTCCCTTGCTCCCTCCCTCCTTCCCTTTCTCTCTTTGATACATCGACAACCATTTATTGAAAGCCAAATACATGATTGGGTTGGGCACTGTATTTTGACACTCTTGTGGCTGACACTCAAGTGGGAGACAGCCACTAAGTAACTAATTAGGAAAATTAATTTATGAAAAATCCTGGCTCTTGCTTATTGGCAATGGGATTGTTCTCATTTGGAATCTGAAGCCCTTTACTCTGTGACTTTTGCTTGTACTTGTCTAACAACCCCCCGAGCTACTGGCTGAAGTCACAGACCAAATTGATTGAGCCTCTTGTAGTTCACAGAGCCTTCTGCCATCACCCAGGGCTCTCAGGTCTAATAACTCTGTATTCTGTCTTTTAAATGTATTTCCAAGACAGCTTTTCCTAACCTTTCCACTCTTCTTAATCACAAAACCTCAACTTGGCACATTCTCCCATTCTCCTCTTTCATGAGAAGTCAAGGCCAATAAAATTCTTCAGCTCAGAATTTCTCTGTATCCAGCTCAAGATTTATGTTCCAAAGATGATCTATTGATACTTGCATAATAGCATGTCTCCTTTCTTCCTCTCCCAGAATAAGGAATATCTCTTTTCCTTTTGGGGGACTTGCTCTTTCTATCCCATGTCCTCTGATCTTCTCTGTTTGTTCTATGAACCATGTTTCTCTCTCTCTTTCTCATCTTTATTGTTTACTTGTCCTTTCTTCACAACCTATAAAGGGCTCAAATCTCCTTCACACTTAAAAACAAAAGGTTCAAGCAAACAACAGCAACATCAACCCCCACTAACACAAAAACAAAAGCCCCTGCTAACTTCTTTTGCTATTGTTTTATGTCACTACTTCCTTTCAGAACATTTCAGCCTGCATTGATTACCTCCAATTTTTTACCACTCGCTTCTTACCCACCTCCTTCACCTTGTAAAATATTAACAATATTTTCTTTTGAAGGTGACATTGAGTGACTACCTATTAATATTTGTTAATTCACTAACTTATGTAAGGAACAATTATTTGGTTACTTTCATGGCAGACACTATGGTAGGTTTAGAGTTAGACTGCAATTTATGCCTTTGGGGAATATTTGCCCTGCGCAATAACTACTAGAACAGATGTGGTATGTGTAAGATATGGTGATTCCCCAATACTACAGTCTTTTTATTCATTTCCTTAGAAAGGGATGGTTTTGAATATTTTGTTCTTCTTGCCTTATAGATATCATTGCATTGCAGTGTCTAAGTTTTTTCTTACCTCTTGGAGCACTCCTTCTCTGCCTTTTTTTACTGGCTGTTAGAGCTCTCCACTACTTTTTGCATCACCTACACTTCTGTCTGTGGTCCTTGTGATACATTGCCAGCTGTGGCTCCGTTAACTGCAGCAGAAAGACAAAGACTGGGAAGGATTGGGATTTTGCCTTCTCACTGACCACCAGGCTCAGAGGGACAGATCCAGCAGTAAATCATGGGAAAAAGTCCAGCCAGTCAGGCATATCATGGTACACAGAATGAGGGGCTGATGCACAGTCAATATACAGCCTCAAGAGATGTTACCCACGTGGGACTTGAGGATCCTGAGAATTAACACCCTTGTTGCTCTCCTGAACCACCTGAGTAGCCTCCCATTCTCCTTCCTCTCATTCTAGTCTATATTCTAACTCCAGATTTATTTTGATGAAGCAGAGCTCTAATCAAGCCACTGTCTTTTGAAAACACTTTCAATAACTCCTAGTGTTCAAGACTCCTCATGATTTGATATTTTAATCCCCACTTTTCCTGTTTTCTACTTGGGTATTGTATGTTTCCACCTAACTGTTCTTCTTGCTGGCTCATGAACATGCTCCATGTATTTTTCCTCTTTATAGTTTCTTTTCCAATGGCTCTTCTCCCCATGACCACCCCAACCCTTTATCTCTACCTGTAGTCATTTGAGCCTTTAAAAATTAGCCAAATGCCAGTCCCTCTAATATGTTCCTCATCTTATCATCCAGAAGGAATTGTATCCTTCTCCAAATTCATAATGCTAATTTTTCATATTTTCTTTGACATTTGATATAACAAAAAAACACAATAAGATATTTGTGCATTCATTTCCTGTATTAGACTATAAACTTCCTGAAGGAGGAAGCTATGTCATAAATATCTTTGCATACTTTTTCTATTCTTAAGATAGTCCTTCACACATTGAAAGTGCTGAATAAATGTTTATTGAATAATCTCTTTCCTTTGTGCTTCAAAGGAAAGTTGTCATTATTAGTTTGTTCTAGGATTCATATAAATTCATTTTCTTTACTAAAAATAAATTATCTAAAATCTGTGTTTTGAACTTACATTAAACATATAATCCAGTGAATTTACAAGCTTCTCTGGGAAACATTAAACTGAAACTGTTATGTTCCATCTTTTCAATCAATTCCCCCTGTAAAAGAAAAATTATGCTTTTAGAAGGTTGAGTAGGATGGCACTTTTGAGAGCTTTCTGACTGCATAAATTTAGATCAATTCAACGAAATTCTTCTGACTTTGAGCCCATGTCTTTTTTATTTATTGTCAATTGGAGCATTTTCATTCATTTTAAGTTTTTTTCTCCAGTCCTGTGATCTCTAGAAACTAGTTTTATTGGAGAGGGCTTAGCCAGATCAAGGCTAAGACATACAGTGTGGCTGTAGGCAGTGTATGCAGGTAGTGGCCATAGCCTTGGAGGAGTAGTAACACACTAATGGGGACCTGGGTGAGTACAAGTTGTAACTGTTGAAGCAGGAGGAAAAGATTGACAATAACAAACAAACAAAATTCTTGATTCAAGAATGTTCAGCTATATATGTATCAGAATATACTGATATTAAAATTATCATTACTGGACTGTTCAAATATAAGAGCTGGTGATGCAGTGTAAACCCAAGGTAAATAGTTCTTGGCCAATAATTCACTAAAAGTGAGTGTTCATCATACTTCCATCTTTGATCAGCACTTAAAAGACACAAAAGATCATTAACCTAAAAAGAGGAGAATTGTTGAAGTAATTGCAATTACTTCTATGGTCTCAAGTGAGCTTAAAATGAACAAAAATGCCCTCTGCTACAGTGTCCATCTGAGCATCCCTGATCCGACTGAACCCCTTCCTTTATAATTAGTTTTTAGAGACCACAGAACCCCCACGTGTCATTTACATCCCAAAGTTTGGTCTTTATGTTTTCCTTAACGTGTATTCAGTGCCCTATTTGGATCAGCATTAGCTCTGTCACTGTGGTCTTCGTTGTAGCTTTAGGGTCTGTTGCTTCCTTTTTGTCTATTACATTGGCAACTTCAACCAGAGAAGCTCAATTCCCCTTTGGGAAACATACAATGTATAATATCGACTGACTTGCCCCATTATGAATTCATGTCACTGTGCTTCTATTTTCCTCAAACTCGCTGTTCGCCTAATCAAAAACCCAAATCAGCCGTTTCAAAATGCCATGTCTATAGACTTACAAACTAGGGAACCTACTTCATAAATAAAAAAGATAATCTACCGCAAATTCACAAATGTTATTTTTTATTTAGGCATTATTTCTTTTCAAATATTTATTTGTCTTAATTGACAAAAATTGTATCTATTTATCATGTACAACATTATATTTTAAAATATGTATACATTGTGAAATGGCTAAATATAGCTAACATGTATTACCTCATATATTTATTTTTTGTGGTGAAAACCACTTAAAATTTAGTCTCTTAGCAATTTTCAAGAACACAACACATTGTTATTCACTATAGTCACCATAGTTATTATTTCTTGACTTGCTAAACTGTACAAGGGCTTTCTTCTCACTTTCACTTATGGCCATTTGTAGCTGTTTCCTAATAGCCTCAATCAAGGAGGTGTATTTTGTATTCCAGGGTATCAATTTTTAAATCTGCAGTCAAGTTCTGTTTTCTTTCTCTCTCTCTCTCACACACACACACACACACACACACACACCCTTCTAATATCTCTAGTCCTAACTTTACTCACTGAACATCACTCAACCTTAATTTCCTAATATCACATTGACTACAGCTTCTAAGCCTCAAATCTGAATATGGTATGATGAATGATTTGTCATTTCCAGAGTAGGAGAGACATTTTAGATCTAGAATGGAGGAATTTCTATTCTTTTAAAATGGCTATATCCACAGTGATCATGGTATCTAAAATTTAGCTAAGTCTAGAAGACTTGACTCATGCAGTAGTCGCATGTATAGATAGCCCTTCCTCTTTGTTATTCTATTTTATGATATTCTATTGTCTAAAAATTTGATCATTGTAAGGGCAGAGTTCATACTTTATATTCACTTTTGTTCTTTTTAATTTTTTTTCTGGAAAACTAGATCCATCATGCACTGTGGATGGCACAGGATATTTCTCTGCTGTCAAATAAATCAATATAAAAGTAGTCTGTTAAATATGACATGAATGTTGTTGTCCACAAGGCATCTGTACAAGATAATAAATTACTTTTTTGTCACACATTACCCTTTAAACATCTATATTAGTGTACTATTGCTTCTGTAACGCATCATCCCAAACTTAGAGGTTTAGAATAACACAAATGTATTTGCTTACAGTTCTGTGGGTCAGAGATCCCACCTGGGTCTCACAGAACTAAAATCAAGGTGTAAACAGGATAGCATTCATTTCTGGTGGCTATAAAGAAGAAATATTTTACTTGCCTTTTCCAGCTTTAGGGACCCCCAAATGCCATGGCTGGTGACCTCCTTCCTCCATCTTCAAGCCAGCAAGGTTGCATATCTCTGGCCTTATTCTGTAGCTACCTCTCCCTCACTGACCCATAGCTGGGGAAAGTTTCTCTACTTTTACAAACTCATGTGATTAGGTTGGGCTTACTTAGATAGTCCAAGATAATCTCCTGACTTCAGGGCCCAGCCACTTGACTGAATTAACTGCAAATTTTTTCAGCTGCAAATTATTCACAAATGCAAAGTTCTTTTTGTCATCTATAGCAACATATTCACAGGTTTCAGGAACTAGGGCATGGACATCCATGGGGGAGCCATTTTGCCTACCACAGCATCTTTACATCTATCACATTCTTAGTAATTTCATTAAAACCAATACTTATTTCTACTAACTTTTCTTTTTTACCACTAAATTTCTTAATGATGTTATCTTACAACTCGTTGCATGTGTAAACTTCCATAATAATCTGTCTAAGCAGCGTATTATCCATTTAAGACTGAATCTTTAAGTTGCAAACTGTCTTAAAGATCTAGTCCATGAAATACAAATTGGAAGCCAATACAGAATTTGGCTCTCAGATGTGTTTTATGTGGTCTTCAAATAAAGATATATAAATGTATAATAGGCTATAAAAATGTATAAATTCAAATACCTTTAGGCAGGTTCATGTTCCCTAGTTCCTGTGATAATCCTACCATCTTTCATCGTCTTAAAACCAATATACTTCATTCGTGCAGATTAATTATGGCCTTGTTCCTAAAGACATTTAAGTTTATGGCATCTAATCTATTAAGTGTACTAGCAATGAAGGAATCACTTCAAAAATATCCTGAAATACGTTGATGTAACTTCTGTCTGAGTATTTCCAATAAGAGAAGTCTTATTATGTTACAAAAGATTATTTCATTTATGAATGACTCTTTGAAGATGAATGTTGTACCTATTCATCTTGACTGTATTTGTAGTTACACATAATAAGTCTAGCTTTCTGTTTTCCATGGGTCTTTGAATAATTGTAGCGATCAAAATAATTCTTCTCTTTCCCATTATAAACAACGCCTGTTCAGTTAACTTTTATATTTGATACAGCTTCCAAACATTTCAAGCTTTTCAATCTCCTTTTAATGTGATGGTCAGAATTAGTGGTAAAACTACAGATATAGTCTCATCAGTGTCAGGTACTATGGACCTACTCCTTTCTTTTGTGTACACCATACTTTATCAACAGAATTAAGATCACATTCTCTTTTTGAAAGCTTAGAAAACCTTTTTTGGGGGGACTCATATTTTACCTGCTTTTACTAAAACTTCAGTATCTTTTTTTTTGGGTTAAGGTCTTTTGTTATACAAATGTCTGTAACTCTGGTTCTTCCAAAGTCTGTAGTTTTGGGTCATTCATGAGGTTGCAAACATTTATTGAGCACTTGTGCGTCATGCATGGCACCAGGCTTCGTGTTAGGGAGTATGAAGAACTATACAACACATTGGAGGAGCTCACAGTCTCATGAAGGAGAAACAGAGACTGACATATATTTTTGGCTCAGAGTGAGAAATGTAGCAGGAAAGGGTACCTATAAGGTAGATTTCTACCCAATTTAAGAAGAGCAAGTGTTTACCAATGTGTTAAGGACTTGAAATAGAAATGATCAGTATTGAATCTATAGGTTTGGAGCTAAAGAGAGGTCTGGGCTAGAGTTAAAGACCGGGAGCCTAGAAGACTTTTCGTTTTGCATCCACTGATTCATTGATTCATCTTTCACCCTTGGAGCATGACCTTTCCCCCCCTTTTTTACAGCCAGGTTTGGATTGCCAATCAACTTGTGCTCTTCCTGTCCTCCCCACCATGGGGTTGGCATGCAGCCCAGCCAGATCAATAAGATGTTCACTTTCTAGAATTACAGTTTAACCAAGGAGCTGACATAATTTTCAGCCAATTCATTCAAGTGGTTAGGCCCTGGTGAGATTGCTCTCAGTTCCTACAGGCTTGGAGATGCATTCCATCCAGGTCTCTCTATTTTAAGCTTGCTTTTTTAGCTTCCACTTCAATTATGTGAGTTACCTCATATCCTTACCACTAATTCCTTTTCAGCTTAAGTTGTCAAAGCCAGTTTTCGTTGCTTGTAACCATATAATTCAATTATCTAACTTACTGATACAGGATAGTGTTAGCTTAATTTAGTAGTTAATGCCTTCATATTAGATAGGATCATCTTAAGAGCATAAACTCTAGAATAAGTTTCCTGTCTTTAAATGCCAGTTCTATCACTAATTACTTTAATAAACTTAAGCAAAATATTTATTTGAGCCTAAGTTTTCATATCTATAGAGTGACATTTCTAATAACCCATCTATCTAATGTGTAGTTTCAAATATAAAGGAAGAGAATGCATGTAAAAAAATTAGCATAGTGTCAATAACTGTTAGCATGGGTAGAGATTAACTGTTGCAAGAGCTAGGGAGAATATTAGTAAGAAAAGATCAGAAGATGGAGAGATGTAGTTAGTTTAGGCACTAACTGGGAATTCTCAGAATAGATTAGATTAATTATGCTCTGACTTTGGGAGCTGTAAGGCTCAGAACTGCAGTGTGCTTGGATGATATTACTTGGATGCTTATCTCCTCCCTGAGTCATAATTTCCTTAAAATGTAGACTTAAAATGTTTCAAGTGGAGAGTGAATCTTTCTACACAGTACTCTTTGGGATCCTGTGTCAGAATAAAAAAGAATTTGAGACAGTTTCCATTTTTATGAAATTGATGGTATACACATGTGAAAATGACTTAACTCTTTCTGACCAATAGTGCTGGCACCATTGTTCCTCTTTGGGAAGAGGGAGGGGATGTGAATATGTTTAATAATCTCAAATACCCAAATGTAATAGCATAAATAAAATGTTTATTTTATATAAAAAAAAAAGGTTATAGGCAAGGGGTTTGACCAGATGCACTTGTTTATTCATTCATTTACTTTAAAAGCCTAATTATGGGAGCAATGTGGAACACGAACTCAGTTGGAAAGAAACAGGAAGAGAGAAATAAGCTATTTTTCAGTTGCAGTAACTGTAGTTATTAAGGGCATGGGGGATCACAATCAGGGAATAGTCCAAGGTAGAATAGACTGGATTTGGTGGCTTGTTAATAAGGCGGATGGTGACAAAATGAATAGAGACTAGGAATGTGGGAAGAGAAACATGTTGGAAAAACACAATAATTAATCTGATGTGCCTAAAGGAAAGACAGTGGATTAGGATATTGGCAATATAGTTGTGGAACCCAGGAGAAAGATCAGGGCTGGAAGATACAGATTGAGGAGTTGAGTTATCAGCTTTTAGATTTGGTGGAAACCTTGGGAACTTCATGAGAGAACTTGTAGTGTAAGAAAAAATGAGGATGAAAGTCAGACACTAGAAAACACTAACATTAAAGCATCCGAGCAGGAGAGAAAAGCCAATGAAGCTGGTTGAGAAGGAGCAACCAGAGATGCAAATAAAGAGAAAGTTTTAAGAAGTAGAAAGTGGTCAACAGAAGTCATGGATGACTAAATGTTGGTCCTTAGCATCTAGAAATGTATAATAAGAAATCCTACCTTCTTTTCACATTCTTTAGCACAGTCAACACGGGTGCTAAATCAATGAAGTCAATAACCACATACATATTTTCTAGCACTAGTGGAACTTCCTTCATGTTTTTCTTTGCTGAGAAACTACTCTTCTGTTCCTTCCTGTCAAAAGAAAGGACTCACAACTCAGTGTCAAGAAGGCATTTTTGACTGATAGGAACTTCACATTGTGTTTCTCCCAGGGGCATTTCATGAGGATAATTGCCTTTCAGAGATAGATATCTAAAACTGCAAATTTGGCTTTGAATTCCAGTTGAGATTCATTGATATGGGGAGACCATGGTCTTCTCCTATTGTTGGCTCCTGATTTTAGAAGGGCAATTGACCCTGGGTAAAGCCAGAGGAGAACTACTAGCATGATTACAAAACTTAAAGCCATGTTACAGTTTGAAGGACCTGGGATTGTAACATAAGAAGGTACCTGAGGGATGTGTGACAGTTGAAGTGTGTTAAGTGAAGGAAGAACTGAACCTACTTTGCGACACCCTAAAAGAGAGAACCAAGGGTGAAGTGCTAAAGTAAACTGATTATTGTTCTAATGTTGAACTGTTAGTTTCCTGAGAGCAGGATGTTTTATCATCTCTCTATCACTGGCTAATGGCTAACATATAGAGGAGAACTTTGATATTTATATGTTGCACTAGTAAATTGAACTATTCAAAGAAATAATTCATCTGTCCTGTAAGGTTATGAGTTGTCTTATTTTTTTAGCAGAAGTTTTTTATCCCCTTGAAAGAGTGCATTAGGCTCCATTCATGGAGAAAGGCTGGAATGGAGGAGCTTGATGACTTCCTTCTCCTCTATGCTATAGCCATATGCAATGAGACTTGTGATGGCCAGAAACTGGAACTTCAAACATAGTCTGTCTAAAAGTGTAAAGGGATAAGAAGAAGGAATTGTTAAGAAAATGATGGGTTTTTTAGAGATCTGGCATTCACATCCATTTAGGCATTCAACACACAGAAACTCACCGTAACAGAACTGAGTGTAAGAAAATAACCCACAGAGTATGCTCAGTCTCCTTGATGGTCTCTCAGTCACATCCATTAGCTGCATGTATGCAACCTTGTTCCTGGAATGTGCTTTTGTTCTGTGTCCCAAACAAGAGTAAGTAAGTCGCATATCCCAGACCTCCAATATGGAGGAACATGGCATGGTTGATTCAGAAACTAGAAGCTGTGTCTTGAGTGTTCATTTCAAAAAATTAACTGTATACACCTAAATAAAAGTCTAATGGTTTTGCTATTGGGTTTCAGCTGTAAGGAATCTGGAAATATGATAACATTGGAAAGTAAAATGGATTCTCAAGATGTCCAGGACTTATCTATCATAGTGCTGGCAACTTTGGATTTCTATCTTCAGTGCCATTTCCAAGTTGTTCATTAAAGGGAAGATAAACAAGAGTACAAAATGAACCTTATTCTTGATCCTGACATCCAGAAACTTACTGGCATACTGAAAAAAAATTCTATTATTAATAGCATAGTAGTCATAATAGACAGTAGCGAAAGGATAAAAACATGGATTCTGGTGGTTGCCAACCTAGGTTTGACTGGGCGTCAGCTTTGTGATTTTTGGCAAGTTGCTTACTCTCTCTTCAAACTTCAATTACTTCACCTGTAAAATGGGAATACTAACACCTACATCATAGGGTTGCCTGGGAGAGAGAAATTAGCTGTTATTAATTCTATACAAAGAGATTAATTTATAACTTGATCCATCAAAACGGGATATTTTCAGGGCTCTTAATTTGACAATTTTCACGAGGATTGGGTAGATTAATCATACACAGCACTGATAAAAAATATTTTGCCACACTCACAGGAGAGGTTGAGAAATCCCAAGTCAAATCTGAAAACTTTATCGCGGCATGAGATTCCCGCCTGCTCTGTCCCCCTCCTGTTGCCTAATGAAATGGCTGGGAGAGCTGTTAACAAGCAAGTGCTTAACTCTTCTGGGACTGATGAGTCAGAGTTGGCAGAGAGCAGAAAGAAATCTGCTAAGCCTCTGTGACCCTGAGCCCTCCCTTCTCCCAGGTTGTGACTGACTCGTGCCTGGTTTTGCGTTATTTCACCATGGAGACAAATGTTCTCAGGAGGGAAGCAGGATTTGCTGGGCTTGTTTATTGCTGCAGTAACATCTGTCAGGTGTTATGCAGCTGCCCTCTCTCCAGCTGCTCCCTTGCCTCCTCTACCTATGATAGTCACTCCATACGTCATTTCTACTATGGATAGGGCATTTGCCTTCAAGCTTGGTCCTTGATTGCTGGCTATGACAATACCACCATATCTCTGGTGCAACACTATTGTGCAGTGTTCATAACCTGAGCTTTGGTGTCAGACTCAACCCAAGTTTCCATCTCAGCTCTAAGTACCTACCTAACTTCTCTTACCTTCAGTTACTCATTCATAAACCAGGATAATAATATCTCGTGTTTTCTGAAATTAGAGGAGATGGTGGATTTGCACTAACCATTTCACATATGCTAGCTTCTAAGATTGTTATTATTAAAAATGTTCTCAGGAGCTTTAAATATGTTTTTGGAATTCTATCCAAATAGTCCTGGTAGGAGTATGAACTCTGAAAGCTACTGGCTCAGGTTCATGGCAATCTCCAGATTTATGGATGTGCCATGCCTCTCTTAGTAAGCCAAGTGTCTGGTCAAACTATTGATTGAATGACCCTGTATCCATTGTCTTTTGCTATATTTATTATTGCTTATGAATCTACGGGATAACTAGGTAGTTCTGGGTCCTACTTAACTGATTGATCTCTGCTTATTTCTGCTAAGTTCACTGATGCATCTTACATCTGCTGTTGGATTGGTTAGGAACAGGCTGGTGTGGGACGATTGCATTCACGGGGCTGGCTGTTAGTTTGGGTGATATAGAAGACAGGGCTGTGTGTTTTTTCTCATCCAGCAGGCTAGCCTAGGCTTGTTCTTATGCTAGGAGTTGGGTTCTGAGACAGGTGAAGCATGCAAGGCCTCTTGACTGGCATGCCATCATATCATTATCTATTGGCCAAAGCAATTCACAAAGCCAGTCCAGATTTAAGAGATGAGCAAATAGACTTCACCTAGTAAAGGAAAGATCTGCAAAGGCTTATTGCAAAGGACATGAACACAGGGAATTGTAAACACTTGGGGCCATCAGTCTACCACACTCATCCTGAATTAGTCGTTAGATCTGGGCACCAACATTCTTGACTCAGTAACTGTTACACAAAACTGAGCTATTAATTTACTATGTTCCATTCAAGGTGCTGAAATCATTGGCTTCTTACAGTACTTCAGCAACCGTTTTCCTGGCACCAGTGGAAGGGAAGATAAACATAGTGTTCTGGACAGGTCAGAGTCCAGAACGTTCCTTCTCTTCTGCTCTTCCTTTGCACCCACTCTCCCCCGTCTCCTACTGAGTGTTATTTGAACTGGGTGATCTTTTCTACTCTGAAGAGTATAAAGCAAGTGTAGAAATTGGTAGAGAAAAATATGGGAATAAAATTCAAACTTCTAAAAGTCCTGTGTTCCATGTTTGATCTTGGAATCACCCCAACAGTTAAAATAGTGCACAGTTGACACTTGATACTCAGTTTTGAGAAGCGAATCTTTTTCTGAGCCCTCCCCTCTTATGCCTATTGCCAATATTTATTTTTAACCATGGAGTGAGTGGTTACTCCAATTTTTTTTTCGACACTGAGTAACTGAGTACTTTTTAGTCTTTTAATAACTGAGTACTTTTTAGTTTTTAGCATGTAGACCCATCATGGTTAGCATCTCAGGGCTTACTTCTCATTAAGCATTTGTGAACATGGTGGTCTGCGGGTGGTTCTTAGTTTTCTGGAGTAGCAGAGTAAGGAGGAAGGGATATGCACAGCAAAGCCTCAGAAAGAAAGACGGTAGCTACCAGTCATGAGGAGTGATCTTCAAGGATCAGTGAAACAAAGGCAAAAACACACCAAGTGCTGCCCTGGAGTGGTGGAGTGGTTGACTCCATCAACAAGTATAAAACTCAGGGAATTAAGGTCACAAAGTGACATGAAAGCCAAAAGTGTGATTCCTGCACCAAACGACTTTTATAATCTGGCTGTTAAGGTAGATCCCGATAGAATAGCAGACAATGACATCAAAAAAGAGATCACTAAGGGCACGATTGGGAGGAATGAACTTTAAAGAAAAAGAATTAATTATAGGAATGGTTTAGAGCGGGTAAGGAAGGCTGACAAACTCTGCAAAGTTGTAAATACAGGTTATTTCCTGGCCTGACTCAGAATGGCTGGGTCTGAAACAAGGAACAAAGGAGTCAAGGAGACTATATGTTCTTCCTTAATTATTTTTATGGTTTGCTGATTCATAGACTGATTGAACTTCAGAGTTGGAGGAGATCATAGATGTTATCTAGAAGAATTGTTTTCTTGCTATACAGTGTTTGAAAATGTTGAAAGCTTTCATCCACAGACCTTTTCCTTAGCCCTTGGATAGACGGCAGTGCTTCAACCTTACTGTACGGAGTATTGAGTATCTGTGTCTCTACTGGCACGCCCTAGGGTAGGCAGAGCTTAAGGCTCCTTGGAAGAAGAAAGTTCATTTCCTGAGTCTGCACAGACCCACCACCTCAGCTTCAAAGCTCTCATTTTACATCTGAATCAAAGGATAGCCTAAACATGGAACACAGACCTTCCCTTTCCTTTTTCCCCCTGTCAAAGTGAAAAATGGCTGGGTAGGAGCTCTAATTATGTAGAACATGCTGGACACTCTTTTCATGTCCAAGAAAATTGGTGTAACCACTGTCCTTGAAGCAAATGAGGTTATGCTATGGGGACCAGAGAGATGGGCTAGTGTGCTCAGCAGCAGAAACAAGACCTGGTATTTGCATGGTGTTTTATAATTTTGAAGAATTATTGTTTAATTCAGTACCCTACACCCAATAGCTGTTATTATCAAAGGCTCTCATTTTTCAGGTTAACACACTGGGCTTAGAGACGCTGAGTAACTTGACTTAAATACGTTAGTAATCGAGATTTAGAACCTAGATTTTTTCCCCCTCAACTCTCAATTCATTGTCATTTTTACTATAATGTGATAATATTTTCCTTAATAGTTCATTCTGTGATTTTTTATTTGTTTGTTAACTTGTGTAAAAATACCCCCCCCAAATAAATTAATGTCATTGGTCTTTGTTTTTTTAATAAGAAAACTGGAAAGACTCCAAAGATTTATCCCACAAAGTCAATTATAAACTTGCCTTTGTAAGTACTCTAATGTCCTTTTTGTCGACTGTGATCTATTTAGGGATTT
The DNA here is from genome assembly GCF_040939455.1 of Microcebus murinus. Lineage (NCBI taxonomy): Eukaryota > Metazoa > Chordata > Mammalia > Primates > Cheirogaleidae > Microcebus > Microcebus murinus. The sequence continues at coordinate 71,956,703 of NC_134108.1, forward strand.
TAAGATGAATATACAAAATAGATCTCTGGGAAGAAAAAAATAATACTTTAAAATTTAAATGATTTTCTTCCTTTCTACTCTAAAAATATGGGTCTATTGCTTTTTAATGCTGACAACATCCCAGTGAGGTAAGGAGGTCAGGAACACTATTATCTCTCTGTTTTTAAAAGCGGGCACACAGAGAGGAAATAACTTGCCCAAGGACATGGTGACTCAGTCAGTAGAGGAGCCAGGATGAAAACAGCCCTCATTTTTTGACTTTCAATACACATCAAGACCATGATCCAGATGGGTTACGGGATTATGGCCCTTCACAAACAAGTGCATATTAGTCAGACGTGGAAATAATTATGTCCCTTTCACATTTTGGACAGAAAGTGAACTCTCAAAGATTTGGCAAAGGGGAAGCCAAACATTCTCCAAGACTTTTTTCTTTCCTACTTTTTAAGTCACAGATGGCTAGTCTGAAAATGGGGGGAAAAAACCCGTTCCTTGTCTTTTCTTTCAGGCCTGGCCTCATATAACACCCCCTACCACACCCCTGTGGGAAGAAGGATTACACTTTCCACTATTCCCTAGAGTAGATTTTGTTCTTTTAAAATAAACAAATACTTGAAAACTTTTTTTCTTCTAATATTAGCTTTGGTCTTGAACCAGAATTGATTTGGCATTGAGTAACTAGAAAGGATGAAGAGTATTCTCCATGAGCAGTAGAGGGGATTCTCTTTTCACAGAACTTTCTAAAATCATCATTCAATATGATGCACCCAAAATGGGACTAATTTTGACCAAGGGACATAATGCCATGGCATAACCATTCATTGTCTCCCTTGGCTGGAATCACCTAATCCTACCAAAGGGGGCAGCTGCCTACATTTCTATTTTCCCTAGACAAGATTGACCAACAGCCCTGAGTCTGGTTATGCAATAATATATTAACTTTTTTTTTTTTTTTAAATCTGAGGAAGAGCTGCCTTTTTCAATTCACACAAAGATTCTGCATAGTGCCTACCAGAAGCCCTGATCCCGTTCTTCCTGGTGCCTCTACTGCTCCTAAATTAAATCTATTTTCTCTTATGTTGCTGGTAAAGTTGGATTAAATGGCAGTTTAGTTACTTTCTGAAATGACTGATGTTTGATCCCCTTTCTGTAACATCTGTATTTTTTCTTATAGATAATGAGTCTATATGATTATAAGAAGGTTATAAAAATAAGATTATATTTGTGGGATTAACACTGACAATTAGAACTAGTGTGATGATGGAATTCTCATAATTTAATGATTCAGGAAATAAATTGTTGAGAGAAAATATCAGTGAGTGAGTGGAGATGTTCATAGCCCTGTTTTAGTCTGCTAAGGCTATCCCAATACTACAGCAATATTGGTGGATGGCTTAACCAACAGAAGTTTATTTCTAAGAGTTCTGGAGGCTGGGGAAGTCCACAATCAGGTGTTGGCCAAGTAGATTTCATTCTCAGACCTCTTCTCTTAGCTCATAGGTGGCTGCCAGCTGGCCGTGTGTTCATATAACCCCTTCTTTGTAAGCATATGAGAGAGAGAACTCTCTGGTGTCTCTTATAAAGACATTAATTCTATTGGATCACAGCTCCATACTTATGATCTCACTTAACCTCAATTATTTCTGTAGAGGCCTTAACTTAGTCTGAGAAACTGCTTGAAAACATGACGTGGTGTTAGAATTGAATATAATGACCTAGAGAACATCCAAAAAAATAAAAAATAAAAATAAACTGTTCTACCTTATATTTAAAAAGGAGAAAACTTGCACAGTTTTGCGTGATAAACCTCCTCTTGTAAAATATTATCAAAAGCTCATTTTAAAACGTTTTTCTGTATTACTTTGGTGTGTATCACATTTACTTAAAAGGCTTTGTCCCCTCATCTCTAAAAAATGTGTAGCAATTTCATCTGGTAGAGGTTGAATCTTTTCTGTTTAATTTCTTTTTTTAAAAAATCCACCTTATGAGTATAGTTGACATGTAGATAGCTGTACACATTGGAGGTATACGTGAGTTTGGGGATAAGTATACACCCATGAAACAATTACCATCCCCAAAACCATAAACATACCCATCATTTCCCAAAGTTTCCTCCTGTCCTCTTTATTATTGTTGTTGCTTTTTTTCTGTAAGAACACTTACCATACCATCTATAGTCTTAGGAATTTTAAGTATATAGTACAGTATTGTTAGCTACAGGTACTAGGTACTATTGTTAGCTGTAGGTGGATTTCACCAACTTGTCTTGCATAACTGAAATTTTGTACTTTTTAAGTGTCATTTCCCCATTTCCTCCTGCCCCTATCTTTTGGCAACCACCATTCTACTCTCTTCTACTATGAGTTTGACTATTTTAGATTCTATGTGTAAGTGAAATTGTGCAATATTTGTCTTTCCGTGTCTGGCTTAATTCACTTAACATAATGTGTTCCAAGTCTATCCATGTTGTCCCAAATGGCAGAATTTCCTAATTTTTGAGGCTGAATAATATTCCCTTGCATATATATACTACAATTTATGCATTCATCCCTTGTGACAACATTTAGGTTGTTTCCATTATCTTGGCTATTGTAAACAATACAGCAATGATCATGGGAGTACCTCTTCAAGATCCTAATTTCAACTCTTTTAGACATATACCCAGAGGCGGGATTGCTGGATCACATAGTTCTATTTTTAATCTTTTGAAGAACTTCCATACTATTTTCTATAATGGCTTTACCAATTTACATTCCCATCAACAGTATCTTTTTCTCCATATCCCATATCCTTGACAATACTTATTTTTTTTTTTTTTATAGTATTCATCCTAATAAGTGTGAGGTAATACCTAGAGGTCTTGATTTGCATTTCCCTTGTGATTAGTGTTGTGGAGCACCTTATGCATACCCAGTGGCTATTTGTATGTCTTCTTTTGAGAAATGTCTTTTCAGGTCCTTTGCTCATTTTTTAATCATTATTTTTTAATGCTATTTATCTGTATGAGTTTCTTATTTATCTATTAACCCCTTATCAAATATATGGTTTACAAATATTTTCTCCCACTCTGTAGGTTGCCTTTTCATTTTGTCAATTATTTCCTTTGCTATGGAAAAGCTTTTTAGTTTGATGTTAACCCACTTGTTTATTTGTGCTTTTGTTGTCTGTGTCTCTGGTGTCATATTTAAAAAATCATTGCCAAGATCAATGTCAAGGAGCTTTCCCCATATATCTTCTTTTTAGAGTTTTCTGTATAAGTATGTAGTACATTTTGAGTTATTTTTATATATCGTATGAAATAAGAGTCCAATTATGTTATTTTACATGTGGATATACAGTTTTCTCATCAATATTTACTCAAAAATGATCCTTTACCCATTGTGTATTTTTTGGTGCCTTTGTCAAAAATTAGTTGAAAATGAGTGAGTTGATTTCTGGGCTTTATATTCTGTTCCATTAGTCTATGTTTCTGTTTTTTTCCTTCACCATACTGTTGTGATTACTATACCTTTGTAATAAAATTAAAAATCAAGAAGTGTGATACCTTCAGTTTTGTTCTTCTTGCTCAAAATTGATTTGGTTATTTGGGGTCTTTTGTGGTTCCATACAAATTTTAGCATTTTTTTTTATCTATTTCTGTGAAAATGCCACTGGAATTTTGGTAGAGATTTCATTGAATTTATAGCTTACCGTCAGTAGAATGGACATTTTAACAATATTAATTTGTCCTTTCTATGAACATGGAACATGGTTTCATTTATTTGAGTCTACTTTAATTGTTTTCATCAATGTTTTATAGTTTTCAGAGTATAGATCTTTCGCCTCCTTTGTTAAATTTATTCCTAAGTATAGTATCCTTTTTGATGCTCCTGTAAAAAGGATGGTTTTCTTAATTTTTTTCTAGGTAGTTTGTTGTTAATGTAGAAACATAGTTGATTTTCATATGTTGATTTTGTATCTGGCAACTTTACTAAATTCATTTATTAATTCTAATAGTTTTTTTCTTTTGGTGGAGACAATAGGGGTTTCTATCTATCATGTCATGTCATGAACAAACAGAAGCAGTTTTACTTCTTTCTTTTTGATTTTGCTGGGTTTTATTTGTTATTGCTGCCTAATTGCTCTGGCTAGGACTTCCAGGATTATGCTGAATGGAAGTGGTAAAAGCAGGCACTCATTCCTTGTTCCTGAACTTAGAGGAAAAGTTTTTAGCTTTCCACCAGTGCATATGATTTTATCTGTGAGCTTTCCATATATAGGGTCTTTATTATGGGGAGGTGCATTCTGTATCTAATTTATTGACAGTTTTTTTTTAATACCTGCAGAGCATGTGGATATTGACAGTTCTTTTAATCATGAAACAGTGTTGAATTTTACCAAATGCTTTTTCTGAATGTATTGACATAAATATATAATGTTATCCTTCTCTTAGTGTTGTGTTCATGTTTATGGATTTGTGTATGTTGAATTATCCTTGCATCCCAGGGATAAATTCCACTTGATTAATGCATATGATTCTTTTAATGTGCTTTTGAATTCTGTGTACTTATATTTTATTGAGAATTTCTGTGTCTATGTTCTTTAGGAATATCAGCCTATAATTTTTTTTTTCTTGTAATATCCTTGTCTGGCTTTGGTATCAGGATAATGCAATACTTGTAGAATGAATATACAAGTGTTCTCCCTTCTAATTTTTTTGAAAAGTTTGAACATTGGTGTTAATTCTTTTAATGTTGGTAGACTTTAGTAGTTAAACCATCTGGGCCTGTGCTTTTCTTTGTTGGGAAATGTTGGTTACTGATACGATCTCCTTACTCATCATTGGGTTGATCAGATTCTCTGCTTCTTCATGATTCAGTCTTGGTAGACTGTATGTTTCTAGTAACTTATCCATTTTTTACTAGGTTACCTAATTTGTTGGAATATGATCATTTATAGTACTCTTCTATGGTTCTTTCTTTTTCTATAATATCACTTGTAATGTCTTTCCTTTATATTTTTCTTTGGATATTCTCTGTTTCTTAGTTTAGCTAAAGGTTTGCCAATTTCATTTAACTTTTCATAAAATAATTCTGATTTTTGTTGAGCTTTTAGATTGTTCTACTCTCTATTTAATTTATTGCTCCTCTAATATTACTTAATTCTTCTGTTAACTTTGTGCTTAATTTGTTCTTGTTTTTTCCTAGTTCTTTGAAGCTTAAAGTTAGGTTGTTTATTTGAGATCTTTCTTTTTTCTTGATGTAGACATTTATAGTACTAAAATTCACACTTAGAACTGCTTTTGCAGCATCTTGTAAGTTTTGGTGTGTTGTGTTTCTATTTTTGTCTATCTCAAGATTTAATTCTTTCTTTATTTGTTTTAGAGACAGGATCTTGCTTGTTGCTCAGGTTGGAGTGCAGTGGCATAATCAAATCTCAATGCAGCCTTGAACTACTGGTCTCAGGCAACCTTCCTGCCTCAGCCTTATGAATAGCTGGGACTACAGGTAAATTTTAAGTTCTGTAGAGACAATGTCTTGTATTTTGCCCAGGCTGGTCTTGAACTCCTAGGCTCAAGTGATCTTCCTGCCTTGGCCTCTCAAAGTGCTGGGATTACAGACATGAGCTACCACACCTGGCCTCAAGTTATATTAAAATTTCCTTTTTGATTTCTTCTTTGACCCATTGATTGTTTAGAGACATGTTTCTTAATTCCTACTTTTATGCCATTGTGGTTAGAATATTTACTTGATATAATTTCAATCTTCTTAAATATGTTAAGTTTGTTTTGTTTCCTAACATGATCTATCCTGGAGAATGTTCCATGTGCTCTTAATAAGAATATATATTGTGATGTTGTTGGTTGGAATGTTCTGTATATGTCTATTAGGCCATTTGTTCTATAATATTGTCCAAGTCCACTGTTTCTGTGTTGATTTTCTATATGGATGATCTATCTGTTGTTGAAAGTGAGATGTTATAATCTCCTACTATAATTGTATTATTATTTATCCCTTTGATTCTATTAATATTTGCTTTATATATTAAGTTCTTTAATGTTGGGTGCATATAAACAGTCATCCCTTGCTATCCTTTGGTATTGATTCCAGGACCCTCAGATGCTCAAGTCCCTTATATAAAATGAAATAGTATTTGCATATAATCTATGGAAATCCTCCTGTACATTTTAAATCATCTCTAGATTACTTATAGTACCAAATACAAGGTAAACTCTATCTAAATAGTTGTTATACTGTATTGTTTATGGAATAATGACAAGAAAAAAGTCTATACATATTTAGTATAGATGCAATCATTATGGGCCTATTAATACATTTTTGATTCATAGTTGTGAAATACATGGATATGGAGGGCCCACTGTGTTTATAATAGTTATATCCTCTTGAGGAATTGATCCCTTTATCATTATATAATGTTCTTTGTCTCATAACAGTTTTTGACTTAAAGTCTATTTTGTCTGATATAGGTAGAGCTACCCCTGCCCTGCTTTCTTTAGGTTACCATTTACATGGAATATCTTTTCATTTTCAGCCTATGTATACCCTTAAAGCTAAAGTGTCTCTTGTAGAAAGCAACTAGGTGGATGGATCATGTGTATGTGTGTGTGTGTGTGCGCGTGTGTGTATGTGTGTGTATTTTAATACATTCAGCCAGATCTATGTCTTTTTGTTGGTAAATGTAATCAATTTACATTTAAAGTAATTATTTATAGGTCAGGACTTACTATCACCATTTTGTTAATTGTTTTCTTACTGTATTGTAGTTCCTTTGTTCCTTTCTTCCCTTGCTGTCTTTGTTATTTGATTTTTTTGTAGTAGTATCATGTGATTTCTTTTTCTTTTTCTTTTTGTATATCTTCTACAGGTTTTTTCTTTGTGATTACAATGAGGCTTATATAAAACATCAAATAATTATAACAGTGTATTTTAAACTTATCACAACTTAAATTTTAATTATATACAAAAACTCTACACTTTTACTTTTTATGTTACTGTTATGCTACTGTTTTATGTATTGTGTACTGATTTCATAATTTACATCTCTTTTTTTTTTTTTTTGAGACAGAGTCTCACTTTGTTGCCCAGGCTAGAGTGAGTGCCATGGCATCAGCCTAGCTCACAGCAACCTCAATCTCCCAGGCTCAGCGATCCTACTGCCTCTGCCTCCTGAGTAGCTGGGACTACAGGCATGCGCCACCATGCCCGGCTAATTTTTTGTATATATATTTTTAGTTGGTCAATTAATTTATTTCTATTTTTGGTAGAGACGGGGTCTCGCTCAGGCTGGTTTCGAACTCCTGACCTTGAGTAATCCGCCTGCCTCGGCCTCCCAAAGTGCTAGGATTACAGGCGTGAGCCACCACGCCCGGCCAACATCTCTTTATAGGATCTATTAACAAATTATTGTAGCTATAGTTATTTTTAATACTTTTGTCTTTTCACTTTTATACTAGAGTTAAAAGTGGTTTATGTACCACCATTAAAGTATTAAAGTCTTCTGAATTTTACTCTATGTTTACCTTTTCTAGTGAATTTTATACTTCATATGTTTTCATGTTGCTGATCAGTGTCCTTTCAATTCAACATGAAGACTATGTTTAGCATTTCTTGGAAGATAGGTCAACTGGTGATAAATTCCATCAGCTTTTGTTTATCTGGGAAAGTCTTTATTTCTCCTTCATTTCTGAAGAACAGATTTACTGGGCACAGCATTCTTGGTTCGCAGGCTTTTTTTTCATTTTTACACTTTGAATATAGCATTCCACCTTTTCCTGCCTCCAAGGTTTCTGCTGAGACATTTACCTACGGTCTTATGGGGCTTCCTTTGTAATTGATGGATTGCTTATCTCTTATTGCTTTCAAAATTCTCTCTGTCTTTGACTTTTGGCAATTTCATTATGATGAGACTCATTGAAGATCTCTTTATGCTCAACCTATTTGGAATTCTTTGGGCTTTATGTATCTGAATGTTCATTTTTCACTCCAGACTTGGGAAGTTTTCTGTCATTATTTCTTTAAATATGTGTTTTTTCCTTTTCTTTCTCTCTGCTCCTTCTGAGATTTCTAGAATGTGTATATGGTTCACTTGCTAGTGTCTCATAAGTCCTGTAGACTTACTTCACTCTTTTCATTCTTTTTGTTGTTGTTCCTCTGATTGGATAATTTAAAATGAATTGTCTTTGAATTTGCTGATTTTTTTTCTTCTACATGGTTAGTTTTTCTATTGAAACTCTCTATTGAATTTTTTGTTTTAGACATCATTCTTCAGCTCCAGAATTTGTTTGGTTCTTTTTATGTGGTTTCTATCTCTGCTGAACTTCTTACTTTGTTCATGTATTGTTTTCCTGATTTTGTTTATTTTTCTGTGTTCTCTTGTATTTCACTGACCTCCTTTAAGATGATTATTTTGAATTGTTTGTCAGATAATTTGTAGATCTCCATTTCTTTGGGGTCAGCCCACTAGAATTTCATTTTGTTACTTTGGTGATGTCATATTTCCTTGATTCTTTGTGTTCCTTGGGGAGTTGTATTTCTATCTTTGCATTTGAAGAAGGAATCACCTCCTTTAGTCTTTGCTGAATGACTTTAGGACAGAAAGACCTTCACCAGTGAGCCCAGCTAGAGATTCTGGATGTCTCTCAGATTTTTTTTAATGGATGCACCAACTCTACTGTTTTTGTTCTCTTTGAGGGGGATACTACTGTCTTTGTTCTCAGGGATTGTGTGCCTTCTCTTGACCCTACAAATCCAGGCCTGCTACTGTTTGCCTCCTATTTATCTTCCCTAGGGCAGTGCCCTGAAATGTTCATGGTTGAGTGCTTTTCCCAAAGCAACAGAGTTGAGCTGTCTGCTAAGATCCACACCTGCTGTTGAGATCTAGGTGCTGTCTATAGGAGCTCATGTGAGCTGTGCCCATGGATGCACAGAACACTGTCATTATGTGTGTATGTGGGGGGAGAATGTGAAGTACTTGGGGCATGTGTGTTAGCTAATTCTGATTGTGGGGTTCTTCAGGTGAGTCATTCTGTGGGGTTCATCTGTGAACCTCTTGGTGAAGTCTGAGAAATAGCAGGCTCTATGGCTGGTCTCTTCAATGAATCCACTCTTGGATTTTGTGTTCCACAGGGGTGCTGGAACCTCAAGACTGGAGTTCCCACAAAAATATTCTCCTCCATGAGTAATTGCAAAGTTGGTATTTCTGTAGGGCTTGGGAACAGAAACCTTCCAATCCATCATCTGGTTGACATCACTCCCTGTTTTTTCTCATGATGATTCATGGGGGAAATGCTAGTTTGTAAGATTAACTATCATCTATCCATTTTGGACAATTTTACTCACTTTTTAGAAAAAAATTCAAATGGGATACCTAAATGTGAATTATGATTCAGAAGAATGGAAGAAATTGACATTTCTTTGGCTTCAAACACCAATATTGCCTGGTTGTCTGAGTTCTAAAGTTGACTTTTATTGCTCTGCCATATTGAGATCAACTACACTGACTGTATGGTGCTTCTCACTGTCTGAATTCTGTCCTAAAAGTCCTAACTCCCAGTACCTGTGAATGTGACCTTATTTGGAAATAGGATCTTATTTGCCAAAAATCAAGAGAAGACAAGGGCTGTATCCTCATAAAAAGAAGTTTGGACACAGAAACACATGCACACAGGAAGAAAGTCATGTGCAGATTAGAGTTATGCTGTCACAAGCTAAGGAACTGGAAGCCAGGAAAGAGGCCTAGAACCCATCTTTCTAGCATGTGTGCCTTTTGGGGGAGCATCAACCTGCTGACACCTTGATCTGAGACTTCTGGCCTCCAAAACTCTGAGATAATAAATTTCTGTTCTTTAAAGCACTCAGTTTGTGGTACTTTGTTAAAGCTGCCCTAGACAGCTAGTATGGAGCTATTACTTAGGGTACTTTTCATAGTTGCCCCACTTGAGCATACATATTGAAAGTTCTATTTAGAGGACTTTAAAAAGGATCTTGAGGGAGCACAAACTGTCAAAGCTACATTTCTGGAGGAGTTTATTCCAGAAAGAGGAATTAAAGAGTCATTCAGACTGATAAATACACTAAGGCTCTTGGCCTGACACTAATCTCTATTTGGTGTGTCTAGCCCATGACAGTTATCTGTAGCTTATGAGATATACAACTCTGTTGGGCTTAGGTATGACTGGGATGTGCCCATCATTCATTCATTTCTATTTCATTAAATCTTAGTATATTTACTGTGCCAAAATTCAGAGTAATAAAGATAGAGCTATGAGTAAAAGTCTTCTGGGAAATTGGTAATGAAAATACTTTTGTGGGTGACACAGCAATTTCACCCACTCACATCCAACTGAAAGTTTCTCTTCATAGAGACCAGATAATCCAAAGGCTGTGCTGTTTGACACGTACATATTTCCCCTTCCATCACAATTTCTCTGCTGGCCAGTATGGGGGTACTGCTTTTTTCTGCTTTGTTTTCTCCTTGAGGAGAAAGTTTCCTTAAGATAGAAGGCAGACAGACAGCAAAGTTGTTTGCTTTAGTGTAGAAATGTCATAATGAATCAAGAAATAAAGCAAAATTCTCCTATTTCTGGTATAATATGTAGTTGCAATTCCACAGCATAGCTTAGTTTAACATAGCTAGATGTAGTTTGATTAAATTATATATTAGGGTGAAAATGCCCCTGGCCATTGCAATACCACTGGGAAGGAATTTTGTGGCTGAATTAAAGCAAATCTGAAAAGTGAGGAGGCCTGACTAAACCCTCTTTCACCATGCCATTAAAATCACTGTTTAGTGTTACTTTCTGAACCAACAAGATGTGAGTCACAAATTAAAAAAAAAAAAAGCCTCAAGTATATGTGCTTGCAAAATAATGCATACTGATTCCCTTTAATGGAAAAAATGGGTGATATACATTTAAGACTTATGAATGGGGTACAAAGTCAAATAGTAGTGTGTACCTGCTATGTTTAAGGACTTTGCTAGGCCCTGAGAGAAACACAGAGGAGGATAAATTAGGTGTCTACTCCTAAGAATCTGAATGTTCTTTCTTAAGAAGTCAGGACACACATAGTTAAAAGATACAGCAGACAGTAAATGCTATAGGCATTCAAAAGAAGTAAGTGTTGCATTAATTCAACCATTTGTTCATTCATTCTTTTGGTCAGTCAGCAAATATTTACTGAGTATCTGTTATATGCCTGAGCAAGAGAAACGATTTATGCGCATAGCACTTACGATGCACATAGCAGTCTAAGTTACAGATTACGGTCACATCCCTGATCTCACCTTCTCATTTGAGTTTTACTTCAACCTCCTTTTACAGGTGAGAAAATCAAGACTCAATACTCAAATAACCAACCTAACTAATTCAAATGAGGATTAGAGTTAGACCTAAAGTTCTGAGTATCAGTTTTTAGAGATGACACAGAGGTATGAGGTCTGGGTGCTGGAGATATCTATGAACTGAAATAGCCAGGTCAGTGAGTGTGGGTTTAGGGGCAATTGGGGATTTTATTTTAAGTCTGTTGAGTTAAAAGCAATGGTAAGGTGTCCCTATCAACCATCCACTATGGCTTTGGAGATGTGGGCCTGCATCTTTGACAGCTAAAGATTTGGGAGTCATCCTTGTAGACACGATGGTTGAAGTATTAATGAGTTCTCAAGAAGAGACAGTGTAAATATCCAAGAGAGGGCGGAAACGCTCCAATGGTGTGAAAAACCTATGTTTGGGTTGGAGTCGGGGTGGAATTGACAAGTGCTGTTAGTTACCAGGCAGACAGAAGAGGAAGAGAAAGAGTGTCCAGTAATGCTGCTTCGTCCCAGAGGCTGACAGAATTACTTCAAGATGAAACATGTTGAAGGCCACAGGAGTGCAAGGAGAAAGTGGGCCAAAAGGAGGGCCTTTGAGGACAGCAACAAAAAGCTGATTTGTGGTTCTTGGGAAGGGTCAGCGAGGGCGGGGGAGCCAAACCAGATTATGTTAAGAGATGGGAGCATAGCAAGGAGTGGAAGTAGTGGATATAAACTACTCAGCTGGAGAAATTTAAAATCTTTAAAGTGAAAAAAGAATTATCCAATGTTGTCTTTGCACTTTGTCCAAAGAATTTAATGAGATTAATATTACTCTGCTAATGAAATGAAAGCAGCATTCTACTTTCTTGATTCTTTGATTGCTCTTACTCAAGGTTGGCAGACTGCTTCAGGGAATTATCTGAAATCTGATTCCCATTAGATTCGGAACTTAGTCATCATCATGGTACAGAGAGTAGGGCATGGAAGAACAACATCAACCAAGGTCATGCCCTGTGCCAGGTCAGCAGGAAGAGAACTGCTCGATGGAGAGCTTCCATGACAAGCCCGGTGTCTCTGCTAGTCTCTGTTTATTCCCACTGCCCTGCAAATCTCAGCTTAGGGTGATTGCTTAACAATATTTATTGAATGGAACATGAATGTGTTAATTGTGAAGATAAAGATTTTGTTATATATATATATTTTTTTTTTTTTTAGGACTTTTTAAATAGCAGTTACCTGATGGCATACAGCGTTGAAGGCATGAAAGCAATGTTTAACTGGAAGGCCAACATTAATAAGCTAACTGCAAAATGACTTCATGAATTTAATGGTTTTCTGCCATTCTCCAATTTGCTCCCTATTTGAAGGCTTTGAGAGCTTAGATGCAGACATTTTTCAGGTGTGGAGAGTTTAGATGGAGCTGTGATGCATCAACATGACCCAAAGCAGATAAAGGCATTTTCTGTTATTTGCCTCAGAATGACCAAGTCATGTTTTAATTACTTATAATTTATATTTCACCACTTCCTGAAAAGGTTTGATCTGCCATACAAAATTATATTAATGAAAAAGTTACAAATAGGGTCAGAAAAAAGAGTAGAGCAGCAAGCATCTAAGTGGAACAGAAGAAAGACATGCTTTCTCACTACCAAAATGAACCCTTTTCTATAATTGGACATTAAGTTTGCCTCTGCTCTGTAGCTCAAGTAAAGCTGAATAGTTTGGATATGATTTTTATCATTTATTAAGAAAACCATTCACATTTCCCTGAAGTCAAACCTTTCCCAAGAACCAAACCTTAGGTGGAATTGTCACATAGATTCTTATGTAGGTAGTTCGGAGAAACACAGCAGAAAATGATTTAAGAGTAATGTACGGAATACCAAGGTATGCTGTTCAACAAAGCCCCTCTTTTGTTGCCCTCTATAAAGGTTGAAGGTATAACATTAAATTGAGCCTTAGGGAAGTTTTATTTGAGTGTGGGTGAGGGTGGTTGCCAAATAGCTAATTGCTTTCTTTGAAAATGGTTATGTACTTTTAAATTATGAAAGTAATTCATTTATATAAATTTAAAAACAAAGTTATAATGAAATAAAATTCCTTTATAATTTTGACATCACTGTTAATATTTGTTATATCATCCACAATGAATAAATACATGTGTCCATACATATGAATATAAATTTATGTATGATACACAGATGTATATATGTATAAATATAAATACATAGAGTATATATAAACTTTTTACATAGAGTATATATAAACTTTTAGAATTGGGTCATATCTATCTTTATATGCCTATATAAATATAGTAATTGCATATTAGTCTTCCATTTAATAATAATTCGTGACCATTTCCCCATGAAAACTATTTTAGTGGCTAATAAATCCTTATGTGAATAGTCATAATTCATTTGACTATTTATCGGTTGTGGGGAAATTTATATTTTATTTTATTAAAGATATTATCACTTTGTGATATTTTGTTGCAAATATTTTTATAGTTTATAGTTTACCTTTTAATTTAATCTTTTGGTATTGGAAACTTTAATTTTTATTTAGTCAATCTTTTCCATTCCGATTTTGTTCTCTACTTATAAAGTCTTTTTCCTAAGATTCAGTTATTTATTCAGCTTTGGAAAGCTGAAATTTAGTTAGAGTGGTGATTATCCCTACTAAAGCCTGGACTTAGGCAAGTTATTATTTATAATAAGAAAAATATAATAATCCCAGTCAGGATATAACTTTAAGTAGTGAAGAGGAAAAAATATGACCCAAAGGATAAAGTACCAAGTTTTACTAGGAAGACTTTTCCTTTTATGTTTTCTTCTTTGCTAATATACTTAGAAATTGTCTTCCCTACTCCAAAATTCCATGAATGTGTTTCTAAATTTTCTTCTAGTTCTTTCAGAGTTTCATCTCTTACACTTAAATTTTATTTATTTGGATTATTTAACTTGATATATGCTGAGATCCAAATTATTTTGTTTCAAAATGAACCTCTTGGCACCATTTATTAACAAATTGTTCTTTTCCTATTGATCTGAAAGGGTATTTGCTAATCTTCTGTTATACTATATTTGTTAGGATCCCACCAACCCCTCTACTCAGTGCTTATTACCAAAATTGTGTATAGCTCCTTCTGTACATCTTTGTCTCTTATATTTTGTCAAAATTTTGATATTGGGAATGTGCTTGCTTCATTAAATGTTTTTAAAGTAGCATCCCACAGCACATTTTTTAGTACTCTAAAATGATTTCTAGAGCATGGGAAATATCTGTTTATTGACGGCTGTATGATCTCACTTATAAAAAACTGTTGGATTCTAGAGCCTTGGAAAGCGATTCTTAAAATTAAAAAATAATGTCCATAGCTACGGGCCTGTTAAGATATTTCACTTCTATTGAGTCCTCCTTGATCACTTATATATTCTTATAAAACTCTTCTTTATACAGAATATTTAGAATTTTATATTTTAAGATATTTGTATAAAAAGTTTTATAGGATATTTGTATAAACTATTCTTTCATAATTTTAATGTTTCTTGATTATACATGCTTTCTCATTACTAATGTTTGTATTTTTTCTCTTCTGCTAAATTTATCAAAGGATATATTTTTTTGCAAAGATCCAACTTTTGAAATTTTAAAATCAATTTCTATTGTATTCAAATTTATTCTATTATTTTAATCTAAGATTTTTTCTCCCATTTTCCTTAAGTTCTATCTATTTCCTTAAGTTCTATCTTGTTTTTCTGACATTCTGAGTTTAAATAAAACCTTGAAGACTGCCTTTATAAAGAAATTTGGCCATGTATCTGAAGTTTCTATTTTTGTTTTCATCCTCATTATTTTCTAAATCAGTGTTTCTCAAGTAATAAGTCTTGGCACTTTAAAAAATGTTGACCTTAAACCATGTCACGAGAATTGTGTTGGCTTCAGAAAATTTGGTGAAAGGCTTTTCGTTTCTTTAAATACAGTGGAATAATAAGTATAAAATGAGAATTAGCTTAACTTTATAATTTCGATGAATGAAGGAGTTCATTGGTAAATTGACCCTAACTCATTTTTAAAAGTTAATTTTTTATACTTCTGTTTTCATTTTATGTTAGCTTTGTAAGAAGTTGTTAATTGAGTTTGAAACGATCTAAAAGTTCTTATTTTTACAATGGGGGCTTAAACTTTATTTTCATAAGTGATATGTTTAATGTTTTCTGTCTTGTGTGAAGTTTGTTTTTGTTTTGTTTTGTTTAAATTTTCCCCATTTGATTTTATACACACGTTTTCTTCATTGGGGTTTTCTATTTAAACTATTTTTGATATTATTATACAATTTAAAATACAGTGATTTTGAAGGTTTACATTATATTTCACATTCAACTCGTGGTTACACTCATATTTATTAAAAAAATATTCCTCAAGTTTTTTTCTAATCATCAAAATCTAGGTCAATTGCATCTTTTGAAGCATTCTTTCTCTGCATTAGGTGGGAAGTTTAGCATTCTTTCTCTGTTTAGGAGGGAAGCTTTTAATCATCTTCCTCTTGAATATAATTTATGTTTTATTCTCTTATTGTTGTAGTTTCTTTATTTTTAATATTATGTATATTCTTTCAGGAAAATCTTTTTTTGTGTTCAGTTTTATCTTATTTTCAATTATCATTTAAACTCCATTCTATTTTTAGCTGGTTTCAGTAACAACTATTAATCTTTTTTATCATTCTCGATTTTTAAATTTGTATTTATCCCTTAGTAGAACCACGTCTTCAAGTAGTTTTTTTTCAAGATTGTGGATGATACATTTTTCTTGATATGTCTACATTTTACAATAACTTTCTATTTTCTTCATGCCTGAACAACAGGTTGGCTTAGCATAACATCTTTAGCTCACTAACTTTTTTCCTTCAAAATTCTGTGGTTGCCTTTTACATTACCTCTTGGCATTTCACATTGCAAAGGAAGAGTCTAAAGCCAACTCAATTTGGTTTCTCTGTTAGTAACATGTTTTCTGGAGAATGGCTTGTTAGATGGTTTGTTTATTCTTGTAAGTCCAATATTTTGTCACTCTTGGGTTCCTTTTCATTTATTTATGCTGGGTCCCTTTCAATCTGCAAGTCATCTTTGACGATTTTGTCCGTATTTATTTTATCACAAAGTCATGTTGATTTCTTGCTTCCATCATCTCTGGAATCTATTCACTTTCTTACCCTCCCTTGTTAACATCCAAAGTCAAGTGCCACTGTTATCTCTTACCTGGACCCTTACTCTAAGAGCCTCTGACTTGCTTCTTTACAAACCTACACACTGTAGTCATGGAGATTGTCCCCCCCCCCCAATTCAAAACTTTTCATATCACATATCTGCTTAAATTATCTCAATGGCTTTTAGATAAAGAGCAAAATCTCTAATATGAATTTTCCACAGAATTTTTTCAAGTGTAGGTGGGGATCCATTGATGACTCATAAAGTCAATTTCCTAGATTATGAGAGGGTTAAAGAAATCATTATACCCATGAAATATACATATATAATATAAATAAACCTAAAGGTTTCATCAACTGTCACCTACTTTCACTAGGAGAAAAGCACTCTGATATGTCCTTTTTTATTCTGTTTTTTCATTTAAAAAAGTACTCTTATGATCTAGCAAATTGATTTTTACATGTGTCCATATGGATATGTGTAATGGACTACGATGTAGAAAGTATTTTTTAATTTGTAGGTCATGGTATAAAAAAATGGTTGATGTCTCTGACCTACAGTGCCCTGGTGGTCTGGTGTCTAGCCCCTGCCTACCTCCCGATGGTCATCTCATACATGTTCCTCTTGACTCCAATCCTCCTATTCCCTCGTCTCACTAGCCTTCTGTTCCACAACCATGTTTCTCAGCCACGCTGAGCTCACTTTTACTAAAAGGCTTTGCATATGCTATTCTCTCCCTCTGGGACTCTCTGTGGTTAATTGCCACTGTCTCTTTTTTTACTCCAAGCGATCAGCAATGAATATTCTTTTCATTTCAGGTCAGTGCCAAAAGATGGCTGCCATCATCTCTTTTTTTTTTATTTCAGCATGATCTGGGGGTACAAATGTTAAGGTTACATACATTGTTCTTGCTCTCCCTCCCCCCTTGAGTCAAAGCTTCAAGCGTGTCCATCCCCCAGACAATGGACATTGCACTTATAATGTATATATGTACCCATCCCTTCCTCCCCCCACCTGCCTCACACCCAATAAATGTGTGTGTTTTTTTTTAACATTTTGGTTAGATTTTATAACTTTGCCTTTCCCTAGCAAGGGTTAGAGGTATGCCCTTCCCCTCCACACTGTTTGCCACATCCCTCAGATGTGGGTCCATCCCCCCACTCTCCGAATCTCTGGTGAACACCACCACCCTTTGAACACCATATTGATAATTGGCCAGTACCAATTTGATGGTGAGTTCATGTGGAGTCCATTTTTCTGATCTTTTGTTACCTCACTTTGGATAATGGGCTTAAGCTCAATCCAAGATAATGTAAGTGTTGCTAGCTCACTTCATTTCTTAGAATTGAGTAATATTCCATTGTAATCCTCATGTGAAACATAACTTCCTCAGGGAAACCTTCTGTGACTTCCTGACTAGGTCAAATCCAGGCCATCATAACATCACCTACTCTCTTGTCCTGATTGTAATTTTATGTTTATGTCATGTGATTATTTGTCTATCTTCCCCAAATACCCAAATCACAAGGATATAGCAGATGTCTCTTTTTGTTTCATTTATCTTCAGTGTATTTTGTATAATGAGATCCAAACAATTATTTGCACATGTATGTAATAAATGAATGTATATTTTGTCTTTGGGAAAATTGTTTTTTATTGTATTTTTGGTTAATTTTGTTTCTTCTTGTTTCGTTTTGCTCTTATATGTTTCTTGTTAACATCTAGGTGTCTTATCATGGGCACATTTTTTTTCTTTTACATTCATGCAATATTTTAATATTTGCTCTTTACCTCTGCATTCTGAAATAGCTTCTCAACTCTATTATTCTTGTCAATTATTGCATTTAAATTGTAAAATTCTGGGGGGTTTTGCTACCTTTATTTTTTTTTTACTGTATCATAGGTTTATTTTTTTTTTTTTTGCTCGAACTTCTTATATTTTTAATCTCACTGTGTTATCTTTAAATATACATTTAAAGGTATTCCCTGTTACTTTCTGTAAAGTATTCATTCCTTGTTACTTTCTGTTTCTTTATCATATAAAACATGTCTCCTTTCATTCTGTGGAGGAATCCAAGCAGTTTTCTAAAACTTTCTTCTGGTTTTTATTGTAACTTGGTTTCCAAAGTGTATTTATTCTTCTAGGACTCAGGAAAATGATATTGCCTTCATTTTGAGCTTAAAGATCTGCTTTTCTTTCTTTTTCTTTCACTTTTTCATTTTTGCCAACCAAATGTGTGTGCTGCTTACCGTCCACGTGGAAGCTATAAGTTTTCAGATCTCCAGTTAGAGGAAGACATGATACACAGAATGCAGTTCTCTAATGAGGCTGCATTGGCATGAGATGGAACCATCTTCTGTTTCACAATCTAGTTCTCTGATAGCCATTATAATTTCCCAGCATTTTAATAAACTTATTGGATGAAAGTGTGGAGCTGGTTGGGATTTATATTTTGGCTGGTTCAGCTATTTGGTGGAACATTGATATAGAAGCTCTGCTCATTTCTCAGGTTGATAGAGAATGTGCCTCTCTGACTTGGGCGATACAAAATGGTGTGTGTGGAAGTCTTTTTTTTTTTCTTTTCTTTTTTTTTTTTTTTGGCCTGCTTCCGAGTTGGCAGGTTCATCTGTTTGTTTGATGATGTAAAACATGAATATATGGGTGCTTTTTTTCTGAAATCAGCTCCAATGTCTTTATGGTTAGTCAAAATTTTTAATATATGAAGGCAACTGGTTAACTAGCAATCTTAGGTTTTGTTATGTGCTTTCTACTTTATATGTTTTCATGTATATTAGGTGATAAAATTGGAATTATAACATTGAATTTCAAAGTAAACTTCACAGATGGACTATTTTTAAATTTGAGAAGATAAAAGAGTTCACTTTTTGGTGTCAGGCAGGAAAGAATACAATCTCTTTTGGGGTTAGTTTTTTGAACTGGGTTGGGAATGCAGCACTTACTCATCTTGTACAGGTGCTAATAAGTCTATAGCAAATGATCTTCTTGGGAATATATTTGTTTTTATGAAATTGATCAAATGTTGTAGTTGTAGATTTCCCCCCTCAACTGAGGGACTTTCTAGAATTTACCAAATATAAATAACTTATCCTGCACTATGAATCAATCAAAATGTGAACAATACCTTTAGCATCTTTATTTACCTTAATTCCCCAAGGTAATTAAATTTTTGATGTTTAAAATTGCCAGGTTGTCATATGTCTCCTAGTACTCTTTGGAAAATCTGAAATAATGGGAAGTATCTATTGTTATATATTAATTTATACACAAGCTATATAAGTTTATCACTTAGAAAATAATGACTGGGTATATGGGAACTTTCCTGTTTGGGTTTTATTGATGCTCGTCTTGTTTGTCTTCTTGATGTTCAGGCTGTGATGTCCCAAGTTTGTCTAGTTTTTAATAGATATTTATATATTTATCATTTCTTTTTAAAAATCTTACCACGGGCAAAATTATTTCCCAAAATATTTTTACTTACTCTTGTCACTTGTTATTGAACCTTCCTTTCAGAGCTACCTTTTCAAAACAGATATGAACTTTATGAGTCATTGAGTGGTTTAAGTCATAGTGAATTTGATAGCTTTTGGGGAGATTGCTCAAGGGGAAAGAGGAGACTGTGTTTTTCCCTACAGGTATTGTTAAATCAAGACATAGGATAGCCAACTTTATTTTCCCAGAATAGGTATGGTCCAGATTCGTTTCAGCTTATCTTCCATCTGATATATGTATTTAAAACAAACTTTCTTTCCCACTGAAAATTTTGAATAAAGAGCTGTCAGTTCTGTTCTTTGTTATTAATCTCCAGTGGTAGTGGTGGAAATTGTCATCCTGCCCTACCCAGCTCAGGCCTGTTAATATTACTCACTGTACTAAGTGACAGTTTGAGCAGTGTCAATCAAGTTCATATTAAGTTTTAGAAAAAAATCCTTTCACATTTTAGCATTTCCAAGTGAAGATACTGCAATCAACTGAATTTGAACATTTAATAAAACTAACCCCTTAAAAATATCTGTCAAATTAGATTTAGGTTTATCATGGAGATTGTGTTTAATATTGTAAAGTTGTGATGATGAATGAACTTAAGAAACTGTGTTTCTTTTTTTCATGCATTCTTCACAGAAAGGCCTGGGGAGAATATGTGCAAAATAATCTAATGAATTTAGATTTCCTGTGTATTAAAACTTGAATAAGTGACTGATGCAATTCATATTACCTACCAGCATTGTCCTGTGGTCTTTGAGAAAACTTTAGTAATAGAATTAAAGATGCTATATTGTGCCTCATCCCAAATCTCACAGAATCAGAACCACTGTTTGTTTTCCTCTTCCAAGATCAGACTTGTGGAGTTGCAACTCTTTGGGTCATCTGTAGCTGTGAATTCCCACCCACTCCCTGCAGGTTGAATGAGAATGCCTAGAAATGCAAAAAAGAAAATGTGAATCACTGAGAGGCAGATGAAGCTTGATATTTGGGCCAAAAAGAGTCAAAATATCAAGGAGATTATGTCATATGGCAATTTGAGAAATTAATGATGAATCTCCTAAAAGGCACGGACAGTAGAAATTCTCAACAAGGAAAAATATTAGTGTCTAGAATACAAGCTAGACAACCTGTAGGAAGAAGGGCATAGATAGATAGCTCTTTCTTTGTCTTTATCTGAAATGTATCTGAACTTTGAACCAGAGTCCAAAGACTTCCTTATTTTACCCCTGATGGAAGCCAAGCACTTACCATGAGCAGCTCCAGCTCTATAACCTATTGTCTTACAAATTTCCATTTCCCTGATCCCCAAATGATTTTGAGAATTAGCCCCTCTGAGTCTAGTAATATTCAACTCAGGACCATGAATAGTATAGATTTATGTGCTGAGATTTCCAATCTATCAAATTCTATCAAATTGACTTCAGCTGAGGATCAAAACCTTTGGCTGGTGGTACAATTAATTGCACTTGGTTTTTTCCTACTTGGAATAAAAAGTTATGTCTCCTCTCAAACCAGCTTCATTCTTCAACTCATCTCTTTTGGCTAATGAGCATGACTGAGACCAGTAAATCTTACCTTGATGGGTTTGAGCAGATGTGAAATGAAAAATGCAAAATATCAATAGCATAGCTGGTGCTTGGGTTTACAATTGCAGTGCAAAGAGAAGAAATAGTTTCTAATGTCAGAGATGGGGCCCATTGATTTTTTCACAGCTTTTCTTTTGCTACAGCATTTGTATACAATAAATGCACAAATCTCAAATAGATATCCATGAGGTTTGGCAAATGTATATACTTGTGTAACACGACTCTCTTTACCACCATCCCCAAAAGTTCTGGAATGCTCTTTCCCAATTAATCCCCTACCCATCCCTCAGAGGTAACCACTGTTCTGATTTTTTTTTCCACCATAAGATAGTTTTGCCTATTATAGAATTTCATATAACTGTAATCATGCTTTTGTGTAAGTCTTTTGCATTAGTTTGCCAGGCTTGCTATAACAAAACACCACAGACTGAGCGATTTAAACAATAGAAATCTAATTTCTCACGGTTCTGGAGCTATTAATAGAAGTTCTAGATCAAAGTGTCAGCAGGTTTCATTTATTCCTAGGCCTCTCTCCTTGGTTTGCAGATGGCTGTCTTCTCACTGTGACCTCAGAGGGTCACAACCTGGTCTACATGCTTCCGTCTTAATCTCTTCTTCTAAAGACACTAATGTATTAGACTAAGCCCACCCATAAGACTTTATTTTACTTAATAATCTCTCGGAAGGCTCCATCTCGAAATACACTCGCATTCTGAAGTACTGGGGGTTACAACTTCAACATATGAATTTTGAGGGGACACAATTCGGCCCATAACAGCTTCTTTCATGCATCAAAATGGTTTTGAGAAAACAAAAATGGTTTTGAGATTTATCTCTGTTGTTTTTCTGAGTAGTTTGTTCTTTTTATTGCTAAATAATATTTCATTATATGACTATATGACAGTTTATTTGGTCTATTAACAGATCCCTGGGCTATTTCCAGCTTTTGATTGTTATGAATGAAGTGACTTGAACATTATTATACAAGTCTTTTTGCCAATGTATGTGTTTGTTTATTTTGGCGAAATATCTAGAAGTGGAATTGCTCATTATAACGAAATGTAATTTCTTTAATAAATGGTGCCATTTATGAAGAGAAGGATTGGTTTGTCTTTTTATTTAGTTATTTGTTTATTTGGATACTTATTTTCCACTGTTTTTTCCTTTATTTTCTTCACCACCAAGTCCCTTTAATTCCCCACAAATGGGGCCCTACCAAGATATCTGTCTTAGGTCCATTGCACTTTCAAGCCACTTCCTTTTGACCTCCAGAAGTCAGCATTCTGACACCCAAGGTAATATTTATTTTTAAAAATCTGTTATTTCAGCACCATTAGACACCATTGCCTTCTTTTTCCCATGAAGTCTCCACTTGACTTTCTGTCTTGGTGTGTGCTCTACAATTGTCTTTGCTGGTTTAAATATTTATTTCCCTTCTCTTATAGAAATTAAACCTATGATATTCTTTATGTCCTAGTTACATTGTGGGCATGGGTCTGTGTGGTTTTACTTGCTCTACTTATCTGTATCATTTCAGGAAGATGTATGTGGAGTTTTGAATTCAGTTGGCTGTCATTTTCCTTAAACTGTAATGTTTCTCAGGATCCTATTCTAGAACTATTATCTTTTTACTTTTCACAAACTCCCTGAATGACCTCAACCACTTCTATTCCTTTAATTACAACTTATAGGTTGATGACTATCAAACCTTATTTTATTGATGAGCTCTGCATCATTTATTAGTGACCAACAGGATACCAATAGGACATACTCTACTCACTCCCCTTTCACATGTACAGAACTCAATTATCTTTTACTCTCCACCCACCTCACACCTGCTCCTCCTCTCTGTTACTCATTGTAGTAACTGGTACCACATCACTGTTCCCAACATGCCTTGTCATGGTCACCTGAGACAGCCATTTATCACTCTGGCTTCAGTCAGTCTCCAACTACTAATGATTCTACTCCAGAATATCTCAAAATGGTCCTCCATCCCTCTTCCAATTCTATAGCTTATGGCAGCATCACTTCTTGACTTGATGTCTACAACAGCCTTATAACTGTAATTTTTTTTCCATTTTGCCTGTTTTACTCCACAGTTCACAGAATTTTGGGAAACCTTTAATTTAGTGATGTCACTCTCATCCAAAATGCTACATTGCCTTCATGATGTAGTCTAGCTCTGTTAGAATGACCTAAGTGACTGTATGTAATCTGATGACTGCTTACCTCTCTCGCCTTCTCTCTCTCTCTTGCCTCTGCCCTTGCCTCTTCCCTTCCCCTATGCAACACACAGAAAGAGAAACACAATAGTTTCCAAAAATGGCCACAGTAATATTTTTGGTTCCACAGGCTGTTCCAAAAGCACACTACTAGCCCTTAAGAGGTGAAGTCTAATTTCCCTCCCTTTGAACATGGTCCAGCCTTAGCGACTCACTTCTAATGAATGAAATGCCATGGAAGCGATGCTGTATAGCTTCCAATACTAGGTCATAGAGTCAGTACACCTTCAGCCTGGTGTATGCACACACACTCTCTCTCTCTCTCCATCTCTCTCTCTCTCTGGCTGTCCCTTTTTCTTTCTCTCTCTCTCTCCCTCTGCCAGCCTCTCAGGACTTATACCTTTGGAGCCTTTGAGTAACCACATAAGAAGTTCAGCTACAATACCAGAGATACTATGTTGAGAAACCACATAGAGATAGAAAGAGATGCTCAAGCATGTCCAGCATTTCCAATCCCAGAAATTTCGGCAGTTTCAGTAGTCTCAGCCAAGACACCAAACGTGTGAGTGGATTAACCCTCAGATGATTCCAGCTCCAAGGCTTTGAGCCACACCTGTGGTGAGTGGGGCACATACAAACATTCTAACCAAGCCCTGCTTAGACTGCAGATTCATGAGTAAAATAAATAGTAAAATAGTAAAATAATAGTAAAATAAATAAATAAAATGATTGTCTAAGTCTGACAATTTAATCCATAAAGTTGTGGGGTGGTTTGTTACACAACAGCAGAGAACTAAAATAAGAACTCATACACACCTGGCTGTATTAAACCATTTTTAGTTTCCAGGTAATTCTTTGTTTTTCTTGATGTACCCTGTTGCCTGGAACATTTCCACTTGTTCTCCCACCCCTTATGCCTTCAGCTACATACTGCTTTCGTTTCCTTCAAAATTCAGTATAGAAATTGAGTTTTAAAGTCTTGGAATGTTTCCAAGACTATGTTGGGTACCATCAAATACCTCCATAGCACCTGTATTTGCCTCAAACATTGATTTTAATTGACAGTTTGTGTGAATTTATTCTTTATGGAATATAGAATATGGTCCATGAATAGATGAATTGATGGCCCATGAATTGAATTGAATTGGCCCATGAATTGAATTGAATGTGGCCCAGGAATTGAATTTATTCCTTATGGAATATGGCCCATGAAGTCTGGAACATAACTGTATTGTTGGATAAATAAATGAAAGTAAATTAGATGAGAAAATGAGCTAAGAAATTCAAATCATTCTTATCTCAATACCAAGAGGAAAACTATTGCATAAAATTAATAATAACTGGTGTCACCAATGGAATGTCTACTGTATGTCAATTGCTATGCAAAGCAAAAGTTGATAACTGGTATCATTAATTGAATGCCTACTACATTTAAATTGCTATGCAATGCACTTTATATGCACTATCTCATTTGAATGTCAATTCATCCCTCAAGAGACAAGGTTACAAATAAGTCTTTATTATATTGATTTAAATCTCAGCTTCACTCAACTTATCTAGTTATCAAGCTTTGATCTATACAATTGAACTCTTTGAGCTTCAATTTCTTCATCTTCAAAACAAAGATAAAATCATTTTGATATGAGGACTAAATGAAATTATGTATATGTTATGCCTGGTGCATGAAAGGTATTCCATAAATTATATTTACTGTCATTCTCATTTCTAAAATGAAGAAACTAAGACAAGTTAGAAAGTTAAATAATTTTCCCAATGTCACATGGCTAGCAAGAGGCACAAGTGGAATTTCATCCCAAATCTGTCAGTCTGCCGAACCCCTGCCCCGAACCAGTATGCCCTGGTCTTCCACTCATTCTTTCCCTGTTTCATTCTTTGGCATTCACCCATTACATTCCTTATTCTAGTAATTAATACCTTTAGATGACAGCCTAATTGAAATTCAAAACAAGAATCGAGCAAATAAACTCAGTGTATGATAAATGAAATTATTATATTATTATGGCATACCTGTTAGCTGAGCAGTAAACAATATTTGCATGTTATAATAATTTAAACATTGATTTGATCTAACCAAAATTTTGATGCTATTATGTTTAAGGGAAGATGGGGCTGAGGGGAGTGAGAGGTGTTTCAAAAGGATAAGCTTTCATCTACTATAGTAGGAAGTCAACAGATGATGTCTAAAATTGGTAAACCGAAATAGCTATATAGCCATATTATCCAGAAATAAAAACCAAGCATAGTGGAAATTCTTGTAGGTGGATGCCTGTGGGCAACAGGACTTGGAGGAAGATAGAAGAGAGGTGGAGTAAAGGACTAATATTTTCATTACAAACTTCAAGAAATATTTGACTTTATAAAAATGAATATGTGTTTGATTAAAAATAATTAAAATAAATTATTTACCCATCTGGAATTTATATTGGTGAGTATGGTGAGATACAAATCTAATATCACAGTTTTCCAACTGCCTGTCCAGTTGTTATCCAGGCCAATTTTAATTACAGTTCTTTCTCTCTTCTCACATATTTGTGATTTGAAGGAACACCAAATCAATAAACATAAAAATGTGGAGTTATACACACATCCAGTCCTTCTTTCTCTTCTGGGTCAAGACCATGCTCTTAGACAAGCTATCCTTCAACTACCAACACTCTACAAAAACAGTTCTGAAGATACAGTGTGAGAACTCAAGGAGAGTAGTATTCACAAATATAACTAGAAGGTTAGCTTTATCCAACCAAAGAAGACTGGAGACTGGCAAATGGACTGATTACCATACTTGGAATACATTTCAATGTAGACCTAAGATTAAAATGAAGGGTGAAAAAAATGTTATACAAGCAGCATTGTTCTGACAAAGTAGAAACAACCAACCTCCCCCAAAATGGTAGAGGAAGGTGAACAGAAGGTTCTGAATGGAATAAAATCATATTGCTTTATAGATAAAATGTACAGCCATAGTGTATCAGTTAGAGCTGACAAACCAAATGGTAGAAACCTCAGAAAGGGAAAAATGGACTGAATATCACAAAAGACATTACAAAAGAGAGCATCATGAGAAGAAAGTGAAATCTTCTACATATCAAAAGAAACAGAAAAAAAGAGCAAAGAAATACCACATAGAGAAAGAAACACAGTAAATATAATTGATATGCATAGTAAGTGTAACATAAAATAATATTACAGACTTGAGCCAAGATGTAATATCAAGTGGAAAAGTGAGGTATAAGAAGTATACGTAGTATGGTAGCATTGTGAGAAATGTAGGTGAAAAAAGAATGTAGATACGTAACATTTATAAAAAAAAAAGTGTGAAGAATGTCCCAGACCTAATAAAAATGACTACAATATTGGGGGTGGGTGGGAATGGGAAAGGATTGGCAGGGTGGGGTTGGGCCTTTTTTGAGTTTATTTTTATATATGTTTGAGTCATGTAAACATTTGTACATATATAAAAAATAAACTAAAATTTTTTTTAAAATGAAGAAAATAAGCCCAAAATTGAGTACAAATAAAAATAAATGAATTTTTTGGTCAAAGTGATACCACAACTATACACATAAGAAAAATTGATTCAAGTAATTTTGAACACAGTACTCTGTATAAATTAAATATATTCTAAAGACAAGAAAAGGAGTTGCAAAGAAATATTGGACTTCGATGGTAGGTTTGTTCTTGGTGATAAGATTGTAATAATCTAAAACAATTTGTATATACAGTCATGTACCACCTAACATTTCAGTCAATGATGGAATGCATGTATAGCAGTGGTCCCATAATATTATAAGGGAGCTGAAAAATTTCTATCACCTAGTGACATCGTAGTCTTCATAATGTCACAGTGCAAAATGCATTGCTCACGTGTTTGTGGTGATGCTGGTCTAAACAAACGTATTGTGTTGCCAGTCATATAAAAAAATATAGCACATACAATTATGAATAGTACATAATATTTGATAATGACAATAAACAAGTACGCTATTTATTTCTGTATTTACTACACTATACTTTTAGTTGTTATTTTAGAATGTACTCTTTCTGTTTATAAAAAAAAAAAATACCTGCAAAACAGCCTCAAGCGAGTCCTTCAGGAAGTGTTTCCAGAAGAAGGCACTGTTATCATAGGATATGACAGCTCCATGTGTTATTGCCCCTGAAGACTTTTCAGTGGGACAGATGTGGATGTGGAAGACAGTGGTATTGATGATCTTGACCTTGTGTAGACCTAGGCTAATGTGTGTGTTTGTGTCTTAGTTTTTTAACAAAAAAGCTTAAAAAGTTAAAAAAAAATTTAAATTAAAAAACTTTTAGAATAAGGAAATAAAGAAATATTTTTGTATAGCTAAATGTTTAAATGTTTAAGCTAAGTGCTATTACAAGAGTCAAAAAATTGAAAAATATTAAAAATTGTATGAAGTTAAAAAGTTACAGAAAACTAGTTAATTTATTATTGAAGAAATAACATTCTTCAAAATAAATTTAGTGTAGCCTAAGTATACAATGTTTATAAAGCCTATGGTAGTGTATAAGAATGTCCTAGGCCTTCACATTCCTTCTCTGCTCCCTCACTGACTTACCCATAGCAACTTCCAATCCTGCAAGCTCCATGATGAGTACCCCATACAGGTGTACCATTTTTTATCTTTTCTACCACATTTTTTACTGTAGTTTTTCAATGTTTAGATATATTTAAACACACAAATACTTACCATTATGTTACCATTGCCTTCAGTATTCAGTACCATAACATGCTGTACAGCAGGCGTCCTCAAACTACTGCCCGTGGGCCACATGCAGGTAGGTGTTTTTGCCTGTTTGTTTTTTTACTTCAAAATAAGGTATGTGCAGTGTGCATAAGAATTTGTTCATAGTTTTTTTTAAACTATAGTCTGGCTCTCCAACGGTCTCAGGGACAGTGAACTGGCCCCCTGTTTAAAAAGTTTGAGGACCCCTGCTACAGGTTTGTAGACTAGGAACAACAGGCTCTACCATATAGCCTAGGTATGTAGTAGGCTACTTCTTAAATGATGGCTTCTGTGAAGTAGGAAATGAGGTAATCCGCTAAGAGTGGTGGGGTAATGAGGTGAGATAAGAAGTTTAGTAGATCAGAGAAAGTTTGAAATCTACTTTGGAAGATGGGAGAGACTTGATTGGAGTAGCAGGGAAGTGTTTCCAGGCAGCACTGTGGATCTGGTTAAGATTGAAGACCATTAATTTACATTGGGAGCAATGGATGTGTTTTCCTGACTTTCTTTGGCTGTTTTGTAGTCTTAGAATATAGATAATGTTTGGCCGATGTGGTGGCTCATGCCTGTAATCCTAGTACTCTGGGAGGCTGAGGTGGGAGAATCACTTGAGGTCAGAGGTTTGAGACCAGCCTGAACAAGAACGAGATCCCATCTTTACTAAAAATAGAAAAAATTAGATGGGTGTAGTGCCACGCACCTGTAGTCCCAGCTACTTGGGAGGCTAAGGCAGGTGGATCACCTGAGCCCAGGAGTTTGAAGTTGCAGTGAGCTATGATAACACACACCACTGTACTCTAGCCTGGGCAACAGAGTGAGACTCTGTCTCAAAGAAAAAAAAAATAGAGATAGATAGATAGATAGATAGATAGATAGATAGATAGATAGATAGATAAACATCTAGATAGATAGATAACGTAGACATGTGGATTGGTCCAGGATTGGGGTTTTGGATTCCTAGATGGATAGAGAAGGAAGTGAAGATGGGACGATGCAGACAGGGAAAAGTAGAATCCTTAGGTGGTTGGAAAACTCAATTAATGTGAAGGACAAACATTGAGGAATCACTAGGTGAGGGATATGTAGGAAAATAGTAAGAAGTTGTGGTCAGAGAATAAGACTGTTGAATTTAGGCTTTCAGAGGTGGAGGAGTTATGCCATGATGGCTGAAACAAAGTGGAGAAGAAGGTAACTAAAGGTGAGAAGGTTAAGAATTATGAAACTTGGGTATAGCATGGACAGGATGTGATTCTGTCATGTGGTCATTCTTGGGTATTGCATTCTGGATGTTACCCAGAATGATGGCAGGAAGTGGCATGGAGAAGATCATCATGGTTATGTGCTCAAGTGTTTAGTGGTTATGGGGAGATTGTCCATAGAACTTGCAGGTACTCTGGTGACAAGGGAGGGTGGAATGTGGTATGGATGGAAAATGAACCTTCAAAGACAGGGAATTTTGCATGATGATTGGTGGTGATGAGGATTAGTTTGATGTGCCACTAGGTGAAGAGGACCCGAACCTGAGATCTGCTTCCTTATACTGAGATACTGCAGGACGTTGAGGGCCACATTTTCCACTTGAGGAGAATTCTGGGGAAGCTGTATCCTTGAATAGAGTAAAGCTTTAATTTAAGGCAAGAAGGTGGAGTGAGTGTAGAGGCACCCTGCCAAGGACTGAGGGCTCCAGGAAGCATAATGAAAGCACTGGGAATGAGAAGATGGTTAGAAGTTGGGGTCAGGAGAAGGAAGTCACAGAACGCTGTCAAAATGCACATTCCTATTTTGATTGCTTCGAAGGGGAATCATGACAGGCTTGTTCATGTTCTCCAACCATATATAGCTAGTTAATAACTATTATAGAAGCAAAGATGAACTAAAACCTCTAAGATTTAATGGTAGCAGTGTTCAGTCACATCATATTTACATGCATCCTTTTATGGTAAGTTTACTACAAAATAAAATTTTATTTTCACAATAAAAGCATATTTAAAGGAAGCAAATACTATAAAACCCTGTTTGAACATTAAAATGCAATCCAATGTAAAACCAAGCCAATAATAGTTTCTAAAGTACCATCTATGGGCATATGTGAGTTTAATTCAAAATTATCATGGCCAGTGAAATTAAATGGACACTGACTTGAGAAAATTGATTTCCAGAAAGTGAGTCATAAAGTTGGAACTCAATCTTATAGTAACAAAATACCCCAGAACTTCCAGCAATCTATAAAGTTACAACTAGGAAACACAGAAATAAATAAGTCTCTTAAGAAATGTGGCTATAGAGCTTAAAAAATTAGAAAAAATAATGAAGCCACTGAGAGAAATCACTGAAGCAAAATAAACATTCAAATGATTTGTTATACTGCAGAGGTCAGACTGAAAAACAGGAAAGCATATTCTGTGAGATATATATTCTGTGATATGTATACACGTACATATCCAAATATATACATATGTATACATGTCTATATCATATTTATGTCCTGCATATAAAATAATCACACATATATAAAATTCTTTGACAGAAGTGCGTGGCAGTGGCAGCCAAGAATTCTCTCAGAGATTAATTAGTAAAGAGACAGTTGTTATCCTCTAACTGAAGGATTTATTTGAAAGCTCTTCATACACATTTACCTTTACATCTCCAGATTATAGAAATGTAAAATAATTGGCATTTTTGAACCCAAAGCTTTTTTTTAAAATGCAGTAGGACTACATGGATACTTTTTAAATTTTAAGTCATTTTCTTGGAGGGATAAAAATATCACTATACCCTATGAATCCTATAAAATATTTATGACTTACATGCACATATAAAGATACAAAAGGTTCTGTAATTCTGAACATCTTTTTGTAGTTTAGCATTAACAAAGTGTCTTATCAATCACATTATTAGCATATGCCCTCTTTTTTCCACTTCATTAATTAACAAATACTTTTTTGGGTACCTACTTTGCCACCAAACACTGTTCTATGGAATAGGTGGGAACTCCATCTTGAATGCTGATAGTATGAGAAGGTGATATGAGGTTTTTGTGGAAGACCTCTCTTCCGAGTTCCAGATCCACATACACTTGTCCTCAGAGAGGTGGCCACTTGGTGGATTCCCAGGCTCTTCAAACCCACGCTGTCTAAAAATGAACTCTGTCCATTTCACAGGGGAAGCCCGATTGTCTCCCTGTGTTCCTCCCCCACCTGCTAAAAAGCTTTCCTAAATGTAAACCTGACCACAACATCCCTCTGTTGAAGCAGTCCATGGCTCTCATGCCAAAAGCAATATTTAAAATATATATATATTTGAATGCACTAAAAAAAAAAAGAGAGATAACTAAGCCTGGAGGAAAGAGAGCATAGGCTAAAATGATGCCCATGACCATGACATTCTTTTTTTTTTTTAATTTCGTCATATTATGGGGGTACAGATTTTAAGGTTTCAATAAATGCCCATTTCCCTCCCTCCCCCCACAAGTCTGAGTCTCCATCATGACCATCCCTCAGATGGTGCACACCTCACTCATTATGTATGTATATACCCGCCCCCCTCCCCCCTCCCACTTGCCCAATACCCTATTACTGTAGTACCTATGTGTCCACTTAGGTGCTGTTCAGTTAATATCAATTTGCTGGTGAGTATATGTGGTGCTTGTTTTTCCATTCTTGGGAAACTTCACTTAATAGTATGGGTTTCAGCTCTAACCAGGAAAATATGAGATGTGCTATATCACCATTGTTTCTTAGAGCTGAATAGTACTCCATGGTATACATATACCACATTTTATTAATCCATTCTTGGATTGATGGGCACTTGGGCTGTTTCCACAGCCTTGCAATTATGAATTGTGCTCCTATAAACATTTGAGTGCAGGTGTCTTTTTTGTAGAGTGTCATTGGATCTTTTGGGTAGATGCCCAGCAATGGAATTGCTGGATCAAATGGTAGATTCACTTGTATCGCTTTAAGGTATCTCCATATTGCTTTCCACAGAGGTTGAACTAATTTGAAGCCCCACCAGCAGTGTAGCAGTATAGAATTTTTTTATTTCCATCTTGATTTCTTCATTTATGAAGTAATCATTTAGTAGGAGGTTGTTTAATTTCCACGTTTTTGTGTAGAAATGTGAGTTTCTGTTAGGGTTGGTTTCTACTTTTATTCCACTGAGATCTGAGAAGGTACATGGTATGATTTCTATTTTTTTAAATTTCTTGAGATTTACTTTGTGTAAATCTCTAGGATATGGTCAATCTTAGAGAATGTCCTATGAGCTGATGAGAAAAACGTATATTCAGTGGATTTTGGGTAGAATGTCCTGTAGATGTCAGTCAGACCCAGTTGTTCCAGGGTTTTGTTTAAGTCCATTATTTCTTTATTAATTTTCTGTTTGGAGAATCTGTCTTGTGCCGTCAGTAGGGTGTTGAAGTCTCCGGTGATTATGGAGTTGCTGTTAATCCATTTGCTTAGCTCCAGTAAGGTTTGCTTTATGAAACTGGGTGCACCTAAGTTGGGTGCATATATATTTAAAATTGTTATCTCTTCTTGTTGAAGTGTGCCCTTCACCATTATATAATGACCCTCTTTGTCTTTCACTACTTTTGTTGGTTTAAAAACTAAATCGTCTGAAATTAGAACTTCCACTTGCCTGGAATACTGATCTCCACCCTTTTACTTTTAGTCTATATGCATCCTTGCAGGTTAGATGTGTTTCCTGAAGACAGCATAGACTTGGCCTGTATTTTCTTATCCATTCAGCCAGCCTATGTCTCTTGAGTGGAGAGTTTAAGCCATTCACATTTATTGAGAGAACTGATAGGTAAGGTAGATTACTGTTCATTCTGTTGGGTTGGATGTTGTTGCTTTGATTTCTCTCTTGAGCCATTGTATTATCTGGCCTTTAATCTTTGGGTTTTGGTTGTTTTTATATTCGTGAGTTTTTATTATGTTGTTCTGTGCGTAGCACTGTTTTGAGTACTTCTTGTAGGGCTGGTCTTGTCTTGGTGAATTCTCTGAGACTTTGCTTGTCTGAGAATGTCTTTATTTCTCCTTCATATATGAAGCTTAGTTTTGCAGGGAAGAAGATTCTAGGCTGGGCATTGTTTTGTTTCAGAAGAGTGAGAATGGGGCCCCAGTCTCTCCTTGCTTGTAAAGTCTCATTAGAGAAGCCTGGTGTTATTTGAATTGGCTTTCCCTTGTATGTCACTTGCTTCTTTCATCTTACAGCTCTTAGAAGGGCCTCTTTAGTTGATATTTTGGTCAGTCTGATGACTGCATGTCGTGACGTCTTCCTGTTTGCATTGAATCTCCCAGGGGTCCTCTGAGCTTCTTGAACTTGTATATCGAGATTTTGAGCAAGGCCTGGGAAATTTTCCTCTATTATATCTTCAAATAGCTTGTCCAACCCTTGGGTGTTGTCTTCTTCCCCTTCTGGTAACCCTATGACCCTCACATTAGGTTTCTTCACATAATCCCACATCTCTTGTAGGCTTTGCTCTTTTCTCTTGTTTCTCTGCTCTATCTCTGTGATGGTTTTATTTAGTTGGAGGGTGTTATCTTCAAGCTCTGAGATTCTTTCTTCTGTTTGATCTACCCTGTTCTTGAGACTTTCCACTGTATTTTGTAGTTCCCTGAATTGATTCTTCATTTCCAGGAGTTCGGTTAAACTTTTCTTCATTGTGTCCATTTCTTTTTCCAGATCCTGGAGGTTTTTTGTGGTTTCTTTGTGTTGGTTATTGAGTTGTTGTTGCAGCTCGGTGAGTGTTCTTATGATCCACATACGGAATTCCTCTTGTGTCATTTTGGTTGCCTGATTTTGGTTGGTGTCCTTTTCTAGGGGGCTGGTGCTCCTCTTTGGGGGTGTGTTTTCTGTTTGGTTCTTCATATTTCCTGAGTTCCTTCGCTGATTTCTTCCCATGTCGATCAGTTGTTGTTTCTTTCCTTTAGGTTTTTGTTTGGATATTCACACGCCTTGTTTAGTTTCTGAGCTGTTAGGTGGTGTCTGTGGGTGAGATTCGACCACTCCCTGTATAATGAGTCAGTGGGTGCCGTGATAAGGCTGTGCAGGATGCCGTCCCTGTCAGTAGGTGGCGCTTGCTTGGAGGAACAGGCTATGCTGTTGTTTTTGTGTCTTGTTATCAGCTCTTGTTCTGGGCGGAGCTGGGTTGGGTAAGCCTGCCCTCAGGCACCACCAATGCCGTTAGCAGGGGTCAAAGTTCTGTTCTCTGCTTCCAGGAAAAGCTCTCAGGGCAGGGCTGGAATGGTCTCACTCAGCCAGAAAGTCTGCTTGTGGGGGTGGGGCTGTCTGAGACCCGCAGTCTGGAACGGGCCTCGCTTCTTTCCACCCTCCCCAACTCTGCAGCTACTCCTGGGCCTCTGCCAGCAGGCCAGACCACACGTCACCAGGCCTCCCCGGACTGTGACGGCGGCCGGGAGGTTCCCTGTGCAGAAACGGTGCCTGGGCTGGGCGCACGGCCTCCCTTTGGTGGGAGAGTTGCCCTCTAGGATGCTGATCTGCCCCTGGAGGCACACACACCTCCGCAGGCTGTTCACAAATATCCCTTCTTTGCCCCGGGCAATGCTAGACCTCAGGTGCACGGGATCTGGTCTGCAGGTCCGACCTCTGGGTCCCAGAGTTCAAATTGTATCCCCACCAGGGAGAGGAGTTCCAATCCCAATTCACCCACAGGGAGCCCATGCTGTGTCTGTGTCTCTCAGCCTCTGAGTCGGCACCATTCTCCTGGGAACACAATGCCAGCAGCACCTGGGAGGGCTGGCGGGTAGGGAGCTCACAGTCTGAGTTCCCCTTAGTCAGCTGTAGGGTCCCAAAAGGGAAGGTCCCGTTCCCTGGAGGTGCCTCCGGCTAGTGGCTGTATTGTCTCTCTGGGCATCCGCAGGTAGGGTCGGCGGAGGGGAGAAGGAGGCAATATGGCGCCTGCCATGCGGCTCGGGTCTGTGCACACGGAGGTGCACAGGGATTTGGGAGTCTGGTGCCGTGTCCGCTACAGGCTCACCGCTAGCTGGCGGCGGCTGTCTCTGGGGTGGTGTCCGCAGGTCTCTCCACCTGCTGGGGTGCCCACCAGCAGTCCCAAATGCAGGGGAGGGGAAAGGTGATTTATCCACCTACCCTTCCTGCTGGTCTCCGGGCTGCTCTGGCAGTCTCAGCTTCCAGTTCTGCTCTGAAGCCTCCTCCCGTGGAGTCTCCGGGGTCTCAGGTACCCCTCCTTCCGGCCCTCGTCTGCTGTATGCTCGCCTTCTTGCTTCTTTTTTCTAATTTCTGCTAGAATCTGTCTTTTCTGCAGAGACACTCTTTCTGGCAGTGTTTCTCGTCCGCCATCTTGATCCTCCCCCCCATGACATTCTTTTGAAATCTCCTGATTGTCCTTTGTAATTCATAAAAATTATGCATATTAATCTATAATGTATCTTTAATTCTTTTTCCTATAGGATGTCTCAATATTCTTGCCTTTTAACATGGTCTCACCTATCTGAGTGGAATTTTCTCTCATATGTCTTTGATGATCATTGATTTGCTGGGCAAATGGCCCCAAGTGTCCTCTGGCTTCATGTTCTCCTGACACACATACTTTGGGGGGGAAAGGCAGACCTAGAGGGTAAATCTCAGACCTTGCTGTACAACACCCATGAGGATGCAGTATAGCCAGGTGGGTAGATACCTGGTCTGGAATTTCATTGTTTATTTGTATCCTGACTCTGATTGTTTGCTAGTTGTGTGATCTTGGGCAAGTTGTTTAACTTTTCTGAGCTTATGAAATAAGATTATAATAATACCTACTTTAGAATTATTAGTAGGACTGTGACATTATATATATAGAGGACTCAGCCTCTATAGTAAGTGTTACATACACATTTAGTAGCATTTATTCATCTCCTGTTTCCCAAGAAACACCTTGCAATTTTTTGTACATGCCATGATATTTTATATAGATCTGCCTTTGGTTTAGAATATTCTACTCCTGGAACATGGTATCATCAGGGAAGGAATGGGAGCAAAAACATGTTTCCCTAACATCTCTAAAAGGGGGGAAAAAGTGCCAAAAAAACCAAACCAACAACCCTATATCTGTTGAAACATAACAGGTAGAGATCACTGACGATAGTGAAAGGTAAGTCATTTTTTTCTTTAATGTAATAGTGCAAAAGTCACCTGTTCTTCATCAGAATAGAAAATGAAACTGAATATTCTCTCTTTGGAGAGGTTGACTGGGTGTCACCAGGATCACAGTATTTAATGACAGAGCTGAGGATGACGCATACCAGCTTATAGGCCCATCCCCCTTCCACTTTCATGTTCTTCTCTACCTACTCCAGCCTTATTCAGCTGTTGAATTTCTGCTCTGTTCCTTGCTTTCCATCCCTTTCTGGTCTTTCCTCTGTTGAATACATACTTTGTAATATAACAAGCAAACAAGAAAACAACAAAACACAGTTCAACCATTCATTTATCACATTCTTCCTAGAGAGTCCACTGACATTACAAAACACTGCTAAAGTGAAATAAATATTGAATCAGGACCCTTCATTCTGAGGAAAGTTCCGCTTAGCTGAATAATGTTAGCATTTCCATACTGCGAACCTCAGTGTAAACTTTATAACTCTCCAATCAGAGAACCTGTATTCTAAACATACACTCTAAATCTTGGAGCCCCATGTGACTCAGTCTTTGTACACAGTCACACACAAAGAAGCATGGTCTGGCAGGCTAAAAGTCATTTCATGATACATTCTAACTTTACTTTTGTCTCTCAACAAAACAACATAGGGAATTCAACTTCTACCTCAGAATAACTCTTTATCAGAATCATTTTCTCTCTTTTGCTCTCTTAGACTCCACCTTATAAACTTTTCTATTCCAGAATTACTTACATACCAGCCTACAAAATGGTGTCTTCAGCTTTAGTTCCGTGTGATGTTTCTTTTTATCTCACCACTTCATTCTTTCTCTTTAGGTAGTCTAATTTAGCTCTTCATCCTTTCAGCCCTTGTTAACTTTTCCTGTCTGTTTTTTCTCCATGGTTTTCCAATTTTGCATGTTAAAAGCTTAAGCTATCAGTTAGCAAATACCCTTTCAAGTTGTAAGGAAAATAGAGGTGACTAGAGCCATTGTAAGTTGAATGGATATTAAAGATCTGGTCCTCATCAGTGCATTTATTTAATTGTTTGCTCCCTCACTGGACTGGGAGTGTCTTGGGAGCAGCACATCATATATCTCTTTGTGTTTACAGCACCCAACATATGGCCTGGCACAGAATGACACTCAATAACTGTTGAGTAAATAATAAAAATTACTTTCTATAAAGGACTTCTTAAATAGAAAGTCATTAAAAAAATTAACATTTATTGGGTGTTGGGCAGGTAGGGATGGGTATATACATACATAATGAATGCGATGTGCACCATCTGGAGGATGGACACACTTGAAGCTCTGACTCGAGGGGGCAGGGAGGCAAGGGCAGTACACGTAACTTTAACATTTGTACCCCTATAATATGCTGAAATAAAAAATTAGCTTGGTTTAATCTGTAACAAACCCAGGAATATAAATAAACTTCAAGAATCCTGTTGGGACTCTAAGTCTCCTTATCCATAAGGTTATTTGTTGTGACATTAATTGGCCAAACGGGTCTTACCACTTAGCCAGACAGTCTATCTTTTCATCTCTGTCCAGAGACCCCTTATCTATGGTATGTCTGTTGATAGGTAACTGTATAAAGACACGAAAAAAGCATTTTAGTGGATAACTTATACAAACTTTGTGAAAAACTTGAATTATCAGTTCAACTTTAGCCACTTCTGGATTCTGAGTTGGGTTAAGTTCATAATGCCAAAACACTTGGTATGTTGTAGGGCCATCCAAGGCTGACATGGCCGGCCTTGACCACAGACATTGGCACAAAAGGGCATGGGCAAGTCATGCCATCCACTTCCACCTGGGCTCTTCCTGCACCTTCCATACAGCTTGGGTAGGTCTTTCCTCTCCCTTCCTCTGCCATCTTTGCAGCCACAGCTCCTGTAATGTTTGCTATTAGAGTCTCTCAAGAGAAAACACACATATGAGGTTATATGGCGAGGGCCATATAACACTTGATTATTTACCTAGGCCAAAGCCCCTCAGCATCTTCAAGATGAAGCATTATCTAGTGATTTAGTTCAATTCAATAAACAACACATATACAA
The DNA here is from genome assembly GCF_040939455.1 of Microcebus murinus. Classification (NCBI taxonomy): domain Eukaryota; kingdom Metazoa; phylum Chordata; class Mammalia; order Primates; family Cheirogaleidae; genus Microcebus; species Microcebus murinus. Next base: position 71,995,468 of record NC_134108.1, read on the forward strand.
TGCATGTGATGAGGAACAGAAGTTACAGTGTGCTCTTTGAAAAGAGGGACTCTATTTATTTCTCATTATATCACCAATCACTAGTCTAGTGATTGGCTCACAGCTGCCACTCAGTAGATGTTTGCTGAATGAAAAAGTAAATTAAATTTAATCTTACCCTCCTGGAACATATGATATGATTCCTAAACACACCAGAATTGGTATAGACAGTAACAGAGGTGGAGTTACAGTGTGATGGGAGCACAGAGGAGGAAGAGATTAATGATTGGTATGAAAATGTTCTAAAACTTCCCATATTATATGTCCAATTTCAACAGCAGCACTCATAAAATGAAAAGCCCTATAATATATTTATATGCCAAAATTTTGATTGCAGGTTGCTGTTCACAGAGGGAAACTAAAATTAGAAAGAAACTGCATGGGTTTTGATATGAAGGAAGAATATAGTTTTTAACAACATACTTACGGGAAAAACCAAACCCAAAAGACAGAAGCAACCTTCATTCTCCTAAGGCACTGGGTGGAGGATGTTTAACTAAATGAGGTTCTCATGCAGATTATAATGGAGTAGAGAAAAAAAGAACAAAGCAGGGTAGAGTGAGAGGACATATAAAGGAAGAAAAATGATGAAAAACTCTTCTGCCCAGAAGAAATATCTTTACTTTTCATTCTAAGGCCTGAAGATTACCTTCTCAGAAGAAATTTAACCCATATTTAATGCAATAACACAAAGGAAGCTCTACTGTCTTAAACTCTTTTTTTAAAAAAAATTAATTCCTTAGATCGTTCATCTGTCTTCATTCAGAATCTTTGGTGTACGAAACCTTGTCCTGGTAAGTTCATATGTGGGAGGAACTTCAGACCTCAGGGCAGGTCTGAGAGATGTCTGGACCATCTCAATCCATTCAGATGGATTGAAGTAGGTTTTTCTTGTCCTACTTACCCAGTTGCTTTTGGTGTTAGAAACATTGTTTCCCACCTACGGCATTGACATGACTCATGCTGAATTAGAGTAACACAATATTATAATTTTTAATTCTCTTCCCTGTGGTCAACTCTTTATGGTCAATAACAGGTAAAAATAACAGGTGAGATTTATTGTCTATTTCATAATAGGCCTATACAATTATAAAGTCAATGATAATATAAAGTAAATTATAAAGGCCTATATAATTATATAAAGTCTTAACCTCAGGTTTAAAAAAACATTTAATTTTTTCACTACAAAACTTGTTTTGCTGTGTCAGAATCAAGATTAGTGATTTGGATAGGTATTTTTGTGGGGTTTTTTTTGTTTGTTTTGTTTTTAAGGGGGGAATAGCAAAGAGCATGGCTGATTTTTAAAAACATAAAGAACTATAATGACTTCATTTAAAATTGAAAGCCATGAGAAGGTTGAGTTTGAGGGACTTGGTTATGCTTACTTTCAAAGCCCTATGGAATATGTAACTCTTTTTTCTTTTTGATAGCACTGCTTGGATACCAAGAAGCCAGAGGCCAGAGTTTCTAAGTTAAGAGGGTTTAACACTTACCCCTACCCTGACTCAATGTTTTAAGTTATTTATGAAACCACTACTAAGGAAACAAACCTTGCTGTAAAGATTTCCTTCTGAATTAAATAAATGCATGATTTGATAAAGCTCAAAACCCCTGGCTACTATGTTCAAGCTTCAATAGACTTTAACAGAATGACTGAATAGTCAAAATGTGAATTTTGTATGACTTGCTGATTATTCAGTTCTCTTTAGGTCATTTTTTCTACATAGAGGTTTTCATAAAGATTCTGAAAGCATTTTGCAGATATGAGTCTTCTCAAGAAAGTGGTGATTAAAACCAAACTTCAGAGAGCTGAAATATATTTTACATCATGACCATATCTCATTAGATTTGACTCTCTGTATTTTCTCTGTAGAATCTTAGTGTATGTGTATTACAATTTTTTTGAATTCTTAATTTCTTAATTGGACATGATACTGTATTTTAAAATAGTTGTTTGTGTGTAGTTTGTATCCATGTGTGTGTATATCTTTATTCATCTACAAGAATCATGCTTGCTTCCTTTAAATTCAACCAACATTCATTAAAAATTCATTAGAAGCAAACCTTATGACAATGGACCCAGAGAATTCTTAATCCAGTATAGAATGTGATGAGTATGAGAGTAAGAATGAGAGATAGAGCACTATGGAAAACCAGTGAGGTGAGGAATCCCTATAGTTAAAAAAAAAAAAAAAAAAAAGCAGGGACTACATTAGACATTACGCAACATCTAGAAGAAAGGGTAAAATTTTGTCAGGTAGAGTTCAAGGTAGAACATGTTGATCAGGAAACAGTGAGAAGAAAGCTCCAGAAATGAGAAAAGGATAAATGTATTCAGAAAATCAGGAACAACAAAATTTTACAGATTCTTTGGATACAGGTTGGATGAAAGAAGGTCATGCTGTAAAAATGTTTAGGTCAGAATAAGAAATGTGGACTTAATTCAGCAGGTGATGTGGAACCATTGAAATATATATGGGACAGATAATTGAGAAAAACCACAGTGACTTTGATATACAGATGGGATCGGGGAAAGGAAAGTCAATTGCTGTGGGATGGACTTAGAGAGAACTCTAAGAATCCAGCTCAGTGATAACAAGGTCTGATCAAGGGTAATGGCAGCTGAGAGGAAAGAAGGAATTGGTGGGAGAGATTATTTTTGGTGGCAGTGATGCATAGCTGACTCATGGTCAGCTATGACTATTTCTGCCCTAAGTACATTTAGTCAGGCATTCTTTACCTTTTATCAATGCAATATGTTTTTCCCTTGAGTGCATTTTTCTAATCTGGTTGCCATTCTGTATGAGATCAAAATTTTGAGAAGCGGAGGCAGAGCAGCTTCCACACTTGCCTCTGTTCACTGGGCTAATTTTGCCAAGGGTGTGCTTCCTCCGTGATGGGCAAAGGCCTTCAAAGCTGGAGAAAAGGGCAGCCTTACCCTGTGAAGAGTCATCCTTTAGTTAAGATTATATAAACAAAAATAATTAATTTGTGTAGAAGCAAAGCCCTGAGCCAGGACAGGAAATTCAGATAGACATTATGAGGTTGGAGAAAGGTCTGGAAATCAATACCAAGCCTTTATTTCTTCCTTTCCTCTGCAAATCTGGTGTGTGTGAACCCACCTAAAGGTCCAGTGCACCCTTTTCAGGATTTTCATGAGCTATGTAGACCAATAGTAGGTGGCTCAATATCAAATGAACAGTCACCCAGCATTGACCCATGCTCAAGTTAATAACCTACTCCTACCTTCATCTTTGTTTTCAAGGCTCTATGCTAGTAACCTTTCTGGTACCATACCTTTTTCTTGTCTTTTCTCCTGAATCCCTGACTCTGAATATGTGCCCAGGTTCCCGACATATCACCTGATGAGTAACTTGCTTGGATAGCCAGCATCACTGCCGTGGTCTGAATGCTTGTGCCTTTGAAATTCATATGTTGAAACCTAACCCCCAAGGTGTTGTGTTGGTAACACCTTAGTTGCTGGGTTGATGTTATTAGAAGGTGGGGCCTTTGGGAGGTGATTAGATCATGAGGTCTGTGCCTTTATGAATGGAATTAGTTCTTTTATCAAAGAGACCCCAGAGAGCTTGCTGGTCTCTTCCAACATGTAAGGACAAAGCTAGAAGGCACCCTCTGTGAATCATAAAGTGGGTCCTCACCAGATGCTGAATCTGCTAGTGACTTCATCTTGGACTTCCCAGCCTTCAGAACTGTGAACAATAAAATTCTATTGTTTAAAACTACCTAGCTTGTGGTGTTTTGTTACAGCAGCCCATATGAACTAAGACAACATCTATCCTGCTTTTCCTGAAACTCTTTTTTTGCTACCTGCTTAAGATGGCTGGTTGTCACCCTTTCACCCTGCTTCTTCTTGTTGCTGGATTGTGAATGGAAAGACCATATTCTTCAAGCCCTGCTGTGTGTAGCCTCCAGCTTCAGCTTTCCTGTCATTTTATCTACAGAAGGATTGTTTTTCTCAAATCTGAACCACTTAAAGCACTGGCTTTGTCTGCTGCTTGCTGGATTCAGACAGAGAAAAGAAAGTTCAAAAGTCAGGCTCAAATGAGGAGCTATGGAGGTGAGGGACACTCTTACACATGACATAAGGGAAATGTAAAAACAAATTTTGTCAACTGTGATTTGCTCATTTTTCTTAACATAGGAAACTCAACCTTCAATCACTTCTCTAGATGAGAACTGGACCTCAGGTAGTTTTTCTTGTTGTTCTTTTTGTCTACTGAAAATAAAATAGTGGTGTATTTTCATGGTAACATAATTTATAGTACAATATTCAATCTGATCCAATAAATTTGCTTGCCCTAGGACTGCAAAAAGGAGAGTCTTTGACTGAAATCGGAGGGATATAGCGGTGGGGAATGGTGGAGGGCACCATTGTGTCAATGTGATGTGATTATCATGAGTCTGTGCACACTCAACTTGATTCTCCTTGATTATATTAGTAGGTAAGACTGTTTTATCATTGATATTAGTTATGCAAATTGTTTGTGTAATATGTGGGAGGTAATGACTCTGTGAATGATATATGTTTATAGACTAGTGCTATTTTTAAAGAAAAACATTTAACCACTTGGAGCAGACTCAACAAATACCATGATTATAGGCATCCTCTTCCCTTAAAAGGAGGAAAAAAAACACTTAGTCCTGACCAAATGCTAAGCCAGATTATCTCTCAAATATTGTTTTGGTTAGATGTTTTGATTTTTTCCAAAGCTGTCTAGGGTAAGGATGTATACAAATACCTCTTTCTTTTGTTTTTTTGCTTTGAGGAATATAGAAACCCAACTGTGTTTCTATTGTAAGGGTCAGAGAACACTTTTGCATAGTTGGGGAATAAAATATTTAAAGGAGACTAGGTACTACTGAAACTCAATGATGCAAATCTAAAAATACTGCTCAATAGACTGGGAAATATTTATTCAGGATACTATTTGAGAAGAAAAAATTCTTGATCTCTAATAAGCAAGGTTATTTACAGTAGTAATGATTGTTATAACAAGAATGGTAAAATTTCCCTGGATATGATGATTTAAAAAATATGAAAAGGCTTATCATTCTTATTAGAGATATTCATATAAGTATCACATTAACCACCTTGTCAGGGACAAGGTATTGTACTTTAAATGCTACTCAGTATTTCAAATTTCTTTTATTCAATAAATGTTTATTGAGCATCTATTTAATGTATGTTAGATATAATGGTAGTGCTGGGAGTACAAGGGTGGACAGGAAAAGTTCTCTGCTCTCATGAATTTCCATGCAGAAAACAGTAACCATTCAGGTACTCATGGTCATTAATTTTAATGAAATAGCGTTATAGGCATTTAACTTATTCATTTACTTAGAAAATGATTTTGATGACCTACTATGCAGATGGTATGCTGAGGGTTGAGCATGAACAAAATGAACAGCATCCCTGACCACATGAAGCCAACTGCCTATTAGTAGATAGAGACAAGAAAATAGGCTCTTAAAAATACTTTAAATGTTATATGTGGAAACTGCCTTGTGGTATGGAGAAAATATAAGGGGCACCTAACCATGCCTTTAGGAGTCAGCAAAGGAATGGAGAAAGGTACAAGCTGAGACTCAAATGATATATAGGAATTAACTAGAGCTTTGGGTACAGGACAGCTTGTGTAAAGGCTTACAAACAAGAAAATGGAAAGAAATGTGATATTAGTGGTACGAAGAACACTCAAAGAGGAGACTTGGAGTGTACCACAAGGTAGAAGTGGGGTCATTAAAAGCTTTTCACCCTATACAGAGGCATTGGACCTGATCCTACAGTGTAATAGGGAACAACTCAAGTGCTTTAAACATGGAAGAGACACAATTAGGAACTGCTCTGTGTAAAGAATATGCTTACATTACCACTCCATCTTTGAAAGCTTCACAATCTAAAAGGATGGTTATTATGTATGTTTTAATTTGGCATGGGATTCAGGCTCAGATGTTTCAACTTATCTGAAGTCAAATGTCAATTTAAAATTACTGTTTACATAGTAAACTGCCTTTTTAGTTTGGATGTTTTTCCTTACTGCTTTGCCCTAGTAAGCACCATAATCTTGGGTCTCTATTTAGCCATCCCATAGCGGATACGCTCCTCATTTAGAATGTGAGCAGATAGGTTCTAGGGATCCCACAAAAGACCAGTATTTGGAATGTTTGTTCCTGTTACAAAATTTATTCCAGAGATGCATGATTGCCATCCAAAAATATTCTTTAATGTCTTCTGTTGACATCTGGATGAGACACTCATCTAAATACTAACATATCTTTAATATTTGCTAGTCTCCATTTTAACAGAGAAGGCAGGGCCTAGATCCAGTCTGTCTGCAGGCAGCTGCCACTAAAGGTGGGGAGACTGAGGCACACAGCTTCTGGCAGGGAGCACGGGGAGCACTCCAAGACCAAAATTCTGAAAAACTGTAAAAAAATGAGGAAATTCTGTCATTAACTGTAGTTCCTTGCAAAGGAATTAGAACCCTATGTATGTTCCATTTGTATGCTGGGATTCAGATCTCCTTTGGACTTCCTGGTTAAGGTGATTTATTGCCATGCTTCTATGGTAAGAGAAGTTTCTGTTTTTTCTGAAATAGGAGATGAATTTTCTATGTTCACATGCAGTAAAGTCTTGTCCTGAGTGTGTTTGATGGATTACTAGACTTTGACTATGTGATTTTGATGTGTCGTGATGTTTTTATCTTTAGTAGTGTTCTATATCTGCCTTCAGAAGAAATCTTTTCATGGCAGAAAAATCTATCACATGCAAACCAAGATTTTAGTAATGTGCTCTCCCCTTGTCTTTTTCTATCTCTGTGATGACCTAAAGAAGGCTTCTCCTGGATGCAGTGCAGTGAGGCTCAAGGTTGACTATAGGGCCTAAGTTTGAGCCACTTTAAAAAAACAAGCAATAACGATCAAACTCATGGTTTTAAATTCCAAATATAAGTTTCAGGGATTATATTGCTGACCAAATATAAACAATGGTGTCTTTCAAAAACAAAAGTTTGAATACAGAACAAATGACAAAAAGAGATGCATATTAAAAAAATAACTGTTGCAATGTCTGTCTACCATCTCCAAGGCTAAGAATACACATGTACTTTGATTGTTCATTTTGTGGAACACATGCTCTTTCTTTTAAATTCCCTCTCATTTTCAGAATTGTTAGATTTTAAAATTGAGCAGTAAACAGATTTTTTTCTCCTGAGTGACTACTCTTGAGCCCAGCACAGTCATTAATATAGCCTTTGATTAATACTTGTCTTTAAACTAGCAAATGTTTTGAGGAGCTCACAATATAGAAGGGGAACAAGTGATACATACATCAAATCCCTGGAAAATAACTATTAAGGCCATAGCTTCACTATAATATGCATGGACTGTCTACCAAATATCAAGATCATTTGCAAAGGAAATTAATGCTTAAATGGTAACTATAGAATCTCTCCCCACCAAGAGTATGACTATGTTATTTCTATGTCCACAGAATGCCATCTGATTCTGGTAGGGAAGCATAGATTATCTGAGTTTTCTCAATGTTTAATATATATTTAAATATAATCTAGCCTTTGGATTGCTCTAAATCTATCTTTGTGGTGTACTGGTAAATGCGTAACAACCAGCTTTCCAAAATAAGAAAAGAAAAAGGAAAAAAAAAAAAAGGAAAGAAAGAAAGAAAAGAAAGAAAGAGTCCTGATTTATAGTGTTTGCCAGTTTCCATGGAATAAATACAGCATGGCTGTTTTCAAGCTACCAATGAGACATTGCATGCAGAGCCGGAGAAAAGATGTACGCGACTGACTCCTGCAAGACAAGTGGTATGATGTAGCTCCAGCACACCATTGGCTAAAACAGCTTTTCATGCCTCTGTATCCAGTTGTGTAGCTCAATGCTATAGGCTTTGGTTTTGTAGAAGCTTAAAATATTAAATCATCTCTACATAGTACCTACAAGGACAAGACATTCTGCTAGGTGTCATGGATAATATAAAAAGATATAAGATAATGCTTGCCCTTAAAGAATTTACTGTCTGATTTGGGATACTGAACATAAATCCAAACATTGAAATATTATAAGTAATAGTTTAGGAAAATATAAGTATATAACAGATAGATAATAGAGAATTAACTACCAAATGATATGTGTAATTATCTGATGAGAAGGGAGTTTGAAAAAATTCTAAGAGAAAGCTTTATATCAGCTTTATATCAGGTCTCCTACAGGAGACCTGATGTATGAATGGCATTTGGGATGTGCTGCAACCACTGAGAAAGCATGGAGATAAAGAGAATACATGTTAGCAAACAAGGAGTAAACAACTAGGCAGGAACAGAGCATCTGTGTAGAGATATTTTAATAACAATGGTTGACGGTTCCTTGACAGTTACTCTGTGCGAGACATTGAACATAGCTATACATAGATTAGTTAATTTGGTCTTCACTGAAACTCTATCAATCAGGTTGCAGAGAGTTTCATAAACGAGACATTAACCAAGTGCACAAGGTCCCTCGGTTGGTAGATGGTGGAACTGGGGCTTGAATTCAGGTTTGTCTGGTCCCAAAGCCCATGACCTTAAACACATTGCTGAATTGAAAAGCAAAACTGGACATGTAACTTTTAGAATACAATTATCAAAACTTTGGATATCAAGAAAAAAGTTCAGATGTTGTTATGCGGGGTATTAGAAAACCAATAATCCAACCCTTGAAAACTATATCAAAAAAGGAAATGTCCAAATGCCATTTCCTTTCCTCCTGTGATCTTTTCTCTTTTGATTTGAGAGTTCATTTATGGCTAACTGGGACATAATGTGATCACAGACCAAATATTACAAAAGTCTGAGATAATGTCTAATGAGTTAGGCAAGTTTGTAGTCAACTTTCCGACTTGACGATACTTACTCAGAATACACATAAAGATAAAACTTCAAAACCAGGAGTCTATATCTTCTTTAACACATATCTTGAATGCTGTTGATATAAATAAAAAAGGTTGAAAAAAAATGTCAAAGCAACCACACTTTCCTTTCATCTGCATGATGCATATTGACAACAATTGAGCATTTATTCCTAATTGTGTTGACAAATTCTTTGCCATTGTATACAGGACTTTGGATTTTCTATCAGAGTTGTGAAAATTTTCTTTTTGTTCCCTATAGTCAGGAAGCTTTTGATGAATAGGAGTCTGGAGAAGAAGCAAAATACTTTTTTTTTTTTTGGAGAAAGAGAAATACTCTGGCTTTTGCTCATTTCTCCCAGACAGTAAAGATGAGAAGCTATTCAATTTTTGATGAGATTTCTTTGGAAATGAAAAATTCTTTAAATAAAGACAGTCTGTACCGTTTAAAAGACAACTCTTTAGTATCCAAATCATTAAACATATTTCCAGGTAACCTTTTATAAGATACTTACAGTGCTTTTGACTACCTTGAAAATTCAGGAGAAGAAAGTTTTTCTCTCTCTGAAAAAGAATGAACAAAATAGAACTGCTTTGTAATTTATAGATAATAAAATGTGGCAGTATATATGCATTTTTGCTTTGATTTTTAAATAAATCCACCAAGGTTGCAGCCCTACTCTTATTAGTTATAAAATAGTTTCTATTCCAGTAGGCACTCTTTTCCTTTTTTTCTGTACAGAAAAGGAATGGTGAAAAGGAATTTGTATTACACAATGATTGCATAGACCAAATATTACAAAAGATGGAGATAATGCCTTATAGTTGAGTAAGTATAACAACCCAAATTTAGAAAAACCACTTAAAACAAGCAAAGCACTATTGGTTCCTAAAACAACTTGAATTATTTAAGACATATTCTTTGTGTCAGTGGATTTAAAGCTTTCTTATAAATGTTGTGGACCATTTCAGAATCCAGTGGAAGGCACCTTCACAAAGACAAACAATTTTTCACTTTTCACACTATTTAAAGGATATGCTAACTGCTTGAAGTCCACCTATAGATCTTCTAGGATCCAATCAGAATATATTTACTTGGCACACTATCTTATATCTAATTGATATCTCATATTTTGATATTTAATGTCTATCTATATTGAATTTCTAATTTATAGAAAAATAATTCAACCAGGCTTTACATTTAGTACCTTTCTTTTCCTTCCAATTTAAATGCTTAAAATATTTCACTGCAAAATGTTTTAAAAATTTTTCTGCAGAACCAAAGGTTTATAAAAACATGATTTATTCACTGCCATTGCTCCCATATTTTTTGTTAACTGATTCTAGGATTATTTAAAGCTTAATTTTAAGCTTGTACTATATAAATTTTGCACTAGTCTCTAGTTCATAAGAAAAGAAAGAACTACTTTATTATAATGTTTCTGGCCATATAGTTTTATGATCTTTCTAGTTAGCTTTGCACCGTTTCATGGGAGAACTGTGGAGCTGACATTTTACAGAGTGTCGGACAAAAGGGAGGTAACGAAACCCTGAAAGTGGCATCCAGGGATTAAGGTTTTAAAAAGCATAACAATTAAAGGATTTTCTCAAAATTGATGTCTTAATCATAAAAGCCAACAGCTTACAAACTCTAGGGCTTAAAACAAGCAAACAAAAGCTGTTTTGATCATATTTGGCAGCCAGATTAGCTGTAGTAAAACAACGTTACAACTGCAGCTCATTTTGCATTTGTTTTTATTCATGTGTTTTCTAGTCCCTAGAACAAGGCAGCCTGCCTTTGGTAACAGCTGCCCAACTTCCACCACATGTACCAAATGAGGGGCTTGGCAAGTGGATGCCTCATGTGTTCTATCACCTCGTATATGGGCTTCGTTCAGTAACCGGTAGGGCTGGCTAACACGTGAGGACGTATGTGCGTGTAATTGACTCACAGCCATGTGGACCAGGTCCAGGAAACTACCCTCTGTGTAAATCAACCTCGTGGTGTAAAATCACCCCTGCCCACCCTATTCAAGCTCTTCTACCAACCCTCTTTCTTTTCTTTCTCCCTGCCCACTGCCTGGTGTACTTGTATTTATAAGTGAGTCATATGAAGGAAAGATGAAGGCAGAGTCTAGCACTGCCTTAATCGGATGAGTCTCCCCTGTGTCTGTCTCTTTGGTCTTTTTCCTCTTGGTGTCACAATGCATCCCTGCTCTTAGTGGTAACAGATAATAGATTACAGTCTCCCTGGTTTTTTGCCACTTCCTTCATGCTCAAGACAATGAGGCCTATAAAAGAAAAGACGGTTACTTGGGCAATTAGGTGGTTAGGCATTGCTAACCATCTTGACCTTTTATGCTAGTGACTGTACTGGTGAGCTTATGAAAGGGGATGAGGAACTGTTGGTCCTCCCAGCGTTTCGGCACATCAGTTCTCCGCTTTTGATACTGGTGCAAGAGTATTTGAGGCTGTCGGTAACTGTCCAATTTCAAAGTTATGTACTTTTCCTTGTGCTTATATCTCAAGTTGGCTCTGGCTCTACTGATTTCTTGTTCTTTTATACAATCTCCTCATATGTGTGCTCAATGTGCATGTTTAACAGGAATAGCAAGAATAGTTTGACTTTTGAGATTGACATCATCTACTGATAGCATACAGATTAATTTAGTTGGTAGAGAAACGTACACACAAAGGAAGCCGCCTCCACAGAGATACAATGCACCAATCCTATCTGTATCATTAATCTGTTGAATGGCCTTGGGCAAGCCTCTTAATGATTCTGCTTCTATTTTCTTCTTGGTGGAAAAATAAAAGTAGGATGGCAATAGCAGGTGAAAGGAATGTTACAGAATGGTCCTAAAACACTCCTTAATATATATTTTTTGGAGACAGGATCTCATTCTGTTGCCCTGGCTAGGGTGCAGTGGCATCATCATAGTTCACTGCAACCTCAAACTCCTGGGCTCAAGCAATCCTCTTGCCTCAGCCTCCCCAGGAACTGGGCCTACAGGGGCACTTTACCATGCCTAACTAAATTTTAAACTTTATGTAGAGATGGGGTCTCACTGTGTTGCACAGCCTGGTCTTCAACTCCTGCCCTCAAGTGATCTTCCTGCCTCAGCCTCCCAAAGTGTTAGAATTACAGGCGTGAGCCACTGCGCCGGGCAGCACTCCAAGATATTAACACTCCAGTAGCACTGAGCATTGATGATGTTGCTAGTTCCATGGAATGCTTATGGTAATTGCCCAGATCTCAACTGCTGTCTGTCTGGATCATTCAAAGATTGTTAACAATTTTTTGGAAAAAATGAAATGGTGGTCGAGTAATTAGGATGTAGTAGAAAAGATGTAAGTGTTAAATCAACACTCACAAGGGGTTAAGGAAAAAAAAATGCCAAATTCTTTTAAAAGTCTGGTATAAATAAAAGACAGATTTAAAAAATGTATTTACAGAAGATGACACCTAATTTATTCAAATCTTGTGGTTCATGGGAATGTGTGCTTTCCAGTGAGAAGATAATGGTTTAAATATATGATCTCATCCAAATAAATATGCGTTATGGAGTTATGAACAGAAATACTATTAAAACATACACTGGAATTTGTTGTTATGCTCTTTAAGTTAGACTTTAAATGTCTTAACACTCAAAGACATAAAGCTGTCAATGCTAAAATTTTCACACTGATACTTCCTCCATGTTCATATTTTTACTCAGTAAGGGAACTCAGGGCAAAAAATTTTTAATTTACAAAATAGGATTCTGTTAGATTAAAGTGGCATTAATTCTAGCCATCCTGGCTCTTCATGGAAGGGTGTTGCTTCTGTGTGTCTGAAGTGTAAATCTGGGAACTCTTCAGCTATAACCTTAAAGTTGACTTCATGGTAACCAGCATCCAAAACACAGACAGTTTTATAAACCAGAATTAACACCTTGAATTGTTTCTGGAAGCCAAATGGAAGTTCTCAAAACTTCTGGAGCCCAGTGATGTCACACTATTACCAGTTTCCTGGACAAATATAGCTCCAGCCTTCTCACCAGTGAAGTTAGCCTTGTGTGTTATTGAGAGTAGCTGTATGTAGGGCACCTAGCTGTAATCCCACTGAGAAATTAGACTGCCAGAGGTCACAGTGGCCATAGAGAAGCCAGTTTATTTTCTCTCCAATCAGAACAGGATGCCACTTAGGGCTTCATCCAGGCCACATGTCTCTGGCCTTTTTCTGGAAAAGGGAAAAAATCCACATTCCTGATTGCACGCTCAAACACCCATCAAGTAAACCCCAACCTAAGTCAACTTGACCGGCTTTGACAAGGCCACCAATCAGGTTTTAGGGTCAAGGTCAGAAGCATCAGGACACGGATGACAGAGAGAGAGGAGTTGTTTATTTTGGAATTCCTGGGTTTTTTAATCCTCATACCTTTCAAGGGTAGAAAAAAGAGTATAATGACAGGTAGATAAATTTTGCCTTGGGCAAAAGTGGTTTGAATGTTCAGTGGCTTTACTCCCAAATAAATAGGCATTCCTTCATTTGGGGCAATTCAGCAGTGAGAGGATAATGGTTTAAATATATGATCTCATACAAGTAAATATGTAGTATGGGATTATAAACAGAAATACTTTTAAAAGATACACTGGAATTTGTTGTTACATTCTTGTGTGTGTGTGTGTTTGTGTGTGTGTGTGTGTGTGTCTAAATGTGGGAATATAGTAATATAAGTAGCAAAATGGGTTAACAGCTGGCACATTTATCTTCATCTCTTACATGAGAAAATTGTAACACAAATGAAAGAGATTTTAAGGAAACCAGTTTGGCAGGGCCACATTGATATTTAAGAGTTGATTAATACAATATCCTGCTTTAAGTTTAGTCTGCAGTAAATTGGAAAACTTTCAGAATGATCAAGTGATATAAAATAGTTGCATTCTCTTGGCTTCAAATTTCAAATTATGTGATAGGATAACCTAAAGAGCTACATTCTTTCTTAATGAATTTCCCAATTTTATCTAGAATTCCAAATTTAAAGAAATCATCATTATTGCCTAAATTTGAGGGGTTGCTGCCATTACTATCACTTGCCAAGTGTAATCAGTGAGTTTATTAGCTGACCCACAAATATGTAGTATTAACCATGTTCTTAAGATTTAAAAAGTGAAAGAAGATAAGGGACTTACTACAAAGCCTTTGTCATTTTCCTATGAAGTGTGAGCCAAAAAGGCACTTTTCTAAGATTAAAAAAAAAAAAAAATACTTGGGAACTTAAACTTTTTGGCAGTACTTAGTCTTTTCCTGAATTTCTTCATTAGAGAAATTCTGTGGCGTGGCAGGTTCTGCATACTGCTATGGTGTTTTCAAGGCATTTGCACTCTTCGTTAGCTCTCACAGAGCTTTGCCCAGTGACTAGGTCTTTTGGGACAGCCGGGCAGGAAGAGGGATAATTATGAAGAAAACCAAGTTCACAAAATTGCTGAGATAATTTAACTTCTTACATGGCCAAACCCACATAAGATGAAGTCATTTGCATGCTGCCTGGGACATGCATTTTCCATAATCCTTACCACTGACTCATCATGTTTAGTCATAAACATTCTTTGGACCTCAATGTCCCCACCTGTGAAATAGGGATAATGATATCAGTCACATGGACAATGCTGAGACAAAACTCTGTTTAAAAGGACTTTGACCTTGCCAGTCAGTGAAATGCACAGATCAGCGTTCTTTTTTTCAGTAGCAAGGTGTTTTATTATAGAAGCATATGGACATGCAACTGTCTCTGAAATGTTGTCAGAGCTTCTCTGGTGTTTTGTGCATAGTAAATATTTTATTTAAATTAGACAAAAAATGTGATGAATTCTTTTTATGGACCTTCATAAAATTCCTGTCTTTGTGTCATGTTAGTTTTGTGATTCTGCCATTTTTTGGTGGATTATTGATAATTAAGTAATAATCCTCATTCTAAGACTACATCATTTTAAACTGAAACTTTCACTCTGGCATTTACAATCCTCTTTAATCTGATTTTTAATTTTTCTATAGCACTTCTCTTACTCCTTCAATTTACTTTATAATTTATTGATTGAACACATTATTTGCTGTTATCTTCCCATCGCTGGAATATAATTTCTAGGAGTGCACAGATTTCTATGTTGTTCATTGACATATCCTTGATATCTATTATAGAAGATCTCCTGGCAGAGAGTATTATGTTAGTTACATGGTTCTATTGAATAAATATAGTGCCTGCTTGGATTTCAGCTCCCACTAATTTTCACACCTTAGAATTGAAATTTGACTTAGGCTTTTGAACTAATCTGGCCCTAAATCCATCCACCAGCCCACACTTCCTTCCTTCCTTCTCACCTTCCTACCTTCCTTCCATCTGTCTGCTCTCACCTTCCAGTCTGTCTAGGTGTTGCCCTTTCCATTGCCACTTGAAATGTGGTTTTGACACCTATTTCTAGCTATTAGTGTGATTCTCTAAGTGCTACCATAATCTGGTAAATCTTCATTTATCTGAAGAATTATGGAGGTATAATCAGTAAGTACAAAATGGCCACCAACATTTCATGTGGGGAACTTATGCGTAGATGTTGGAATTGATAGTTCCTGGGACAGCGTGTTACAGAGGGACCTTCTGGCATTTGATCATCTTTCGGCAAGGAAAGCATGCATACCGACTGATGTTATTATGTGGTCTTTTAAACTTTCAATTCATTTCAGATGTGGCTTAAAGTAATGTGTCATCCAGAGTTTGTTCGCCTGGTTGGATGATTCATTCATTGATCTTCCAAACAAACAGATGGTGGGTAGGGGAGAAGACAGGAGAAAAAGGAAGGAAAGAAAGAAATAAGAGGGGAAATAATTTTAACATTAAAATGTCTGTGTTGTATTATGTCTCAAGAGAATATTGAGTTGCATTTCTTCTCCACCAAAAATAGTCCTGTTTGCATCACTGAGACAGTGCCTCGCTACTCTGAATTTTAGCTGTGATGAAACTATAATAGTTATGCTAATTACTCATAAGGCAAAGACAGAGTTTAATAAACCTGTTTATTATACCAGTTATATGATCTATATAATTCCTCCTCTCTCCACTTCATTTTATCTACTTAGCCAAATGCCCAGTAATCATTTTATCCTTTGAAAGATTCAGGGAATCTCTCAATTTCTTTCAATTCTTTTTCTTTTATGCTTTTTTTCTTTACTAGGTCTTCAGATACATGTATAGCTCAGTACTTAATCCTTCAGCTCCTGGATCAATAAGTTATTCCCCAGTTCTTTCCTCTGGGATGAAATATATGTATTTAATATTTTTTTAAAGTCTATGTTGTCATTTTATTTGTTAAAAACTAGAAATAAGCATCTTGTTTTCCTGTGTGAAAATTCAAACTAGTAAAACCATGGTTTAACTAAAGTATCTTCAGATTTGTTTGTCTGTTTGCTTTTTGGTTGTTGCTTTCATTTAAATAAAGATGATATTTTTAAAGGAGAGAAAGGTTAGAGCATGAGTAATATGATGGAGCTGATGGCTCCTTAGTTAAAAATATTGAACATTTGGGGTAAAAAAGGATCACATCATAAGTGATTCTTTACTTTGTACTCATAAGAGTCAGGCCATAAAATTTATTACATGTTGTATAGAAAGCCAAAAATAGTGTGTGTGTTTTGTCAAGACACTTCTTTGTGATTCATTCAACAAACATCACTGAGTACCTTCCAAGTCCAAGGCACTGTGCCTAGAGCTACAGCAGGAAAGAGAGACAGAATGATGACAGCTACCATTTCTATGGCAATATTGAGTGCCTGTTTCTTTTAAAAAGTATTTTTAAGCCTCACAAAATTCTTCAATGTAGATATTATGTTCATTTTCCAAGCACAAAAAAACTGAAGATCAGAAAAGTTTTTATTCCAAAGTTATAGAGCCTCTATGTGAAAGAACTAGCTTTCAAACCGGTAGCTATTTTGACTAAGACATCTTCAAGGTGTTCATAACCCAGAAGAGACAATCTGTCTCTCTCATTCACTCAACTTCTCCTCCCCACCGACCTCTCTCTCTCCCACACACCACCCCCTTGGAATATGAGGGAGAGCATAATATGTATTAATAAATATATAAAGGAAGACACATAGTCTTATTTATTTGATGACTTTGAGAATGTAGATTTGGGAGGGCTCCCTTGGAGGCCTGGACATTTGCCAACACTTCACATTGTAGTCTATACATTCAAAAGCACGCACATGTTGACAACTGGCCATGCATACCTTGTGCACATGCCAAGTACTAAAGACACATGCACACACCTAAGACCTACTCTTATCTTCAAGTCTTAGTTTTGGGTAAGACAGGAATATGTCAAAAAAAACTTTTGCAGTATTGGCCAATTATCTAATTCTTTTGAAAAATGTACCAGGTAGAAAAACAAACTGCCACTTGCAACAGAATAAGGAAGGTACAACTATTGGCTGAAATGCTAGAAACCTATAGTGGAAGGAAAGTGAGGCTTAAGTAGTACAATGAGGTTACTTGAGAAAAAATATATTCCATTCTCTTTCCTATTATTTCTTTTCAAAACATTCCTTTAGGACTCTGTCTCCCTCATAAGGTTCATATTTTTCATCCCCTGGAAAAAAAAATATATTTTTCAGAGCTTACAGATGGCAGTTAGATGACAGGGTTATGGAAAATAATTATTTAAAATTGCTCAGAGCTCCAAGATCCTTGGAGAAAAGTCACTCCATGGCTACCACCACCAATCATGGATGGTGGTTATACTACAATCACTCAGCTCAATATGGAAAACTGTGGGCCTGCAGGTTCCAAAGTAAGATCTAGTTGGCAGAATGTTGAAAATACTGTTAAATACTAGGAACAATCATATTTCATTGGAAACAATGTCAGTTTAAAATACTTTATGATTTTAGAGAGATGTGAAAAAATGTACATCCTAGAATTGATAAAATAGGGTGTGTTTCTACAAGGTTCTTCAGTGAAATAGAACTAACAGGATGTATGTGTGTATAAGAGAATGATTTATTTTAAGGAAATAGCCCATACTATTATGGTGGCAAGTCCAAAATCGGCAGGGAAGCTCTGCAGGCTGGAAACTCAGGAAAGAGCTGCCATTTGAGTCCAAAGGCAGTCTCCTGGCGGAATTCCCTCTTTCTCTGAAGAGATCAGGATATTTCTCTTAGGCCCTCAGCAGACTGGATAAGACCCACCCCCATCATGGAGGGTAACGTGCTTTACTCAAAGTATACGGATTTATAAAAATATTTATTCCTTCACAGAAACATCTAGAATAATGTGTGACCAAAATGTCTGGGCACAGTGGCCTAGCCAAGTTGACACATAAAATTCACCATCACAGGCTGACATTAGGAAGTACAGGAAGATTCTGTAGATGTTGGTGCTAGAAATCATCCCTAATGAACTCCAGAGATGACATGGGGCAGGCCTGGTGGGGCTGGGGTTCATCGGCTCTGATCTCTTTAGGCCCTTCCCTTGGAGAGAAACATCTATAACACATCAAACCCACTCCTTAGAGCAGAACTCTGATGTGGTATGAAGGGGAATGTCTTTGTCCTTTTCTCCACATGACTGAAGTTTATATTTTTCTGTTTCCAACTTAATAGAGGCCAGACGCCCAAGGCGGGGTGGGAGGTGGACAGGAAAATCACATTTGCTTCAAATATATGATGTAGTTTTTTTCTAAGTTTCAGTTTAGCTCTTAGTTGGAACTTGTGTCCATGGACAGGTGAGGGGTGGAGCAGGAGGGGGAGAGGGGAGCAGAGTGGCTCAGCCCCAAGGCTCTCCCCACCCACCACCCTGGTCAGATCATGCTCCAGCCCCACCACGGGCACCTCCGTCTCCACCGAGGCTCTGCCCAAGCTCTCCCTGATGCACGGCTCTTGCCCTCCCGCTAATGCTCCTAAGGTCTATCTTTGCAAACAATAATTCCCTGTTAAATATTATCCATATTCAGTATCTTTCCCTTTACCCTATTGCACAATCCTTGAACCACGGACTTGCTTTATCATAAGTATATACATTTTGGTTAAAGTCATGACTTTGGAGTTATGGAATATCTGATTCATCACTTGTGTGACGCTGGACTCAGTTCTCTCATCCATAAAATTGGGATAAAGATAGCTCTTACACAATAGGTTAGTTGGGAAGATTAAATAAAATGGCACGAGGAAAACCCTTAGCATAGTGCCTGGCAAGACATGAACTCTCAGAGGTTGCAAGGGGTTATCATTCCCATTTATCTGATATGGTTTCCCGTGAGATCATAATGCCAATTACTGGCACCCTGGATAAGTTCTCAGAATATGAAGACAAAGCAGCAGGCTCCCTGCTTTTGACCAGCTCCCGGGATAACTGGAGTGATATTATGGTGTGCTTCTGTTGGTTTTCATTCACGTAAACTGTGAAAGAGGGTTGATTGCAGCTCTGTTGAGGGAGAGATCAATTGTCTATTGTCTATGTGATGAGGATTAGAACAACGAGGATAGAGTAGTGATCCATGTGGCCTCTTGGCTTAATATGGCCCCCAGACAGGCTTTGTGTGGCCAAGCAGGGGATCTGGTTTTTGTTTTGTTTTTGGTGAAGTAGCATGCCTTCAGATAGGGCTTGTGCTCTCTCGAGCCACTCCCTATTGTCTGATAACCATCATGTCACACATTCACATATACTTACTTACCTACCTGCCCACCCATTGTCTTTAAGTTGTGACCCCTACTGTACATTATCAGGAGTAGTAAAGGTTTCGAAGCAGTGACTAGTTAAATGTACCTCACTCTTAAAAACATAACAAACAGCAGAGTAAAAAAGAAAAATCTATCTAGGAGATGAGGCAAGAAGTACAAACCTGATCATCTTAAAAAATTTTTTTGGAATTTGCATATATGTACCTGTGTGTGTCCTGAGTCCATGGGACTCCATGGTAAAAGTAACGAGAACTCTTGGACAGTGTAAGTCAGACTTTCATCTCCCTCCCAGTGAGGGGCTCCCTACAGGTTTTCCTGGGAGTGTCCAGGAGTGCCTCACATGTATTCAGGCACAGATCCTATAAGAGGCACTACGGCACCCGCCATGTTCTACGCTCGCACTCCTGTCTCCTTAAGCAAAGGTCATGGCCAGCAAAGCTGCATGAAATTGCCTCCCCCTGGCCTCCCCATGAGCTGCCATTTGCAATGCAATGCCTTCATCAGCTGGCGTCAGCATCTCTACTGTGCATCAATATCATACCTGTGCAGATGTTGAAACCACTCCCAGTTACACTGACGCTGCTTGCACACTACCTCTGCTGGCACACATACTTCTTTGGGACACTGCAGCCTGTGTACCGGCTCATCAGATGCTCAAGTCCTCCAGGAAATAAAACTTTACCATATTCCTTGCAGAACTGGAGTAATCACCATCCTCCACAGCCACTTTTGTGTCACATGCTGGCACATACACATCACCAGAGCGTTGCCTAAGCTTCACCGCCTTACAGAGTTCTTAGCGAAGAGAGCCCTTCCAGTTTTCCTCAAAATGCCTCTGCTCCATAAAACTTAGCTGTTTGTGTGTGATGTCAGACCTGAGAGACAGATGCTACATGGCATTCAGAATTGCCACGTGCTCTGACACCTGAGGTTCTGCTATTGGGTCAAATTCATTTGCCTGATTCCCCTTTTCCCCCGGGGTGAGTTCTTCCTTCAGAGGGCTGCTCTTTGATTCCATTAGAATCCTCCACACATAGGTGCACATATAAATAACAGATTTCCCAGGCGAAATCAGATTGAAATTCTCTTACAGGCTGGAAAATCATTTAAAACAGGCTCTGCTTTCTGGTGCCTTAAAGAGGAGCTGCCCATTCTCCTTTGGGTGGATTCCCTTGGTCTGGGGATAACCAATTTAATGGCATCTTTTAGTTCCATGTGGATGTGAAGTAAGTACTCACTCCAGTTCTGGGAGAGAATATGAGGAATTCTTGATGGAGCCAGGCCCGGCTCCAGCTCTGCAGGCAGAGGGAGTGTGCAGGCTGCTCCGTGAAACAGTGACCTGTACAGGTTGGAGGTCACGAGATACACATTCTGGAAAAGTACTCGTTACACAGGGAAACGCTTCAAGTCCTAGTTCTTCCACTTTGTGATTCAAAGTTTTTAAACTGCATTTACAGGACTGGCAGTAAGCCTTATTGAGGTGAGATGGCAGGAAAGACTAATGAGCTCCTGTGAAACTAAAGTCACCAAGAGACAGCCAAGGGAATGGGGGGAAGCGGATTTGTTCTGGCTTTGTAGATTGCACCCAGGATGTGGGTTGTGGGAGGGGAGACTGGTTCTGGAATGTCCTGATCCATAGTGGGATCTCCTCTGATCGTCCCCATGGGGAGCCATCACATGCGTTGGGGGAAGTGGCTGCCTCTGAGTGACAGGAAATGCTGACAGCACTCAGCGCTGGATGCTTGGCAGCTGGGCCAACTTTGAGTGTAAGCCTAATGCTGAGAGAGAGTGTGTCCTCCTTCCCACTGAGGAATTCTGTGTCTTGGTAAGGCAGCAGCACAGTGGTGAAGAGAACTTGTAGTGGAGTATCTCAGGTTTGGCAGGGATGCTGCACTTTGGCAACAATGGAGTGACACCTGTCATATTTCCCCCAACTGCTCCCTTATGCACGTGGTGACAGTTTCTGCGAAAGGTGCCAAGATTGCACAGCCTCACAAGGCAAAGGTAGCTGTCAGTAGCTTTACACTCAGCAATACAAAAGAGTAAGGTTGTACAGCTATTCACAACAGCCAAAAGGTGGAAACAACCTAAATGGCCAGCAAGATGAATGGCCAACAACCCAAATGGCCATCCAGATGAATGGATAAATAAAATGTGGTATGTACACAATGGAATATTATTCAGTCTTAAAAAGAATGAAATTCTGATACATGCTACAGTGTGAATGAACCTGGAAAACATTAAGCTAAGTGGGCCAGTCACAAAAGGACAAATACTGCCTTATTCCACTTATATGAGGTAACTAGTGTAGTCAAATTCATAGAGACAGAATGTAGAGCGCTGGTTATCTGTGGCTGAGGCAGAAGGGAAGAGGGAATTATTGTTTACTGGGCACAGAGTATCTGTTTGTGATGATGAAAATGTCCTGGACATAGTGATGGCTGGAAACAATGTGAATGTACTTAATGCCATTGAACTATACATTAAGAATGGTTAAAATGATAAACTTGATGTTATCTAAATTTTACCAAAGGGAAAAAAATTAAGTAAGATATTAGAGGTAGAGTTCATAGATAACTGCATTTATTGCTACTCTAATCTATGGGAACTAGAAATCTATGTAATTGGAATATTAAAGCGAATCTGACCTTAGTTTTACTTGCAAGCCAGTGATATCAGGAGAATTCTGTATTACATTAAAAAAATATGATACATAAAAATACCAACAGAAATGGGGATCTTTTAATTCAAGAGATTTCTTCAAGCCATTAAATTATTTATTTTAGATATGGATTCTCATCTATTTACCTTACTCACCTGTGCTCAGACCAGGAAGATTCAAAATCCAAATATAACACTAGGAAAAGACTGTGAAACAGATCATCCGAAATTGTCCTGCCAGTGCTACTGTTTGGAACTTTGAGGCTGCTTATTTCCACACTCAGTTCACCTTCCACACCCAGCCGATTGCCTGATCCTCATACTGTACTGGGCATATGAATCATCTGGGGATTTTGTTATTAATAAAATGCAGCTTCTGATTCAATAGGACTGGGGCAGGGACTGAGACCCTGCATATCTAACAAGCTTCCAGAGGAGAATTCAGGGCTCAGAAACACCCTTTTGAGCAGCAAGGCCCCTGGTCATTCTCCTTTCTGGGAGTCTTTTTCTTTCACTAGGATATAAGCTACCCTGAGAGTGGAAATCAGGACTCTTAACCGCGTATCTCTTCCAGCCTCTAGCGCGATGCTTTATGCAAACATAGGGGCCCAATAATACTAGTACTGATGATTAAATTCAAATTACAAAAAGTAAACAGCAAATATAGAAGGAAAAATGGAAGAAAATATTAAATGGAAAATAAAAATGGAAAAAAAAAACTGTGAATGGGTCTATGATATCCCAAATGAATCAATGGATTGTGCTAAGTAAAAGAAATGAATGTTAACAACACTTTAATGCTCAGATGATTTTGAGAAAAGAGTGTAACACTCAGGAAAATATGTAGAGAAAAGTACAGATGATTTTCTTATTAGGTTGACAAGGCACATCTTTTAAAGGAATTTTAGTTTTCAAATTTCAAAGAGGCATATCTCACTGCACACATGAAAGTGGAACTAATTCTTGTCTGGCTAAACCCATTCCTAAGGGCCCTGTGTGCATAGGCACCATATAATAATTTCACTTTATTTAGGATAGTGCTTTGTCCTTAAACAACTATGAATGATTTCCTAGCATTGCTGTTCTTCTTTACAATAACTCTATGACATAGGCTCAGGAGATAAATCTCATCTTAAAATATAAAAAGATAAGTTAATACAATAAAAACTAATCATGAGTGGAACTGATCCTTGTTGATGCATAAAATAAATTTTATGCCAAATCATAACAAGGTTGCCCATGAGAAATTACACATTAAAGTAGGTTGTGAATTTTGAGTTTGTACAAGTTTTGGTTTTTAAGCATCCAAACACGTTCCATCCTGTGGTCTGGCTGTGGTGCTAATTCTTATGAAGTCACAACTTTTTTCTTTTATTATTCAGTGGGCAGAATTATTTCCCAACATGTGCTAGTGTACATTTGAGATACTTAAATCTTCCCTTGCGCTATCTTCTATTTTCCGTAGCACATAAAGTGAAGCATAATATTTATTTTCCTACGTCAGACTGGTCTTTCTGACATAGTTCTCTCCATGGGCACCACTAACAAAAGTAGAAGCTCTCATTCGTCTCTCTGGTTACCATATGGAGAATGTTCAGTCTAAGTCATCTACTGAACACAGATCTGATGAGAAGACAGCCTCCCTGCCTAATAAATAGTCTATTATGCCTTGATCTCTGTAAATTGGAAGCTATAAATCTGACAGCAGCATTACAGCCTCTGAGTTGAATGTATAATTTAATTTATAAACTCATGTTTTCCATTTCAAGAATTGTAGTAAACCAAGTGTGTGCTGATTTTCTAACACGAATTAGTTTTTTGGTTAGTTTGAGCATTGACAATGTTTGAGCCTTTAATACATATGAATCCTAAACACTGGTTTCTTTAATCTACTAGTTTTCATCTCTCTCCCTCACTATTTTTTTTTTTTTGAAAGGCTTGAAAGTTTCTTATTCCAAACTACATGAAACATTGATTAACCCCACAGATTTATTTAAGTGCTTTTGTTATTAGATATTTCAGTGAGACTCACAGAGGCAGAAGGGCAGAAATTCTGTAATTAATCAGGATTGCCTGGCTCCGTTGCTAGTGTCAGTGAATTGGTTCCCAGTAGGAGAGTTAATAGAAAAACATTCAATTTCAAAATGGCCTAGATGCATCAAAGGGATTAAGCTGTAATGCTTTTAATCTCTGTAACTCAAACAAAGAGAAAATTTTCCTAAGCAATGAACTGCATAATGTGTTTGTGGGCCAGCAAATGGTAATCGTGGAACATCAGCTAAACAGTCAACTCCGTAGCCCTGCCATTCCACATGGCACAGCCAGGGGGACAGCCCAGGGGGGTTAGCAGCTTTTAAACTCTAGAGCTTGAGTGAAATTAAATGGGTGCTATTTTAGAAAGTTCTAGTCTCCGGAACTCCCAAGCTGTCAGAGATCCTACTGACAAACCTTTAGGTTAAAACTCCAAGTCAGGAATGGCAAATATGGGACATAGAGGCCACATGGCAGACATTACTCTTCCACTAGAGCACCCTTTTCCATCGAGAATGTATCAGAGTGTAATATATTTGCCCTCCCTGTTGCGGGTCTTCTTTTAAAATTTAACATATTTAATATGCATAATCAAATTTCTCAGTTTCCAAATATCTGTTAGAAGATATCAAATTGCATATAGGTACAACTCAACTGTATATTCTTTAATAACCTGCATTTATTTTATTTTAGCAACTTCTGAGTATTATTTTTTAATTGAACTTTTTGTTTGGAAAAAATTATCAATTGTTCTAATAAGATTTTGTTGTTGTTGCTGGGTTTTCAGAGTTTTTAAAAAATATTTATATATTCTAGTACTAGTCCCAATAATAGTATGTAATCTAGAACTAGGTCTACGATGTTCTCCTCTTCTCCCCCTTCCTCCTTTCCTCTTATCCTTCTTCCTTCTCTCCTCCTCCTTCTTCTCCCCATTTCCCTTTTCTTTTCTTGTCTATGGGTGCCCAGTTCCCTGATACCATTTTCTAGAAAGGCTATCTTTCCTCTATTGAATTGTTTTTGTACCTTTGTCAAAAATCAGTTGGACTCATATGAGTCTACTTCTAGGTTCTGTTCTAATGATTTGTGTTTTTGTCCCTACACAAACACCACAGGTTTGATTACTTGGCTCTGTAGTAAGTCTTGAAATCAGGTAGACTGGTTCCTCCCACTTTATTCTTACTTTTCAAAATTATTTTAACTAACCTAGCTCCTTTGCCTTTCCACATAAGTTTTAGAATTCTTTTATCCATATCTATAAGAAATGTTACTAGAGTTTTAAAAGGAATGATATTAAACTTATATATCAATTTTGGAAAGAATTGACATTTTGACTGTGTTCAGTTTTTTAATCTATGAACATAGTATGTCTCTTCATTTATTTAAATCTTCTTTGATTTCTTTCATCAGTGTTGTGTAATTTTTAGCATATAAATCCTGTACATGTATTGTTAGATTTGTATCTGAGTATTTCATTTTTGTGGAGCAATTGTAAATGGTATCGTGTTTTTAATTTAGGTATTTTTGTGTTCTTTGACAATATATAGAAATACAATTGATTTTTTTGTGTATTTACCTTGTATCCTGTGACTTTACTGGACTCCCTTATTATTTCTTGTATTCCTTTTTTAAGCATTCTTTAAAATTTTTCTATGTAGATAATCATGTCATCTGCAAATAATAATATCTTATTCCATTGACTAAAACTTCCAGCATTATATATTTTAAGAATGATGAGATTAGACATCTTTTTTTTTTTTTGCTCCTGATATTAGGGGGAAAGCACTCAGTCTTTCACCATGATGTATAATACCAGTTAAAGACTTTTTGTAAATGCTCTTTTTTTATTATTATTTCAGAATATTATGGGGTTATAAACCTTTTGATTACATATAATGCCTTATCCTCACCCAAGCCAGGGCTATAAGTGTGTCCTTCCCCCATACAGTGCGCTCCACATTCATTTGTTGTGAGTTTATCTACTTCCACCACCCCCTCCCACCTGACGGGCACCCAGTAATTATTACTACCATGTGAGCATCTTAGTGTTGATCAGGTAGTACCAATTTGATGATGAGTACATATGGTGCTTGTTTTCCATTCTTGTGATCCCTCACTTAGAAGAATGGGCTCAAGCTCTATCCAGGATAATACAAGAGATGCTAGATCACAATTGTTTTTAGTACTTGAGTAGTACTCCATGGTATACATATACTACATTTTATTAATCCACTCATGTATTGATGGGCTCTGGGTTGTTTCCACATCTTTGCAATTATGAATTGTGCTGCCATAAATATTCTAGTGCAGATGTTTTTCTTATAGAATGTCTTTTTTTTTCCTTTGGATAGATGCCTAGTAGTGAGATAGCTGGATCAAATGGTATTTCTATTTTTAGTGTTTGAGCTCTCTAAATTGCTTTCCATAGGAATGAATGCTCTTGATCAAGCTGAAGAAGCTCCTAATTCCAATTTTTCTGAGATTTTTAAATTTCTTTTTCTTTTTCTTTTTTAATTTTGGCATATTGTGGGGGTACAAATTTTAAGGTTTCAAAAAATGCCCTTTCCCCCACTACCCCCACAAGTCTGAGTCTCCAGCGTGACCATCCCCCAGATGGTGCATATCTCACTCATTATGTATGTATATACCCTCCCCCTCCCCCCCTCCCCAATTACTGTAGTTCCTATGTGTCCACTTAGGTGCTGCTCAGTTAATACCAGTTTGCTGGTGAGTATATGTGGTGTTTGTTTTTCCATTCTTGGGATACTTCACTTAGTGGTACGGGTTCCAGCTCTAACCAGGAAAATATAAGATGTGCTATATCACCGTTGTTTCTTAGAGCTGAATGGATGGGTGTTGAATTTTGTTAAATGCTTTTTCTACATCTATTGGTATAATTATATAATTTTTCTTCTTAGCCTGTTAATATGATAGATTACAGTGATTGATTTTTGAATGTTGAACTAGATTTGTATCCCTAGAATAAACTCCACTTGGTTACAGTATATAATTATTTTTATATGTTGCTGAATTACATTTGTTAAGTATTTTTGCATTTATATTCATGGGCAAATATACGTCTGCGGTTTTTCTTTTTATCGTATTACCTTTTATTGTATTGTCTTTTGTTTTTGGTACCAGGGTAACACTAACCTTATAAAATAATTTGGAAGGTATTGCCTTATCTTCTATTTTCTGGATGAGATTGTGTAGAATTGGTTTTAATTCTTGTTTGTATGTTTGGTAGAATTCTTCAGTAAAAATATTTTTACTGGACATATTTTGAGGGAAGAAATTTTTAAATTATGAATTAAGTTTCTTTTGTTTGTTTTAACTGATACATTTATATTTAATATAATTATTGATATATTAGAAGCTAAGTTGCCATTTTATTGTGTGCTGTTCATTCTATCTGCTTTTCATTTATCTATTTGCTTTTTCTTGCTTTCCTGTGGGTTTCTTGAACTTTTTAGAATTCCATTTTTATTCATTTATAGTACTTTTCAATGTATCTCTTTGTATAATTAAAAGATTTCTTCTTATAACTCTAGTTATTCTATTAAAAGTTCATAACTTATCACAGTCTACATATGTATTATTGTTTTACCAGTTTGTGTGAAGTATAGAAACCTTACCTTCCTTTATATCCCTTTATCCTCCCTCCTTTATAATATAATTGTCTTAAATATTTCCTCTATACTCATTTAGAAATACAACAGTGTTAGAACTTTTGCTTCGACCATCAAACTAATTTAGAAAACTTAAAAGGAGACAGAAAGCCTATTTTTCCCCCATATATTTGCTTACCATGTTCTTTTTTACATTCCCGATGTTCCACAATTCTTTCTTTGTTTCCTTTCTGTTTAGGTAACTATTTAACTATACTTTTAGAGTTGGTTTGCTGGTAACAAACTCTCAGTTTTCCTTCATCTGAAAGCGTCTTGATTTCCCCTTCATTCCTGGAGGATACTTTTGCTGGTTATAGGGTTCCAGACTGATGCTTATTTTCTTTCAGTACTTTTTATATGTTGTGCCAATTCTTTCTGGCCTCTATGGGTTCTGAGGAAAAAAATCCACTGCCACTTGAATTGTTTTCCCCTAGGTAAGGTATTGTTTTTCTCTGGCTGCTTTCAAGATTTTTTTTCTTGATCTTTTGTTTTCAGAAGTTTAATTGTGTGTTTTGGAGTGGATTTCTTTGGCTTTATTCTGTTTATGGTTTGCTAAGCTTCTTAAATCTGGAAGTTTATGTCTCTTGTCAAATTTGAGACCTTTTCAGTCATTATGACTTCAAGGACATTTTCAGCACCACCCTCTTTCTCCTCTCCTTCCATAATTCCAATGACAGAAATGTTGGATATTTTGTAATAGTCTCACAGGCCCCTTAGGCTTTGCTCATTTTTTTCTCAGTGTAATTTTTTCTTGATATTTCATACTGGGTAATTTTTCTGTCATTAAACCTTCCTGTTCACTGGTTCTTTTCTCTGTCTTCTCCATTTTGCTTTTTAAGCTTATCTACTAAGCTTCTTATTTCAGTTACACATTTTCCTTCTAACTACTTTATCTCTTCTATTTCTTTAATGAGGCTTTCTCATTTTCATGTGCTTGAAACATCTTTGGAATTAATTATTGGAGCATTTTTACAATAGCTACTTTAGAATCTTTGTCAGAAAATTCTAACATATCTGTCTTATTGATGGTGGGATCTATTGATTGTCCTTTTTCTATTTAGTTTGAGATCTTCTTGGTTATTGGTATGATGAGTGGTTTTTGATCAACACCTGGACATTTTCAGAATTAAGTTGTAAGATTCTGGATTGTATATAAAAATTCTGTTTCAGTTGTTTATTTCTGACACTGCTCCAGCGGAAAAATCCCACTTCATTACTGGCAAATGGAGATAGAAGTTCAGGCTCCCTTCTCATCCTCTCTTGACACCGAGGTTTCTCATTACTGCTGGATAGAGATGGGGGTTGTCACTCCCTATGAGGTCTTCACTGACACAGCAGTGTTGGTGGCCTTGTTAGCACCGGGCAATGGTGAAAGGCCTGACTTTCCACTATGCCTCCTCCAATACCACCCCAACAGGGAGAGAACCACCTCAATACTGCTAGTTGGGAGTGGCACTCAGGTATCCTATCCCACATGGTTTCCATGGATGCTATGTAGGTTTGGGGGCTCATTACTTGCCAGTGGGTGAAAGCCTCAGCTCCCTATTTAGCCATCTCTGATACCATCTTGGTGGAGGTATTGGGGTGCCTTTTTGTAGCCTCAGGAATGTCAAGTCCAGTTTCCACTTGGCTTTGCTGGCATGGGGAGGGTGATGTCACAATTTTTTTCTTTGATATTTGGCTGGAGTAGAAAAGACATTGTGTAAAAGTTTTATTTCTTTCTAGGCTGCCTTTCTTAATCCTCTGGCTAGAGAGAGTAAACATTTGAGTTCTTTTTTTTTTTTTTTTTTTTTTAAGCACCCATTGGCATTTTTAGGTTGTTGACATTTCACCTTCCAATCTGGGATATATGAGCAAAAAGAAAATCTGGGGATCTCACCACTGTGCTATTCCTTGGGTCCTGATTCCCACAGCCAGTCTGGCTTCTTCTCTCCAACTTTCAGAGTCTTCTTATGTTTGTTTTCTATATAATGTCCATGGTTTGGGTTGTACTTTGTAAGAGGAACAGGGAAAATGATACTACTCCATCTCCCCAGATGCAGCAGTCCAGGTCTATCTTTTTATTCATTTCAAAGGTTTAGAAAACATTCTGGGGTGTTTGGATGGTGCTTGGATGGCAAGGATTTTTCTTGAGCTGATAATTTTGTCATTGTGAGCTAATTTTTTAAAATGCTAGTCATTTTAAAATTATTTGGAAATAAATCAGGTTTATTGCTTTAGCCACACCCTGTGCTTACAGGAAAAGATGTGCCTGCATTTTAATGTCTGCATTGCCAAATCTTTGATATCAGATAAACTTAGTCGTTGCCTCAGCAAACTGGGTTAATTTGAGCTCCAAAGGCAACCATTTTGTTTCATAAAAATTTTGAATTGTGATAAAACAATAAAAGACTTTTGGAGCATATGCAGGACCCTACAATGTGTATGAGTGAAGGCTGATTCACCGTGTCTTCCCTGGACCATAGGTTAAAGTGAGAAGTGCAGTGAAGAAGCCCCAACTCCACTTAGCCTGGCTTGAGTCTCTCAGAATTATTAGGTATCCATCAACTCCATAGCTGTGCATTTGTAACCTCAGGTTGCTGAGCTCAGTAAAACATACAATACTAATATTTAGAAGACACTAAATATTTGTTGAGTTGGATTTAATGCAGTTCAGTTAAGTGGAGGAGAAACCAAGCTCATTTCCTTCTGGAGGAAGGAGAAATGGAGGGCATTAGCATTTTTTGAGGACCTACCATGTGCCAAGGGGAAGGAGGTAGTATACAGTTGGCACAATAATGCATTATGCTAAAGAATAGTGGCACATAAAGAGTCTGTGTTTTTCATCACCCCTGAGCCTGGGTCACTTCCATGGAGAATTACCATGACTCCAGAAATGTGATTCTTTTATTGTATTTAGGAGAGAAGCAGAGTATAGGAGGTAGAGATGTACAAGAAGGAAACTGGCTTTCATGGGGCACCTACTATATGGCCAAGACCACGCTCATCAGTTTACATAGATTTGCATTTTCTTTCCTCAACACCCTTCAAGTCAAGCTTTGAAGTGCCATGGTACCCTGTTAGCACCTGGCCCAAGAGAGTATCTATGTCTGATGGAATAATGTTATTTTCTCAAAGAATTTTCATTTTGATAATGACCACAGGGTGGATAAAGGTTTAAGGCTACAAACTTTCACTTGTCAATGTTTATCTATCTATCTATCATCTATCTACCTAATCTATCTATCTATTTAGGACAGAGAGAGAGAGAGAGAGAGAGAGAGAGAGAGAGAGAAAGAGAGAGAGAGGCGAGTGAGAACTCAGAGGTTGGAGTGTCCTCACTAGTTGAGGCTTACCCACATTGTCAATCTTACCATCTTACCCTGAGGATAATATTTGACAGGAAAATATTATGTAATGGAAAACAATTGTGGGATATTATACTGGCTCAAAGTAGATGCTGGTTATATGTACTTAACCTTATTTTTATCACTCTGCTTACTTTTTTTCCTTTGCCTATATGCTCAGTTATTTTTATGAGGCTGATGCTGGCACATGCATCAGAGTGCCCTCCTTATGCCACCCCAAGGCAAAACATCAACTTGGGCTTTGCTTCCCTTTTGCACCCACGTAGATGCTGCTGTTAGGATGGTAGCCAGCCACTTTGGTGAGTGTAAAATATATGAGCATCTAGGGGGGATGACATTTACAGCAATAAATTTCATTTTTAGCTTTTTATAACGCTAATAGCATTTAATTGTCTGAGTTGGTTGTTATACGTTGGTACTGCTAGGGCTCAGAACGAGACCTCGGTGAAGATTCCAGGCCTTAAAGCTTAACACTTTTAAAATCCCCTCCTGGACCTGGCGAGCTCTCCCTCTGGCAGGGCTGTGGCCTGTGCAGTCTCTACACTGGGGAGGGAGGCTAGAGGGACTGATTCTCGTTCTGAGGTCTGGTGCATCTTTCCTAATTGCCCCTTCTCCTACAGTGACTTCTAAATTCAAGCTCTGCCAGGTTGGGTGGGTTCCACTTCTCTTGGACTCCTTCCTGCCACCCTTTTCATACTATGTCAAACTCCTCCAGAAGATAAGGGCTTGTTTGCCATGGTTTCATCTTCCTGGTCTCCCCAGCACCTAGCATAGGCCTGATCCAAGCAGGTGGTCAATAAAATGAATGAATGAATGGTAGAAAAAATGACATGGATTTTTTTAAATGAATAATAAAATAATCTTTTCCAGTCTCTGCTTAGACACATCCAGTGATGGGCCCTCATGAGCTCCATAAGGCAATGCTTTCATTTTAGAATTATTATAATGGTCCTCATTTGTAGGCAAATTTGGCTACCCCATAATTTGCTCCATTTTCCTCTTGTTTGCCCTTTGAAACAATGGAGACATGGAAGCCTCTCTTATGCTTATAGACATGAAGACCCCTGATCCAGTTTACCGTTTTACAGGCTAAACATCAACCTTTCCCCATAGAATGTGGTTTTCAGACCCTTTATCGTTCCTTGTTCCCTTCTCCGATTATTACATTCTTTACTTAAAATGTAGCGCCCACCCCTGAATACAGTTCTTAGATGTATTCTTATTGTCTGTGTGTGTCTGCCAGCCTGCCACCTACTGTACTGTCAAGGTACCCACAAAATGCTTCTCAAGGTCATCTCATCTGGATGAACCTTCTTCCTTCTTTGATCATTCTACCCTGACTCCCTTCCTGACTTTTCTACCATGAGAAACTAGTTTGAAGAAAACTTGAGCACCTCCTTTTCCTGTCATCTGTAAAGAACAGGCCAAAGAGGCTTCCACTAGCAGCCAGCTTCTCCTTGCATCCTTTCCCAGGTCTTCATCCTGATGATTTTGGAGAAGGGGGCCAGTCCTGGAACAAATACCCTGTGAATACTGAGGGATGACCATTCTTAAAGAGCTCCAACCTATTTTATTCTATTTGTTTATACTTTATTAATAATTTCCAGTGTTACTGCTTTGTGATCAGATTGTAGACAGTATAACTACTTTTTTAGAAGTTATGTTTTCTTCATGAGTAGGATGCTATTTCTTATAGATTTTAAATAAGTGCTTGAGAAAAAAGATGTACTTTTCTGGCTATAGAGTCTGAAGTGTATCTGCATACTCATATTTATTAGTGAGCTTATTCAGAACCGTATCTTTGGCGTCCTGTTTGCTCATCTGAACTGTCAAACACTTGAGTGGTAAATTCTGTTATTCCAGTAACATTATGTTTCTGTTCATTTCTCTTTGAATTTCTAATAGTTCAAGATCTAATAGATCTTGACTCTCCAACTTGTAGTTTTGTGACCATATTTCTTGTAGGTTGTTCCTGCATTCTATAAAGTGTGCTTCTTTGTCTTCTTACTGTTTTTATTTTTTGCTTCAAATTGTTTTTCACACCAATATTACAAATTTTATTTGCTTATTATTTGCCCTTAATTGATACATTTTTTACTATCTTTTTACTTAAATAGATAGTATTTTTGATGGATGTTTTCTATAAAGTTGGATTTAGATTTTTTTTTACCACTTTGAGAT
Source organism: Microcebus murinus (assembly GCF_040939455.1). Taxonomy (NCBI): domain Eukaryota; kingdom Metazoa; phylum Chordata; class Mammalia; order Primates; family Cheirogaleidae; genus Microcebus; species Microcebus murinus. Next base: position 72,029,026 of record NC_134108.1, read on the forward strand.
TATTTTATTATAAGAGATTATTTTATTATTTATTTCTAATAAGAAAGTTTAAACAATTTACATTTTTTGGTCAAAACTGAAGTGTTAATACATTTGTTTTATTTCTGCTACCTTTTAGGTTATCTGTTTTATATTAGTCTTGCTATTTATTTTCTTTTGAAAAGACAGATTTGGCTAAATGAACAATGTCAATATATATATGTCAAAAAATCAAAACCCTTTAAGAAAAACTAAAAATTAAAAAACAGTGATCAACTGGAAAAAACATTCACATATATATATATACTGACAAAAGATTCATGTCCTTAATTTTTTAGGAATTCTTCCAAATAATTTGAAATTATGGATAAAGGCCAATTAAATTATGGAAATAGTTACAAACAGATAATGCTTTAAAAAGAAAAAAACAAATGTTCAATAAATATATAAAAACACTCAAACTCACAAGTCATAAAAGGTGCATAAATCAAAGGAATAATTTGTTAGCATTTTTAACCTATCAAACTGGTAGACCTTTTATGATAATACCTGGAGTTTGTGGATTTAAGTAAAATGGGTAATCTCATAAGCAAAACTGAAACATTGAAGGATAATATTAAAATATATGTCAAAAGCCATAAGCATGTGCATTCTGTTTTTTGTAGGAAATTCACAAATTTATCATAGAAAACAAAATTATTTTAGAAAATAATCAAAAATATGCTCAAAAGTCTATGTATACTGATGTTAATCATTGACATTTAAAATGACATAATTTTTTTTCCTTTTCTACTTTTTATTTTTTATTTTTTTATTTCAGGATATTATGAGGGTACAAACATTTTGATTACATTTTATGTCCTTGCCTTACCTAAGCAAGGATTAGAGGCATGCCCTTCCCTTCTATAATGCTCACCGCATCCATTAGTTGTGAGTTTCCCTCCCCATCCCCCTAATCCCTGGAGAAAATTACTACCATGTGAGCACCATAGTGTTGATCAGTCAGTGCCAATTTGATGGCAAATACGTGTTGAGCCTATTCCTCCAATCTTGTGATACCTAACTTCAGATAATGAGCTCAAGAATATTAAAGACAAAATTAAAATTCTGTTTAAAATTTGGTTACATAAAATATGATAAATTCATCAATTACAACATGAGGCATCCATTAGAAACCATGTTTCAGAGAAATGTTTAATAATCATAAAATATTTTATAGGAATGGCACTTTGAAAAAGCTTAAGTATAATACAAAACCAATTTGTGGTTGTGCATGTATTTGTATATGGATCTATACATACAAACTTCGAGATTAAAAAAAAGAGCGAAAAGCTAGAGATATAACCCAATGTTAGCACTGAGGTGATTTTCATTTTTTCCTTATAATTTTTAAGATTTTTCAAGTTCTCAAGAATGAACATGTATTGCTTGTAGTCATAAGAGAAATACATTTCTAAAAATTGAGCAGGCCCATTGCAAAGCACTGGAAACTGACTACCAGAGTGATACATAATAATCTTCCATACTGTGTTTAAAAACCATATTGTACTGTGTCTGACTGTACAAACCCTGTAGTCATCATGACCTCAGGATAATCATGAGAGACTTTATGAAATTCCTTACAGAATCGCACTTCATTTTGGTTTCCAGAAAATAATTGAGGCCCTTTGAGTATGAATTCCTCTTAGTGATCTTGGGATTGGTTGTCAGTATTCATAAATTTCTTTTAAACGACAACCTTTCTTAATATAATGGGGTTTCCAACATAATAATAAGAGCCATAATTCATTGAACCTCTACTGTGTGCTTTATATACATTATCTCATATAAGTCTCACAGCCATCCTAAAAACCAGGCCCCATCATCACAATCTCAGGGCTGAGAAAAACTAAATTCCAGGGTTACATAGTTAGTGTTAGAGACCAGGCTTAGATCCTTCTCCCCCATTTAGTCTTACATCCTTTCCACTATATCCATTTAATTAGCCACAAGATTCTTTTTTGTTTTTTGAGTCAGAGTGTCACTCTGTTGCCCAGGCTAGCGTGCCGTGGTGTCAGCCTAGTTCACAGCAACCTCAAACTCCTGGGCTCAAAGAATCCTCCTGCCTCAGCCTCCCGAGTAGCTAGGACTACAGGCATGCGCCACCATGCCCAGCTAATTTTTTCTATATATTTTTTAGTTGGCCAATTAATTTCTTCCTATTTATATTAGAGATGGGGTCTCACTCTTGCTCAGGCTGGTTTCGAACCCCTGACCTTGAGCAATCCTTCCGCCTTGGCCTCCTAGAGTGCTAGGATTACAGGCGTGGTGAGCCACTGTGCCTGGCCCAGCCACAAGATACTTGTGAATTTTTATGCTTATACTGTTCCTCTTAGATAGAATCAAAATATCTTGAGCGGATATAAAATGAATTTCTTATCAAATGAGATCTTTACTGAGGTTATTGCTGCAGAAACCACCCAGGCCTTTATTTACGTGGCCGTTGCAGACTCAGAAACAGCCCTGTGGTCACCATGGGCAAGGGCTTCCGTGGCAAGAGAAGGGGCACTCTTGGGGGACACAGGTGGGATTCTAGCGAAGGCTTTGGAAACTCTGCCCCAATTGGGTTTTGTCTCTTTTCTGTCCCCGGATTTCTTTCTCCAGTCACATTGAGCAAGTTAACAGCTCTAGTCTCGTGATAACCTTCCTTGTAATAGAGTAAGTCTTCAGTCCTCTAGGCGCTGCGTGAACAGTAGTAACTTTGAGCACTGAGGGATGTGGGCATAGTAGAAGAGTGGACTGCATCCTTTCTCTACTATTTACTCCATGTCTGGTCTTGGCATAACATATAACTTCTCTGGGCCATTTTTTTCTTTCAATAAAATTGAAATAGTACCTATCTCAAAGGTTGCTGTGTAGATTAAATGAGATGGGGTATCAGCACTCACTCCCCTGTCTGCCTGCAGTTTTCTGCTATTGTTACCCAGAGCACTCTAGGTACAGGTGTTGCTATGCTGGCTCTGCTCCAGGCATTGTCATTGCTCCCCATTCTGTCTCTAATAGCCTGTGTTCAGATTCCGAGAGTTTAAAGCAGCCAGTGGACACACTGCAAAGATTGGGTATTTAGTCTTCAAATGTAACATGAACACATACACAAACACACAGCAACACTGATATATAGACCCTGGGAGGGTTAAGTAATCAGTCATTTGTTGATACATTAATAGTACATATTGTTAGTTGTTTGCCAGCTTAAGGAGCAAAGATCAGAGAACTGTAGAGTCGAAAGATAGGCCTTGAATAGTTTGATAAGGGATGGGAGGTAGGTCCCGTTGCTCATTCATACATTTACTCTACAAATACTCACTGAGCACCTACTTTGGGCTAAGTGCAACAGGGAATAAGGAAATGAGACATTGTGTCCTTAAGGAGTTCACAATCTAACAGAGACCATGGTGAGGAGGGCACACAGTGATTAGGATTCAAGGTAAGCTGCATTGCTGTAGTAGGAGGTGAGGCTGGGAGGGCCCCTCCTTTTCAGGGCTTGGCCCCCCTGAAGGTGCCAGGCATCTGCAAGGCATCAGGGGAAAGTAGATACAGGCAGTAACTACCACAACTGCCAACTCTGTAATTTTGCCTCTGGCTTTTTTACTCACATATGCAAATCTGAGCCTCAGGATCTGGCTGTGAACTCACTCAGTCCTTCTGCAGCATGCCACTTCTGCTAACAGGGCCATCAGTGTCTGAGGGGTGGAGGGGCTCAAAAATAGGGTATGATCTTAAAACACAGTGGAGACCTGCCATGGGGAGGCAGTCTGGTGCAGTCCGCAATACACACACAGGAAGGCCCCACTGATCCATTGCTAGCAGACCCTGGGCAAATTATTTTATTTGTTGAGATTTTGTTGCCTCCTGTTTTGCATGGGATAATATGTATTTTAAACTTTGTTGTGAGGATTAAATGAGATACTTTTTGAGAGTGTTCCTAGCTCATATTAAGCTTTCCACTGTTGTTAATTTCCTTCTGGGTTTTCACTGCCCTCATGTGCCTTGCTTTGACTTGGGATGAAAGTTCCTCACTGTTCACTGTGGTTAATGTCAGTTCCAGTCTCCATTCCTTGCTGTTTATGATTTTGAAACCACAGTGCTGCCTAGGGTAGATTAGCATGTTGCCATGTACCATGTAGTTGATAAGCTTTCATTAATAATTTGGTGTCCTGATTTTTTAGAATTTTTTTAATTCAATGGGGTTGTCTTTAATAAGCAAATAGAATCCAAGTTGTTTTAAATTGTTCTCCTTTTCATTGAAAAGCATATTGTTCAGATACAATTTATTTTTTCCCCAAAATTCTCAAATCAATTTAATTTTATTCTATTTGCTAAATGATAATAACAGTGTTTGGATAATTAAAATATTATATTTTAATCTTAAAAAGGGTAAACAAAGATTTATTTAGGAGAGAAAAAGATGGGATTTTCTATATTGTGAAAATCAGACAACTCACTTTTCTATTTTAATAGAATGTGTCTATTCTATATTCTTTGTCAGAGTGAATGCCAAAAAGGAATAATCAGTTTTTCTGTTTTCTAAAAATTATTTTTTAGTCATACTGTTTAGTTATACATTTATGAAAATATAATGATTTAGATGACGTTTTTTCTGTGAGTTAGAGTATTTCATTATTTTTCAAGGTCTTTTTTCTTTTCAAATTATGGTGAATGAAAGGAGAGAAAATTTGGTTTCTAATTATTGTACTAATGATTATTTTTTGCTTTGTAATTTTGCCTCTTGGAATTTAGGGATTCCTGAATAAGCTAAGGTATGAGATGGCTATTACATTTTTAGATTTAAAAGGTTTCTCGAACATTGAATAGGTGGGCATGTTGGGATTGGATGAAGAAATCACAATAGCATTTTGTTGGGCTCTCTTTCCTTGGAAAATACTAACTTCCTTCCCTGGGAAAAATACCCTTTGACCACTGGTGTTAATATGTGGTAGTCAAAAAAGTATGCCGCAAAGTCAAGTCTTATTAAGCTAAAATATTTTGCCATTCCATTTGTAAATTGAGTGAGACTCAGTTTCATCTAGTAGAACCATAGACATTATAGATCTTTGTACTTCCTAAGTAATTTCCTTCTACTTAGGTTCAAATTGTAGAAGTAGTACATATATGCAAAGACCCTACTGGGTAAAAGTAGTTTGGGTTTCTATTTTCAAAGAACAGCGGGGTTATAGAATGCTGTTGTCCTAATGATGGCTCACTCTAAAATTTGTCGGCTTTTTAAAATACAGCCTCAAATTTAAAATAGTCTGAGTTTATAGGTGATTTTTAGCATTTTAGTCTATAAAGGCAAACTATGTCATGGAGCAATGAATTGAATAATGGTTTGGAGGGCTTTATTAGTCATAGTAGCGCTTAGTAAGTAGTTGTTAACTGGCCTGTGCTGATCACCAGTAGATGGAATTTGGAGTAATGTATCAGGACATCAGGCTCCACAAGAGCAAAATCAGAAAACATCTCCCCTAGTTTAAAACCAGAGGTGCTGAACATTGCCTGCTTCCTCCTGTTGACATTTTGGACCTACCCTCTTTCAACAAGTCTGCTGAGCTGTAATCTAGAGCTTGCTGGATAAAAGGCTCACATTCCTCAGCGTTTCCTACAGATTTTGTATTGTAGTCATACCTGCCCCCGCTCTTGCATGGCATGAGATTTTTAGTGGCTGTGGAAAATGTTAGAAATACAACAGTGACAACATGAGTCTCAAAACCCTGTGGAGTCTGGTTCTAAATAAGTTTGGGACATCCAAACTATTTCCTGGTTCTAGTTCCATTTCTATTCTTTTGATTTCACTGATTGAAAAGCTGGCTGGGAATGTTCTGAGACTTGATACTCCACAAGCAATTTTCTTTCTGCTCCTGGTGCTGTAAGATGTTTGGCGAATGTGGGTGGGATATGGTACCATGACAATGTTCATAAATATTTTCATCAGAAAACTTAAGAGAAACGTGTTTCAACTACTGAAAATATATTAAACACCGCACGCCGGTATTTATTGAGTGCTCACTGTGTGCAAGGCAGCCATGATTTATTTCTGCCCTCGAGGACCTTCCACTCATCAGTATCTCCGTGCAGATGTGAGACAGCTGCCTCCTCAACCCTCTACAAAGCTCAGCAGCGGAAGTGGGACCTCTAGGTGCTGTCAGCAGGGCTAACACATCAGAATGGAAAAATAGTGAGAGAAAAAGAATAATAGAAATAGGGAGGAGTGGAGGGAAAAAAAGAATAAAAAGAAATGTGAGCTTAGTGAGTACAGGTCAGGAGGGAGGGGAGACACTCAGTGGTCCAGACCATTGCCCATTGTCACAACATCTCACACCATTTCACAGGTAAGATCCTGTCCCTACCTAACACGTCAGGGAGCTGATAGTATCGATTCTGGCCAGTAACCCAGAGTCAGATTCAGTCGAGTTGCAGCGAGAAAGCAGGATTTCTGACTGCCAGTCCAGACTATATTTCCTTCTTTTTCAGTTTATTATAAAAACATTTGTGCTGACCTGCAAGTTGATAAGTGCCAACTGAAGTCAACTCACTTGAGAGGAAAATTATTTATGATTACAATTTGGCTGGAAGGCTTCTTTAGGATTGCTGCTACTCTGAATGAAGAATTGAAATCAACAGGACCAAAGATTGTATTTTCTCACCTGTGTGGAAAAGATATTTAGAGGTTTCACTGGATCCCAGTAGATGTTATCCTCAGGACACATCCAAATAGCTGTTGCTTAGATTTTCCCTAATCACATAGTGTCTTTGCTGCATAACTCATCCTCTCATTAAACACATTTCTGTACAAATTTTCCCTTTTCTTCAGAAAGCCTCTTCTGTCTGAGTTATGTATTGACCTATTTATTTTGTGTGTGGGTGGTTTTTGTGACTCTTTCTGGCTCAAAAATTTACCGGCTGAGTCCAAATTTTCAGGTCTGAGCAAAATGGAAATCCTTACCAAAATGCATGTGCACCTGTTTCACTTCCAAAGTCTTCCTGAATTCACATATCTGTGGTTGTTTAACTCAGTAGATTGGATTGTGCTAATGAGGCCTAGGTTATGGTTTTGAAACACAGGTGCTGGTTAGTACACATGTCCTACAGACAAGACTGTACTCTGAACCCAGAGAGGTGCCCTGCACATGCATGGCCACGGTCCTGGAGGGCCAGATGAGACCACGAAGGTGAATCTGAATAAATCTGTCATAAGAAAATTCAGTTGTAAGCCTTCTTGATGAGGTGTCTCGTCTTGGTAGCAACTTCTTTGCATATGAAAGCAAGTGCATAAATATGTGGTGGATGCATCTGCAAGTTTTTAAAGTGAGAACTTGACAGGTTTGGGCTAGTCCCAGAAAGCAGACTAAGCAAAATTACCATGGTGCCAGTACATGGGGTGGAGTTTCCATAAGAATTAGGCTGCTGCTATTCCATTTCCTGCCTCCTCAGCCATGGAAAAAACCAGAATCTGCAGTTTTCTTCATAAACCATTGTATAAATGACTCTGTGTGCTCAGGGATGGTAAAAACCAAAGAACTTTGCTGAAGAGTCCTCTCTGATCTTGGAGAAACCAACTGATCGGCCAACATTGTGGATTGAGTGCATGTCTTGTAGCCAGTTACCCCGTGGAAAGGACTTCAAAATATGTAGGGAGGAAAAAACAAAGAAATAAGTGAACAATGGAAACATAAGGAAATATACTTACCTAAATAGAATTGGACCCAAGTAGCCAAGTAGCCTCATCAAGGGACAGCTTCATGTGTGAAGTGATTCTTGAGCAGAGTTTTGTGGTAGAGCAAGACATACTCAAAACAGGATAGTAGGAAGAATATTCCCATAGGGAGGTCAGGCATGAAAGCTGTTTACTGGGTGAATTGTACAGCAATAGCACAAAGTCCAAGCTGTGCAATGTGATAACAAATGTATTCTACTCGTGTTGTTGTCTATCTTGCCTTAAAAACCAACCAAACAAAAATCTCCTCTCAAACTTACAAGCTTTTGTAGCTAGTGTGCTAACCCACTCCTGGGGACAGTATACTAATATCCCAGTTCTCCTTTTTCTGGACTCATGGTAGTGTTGTATTTCTTTGCCTTGCGTGGCCATGTGACTTGCCTGGGACAGTGAAATAAAAGTGAAGTGGCAGGTCTAGCTTCCAATTGAAACCACTTAATTGCTAACACAAGGCATGACAGTTCTCTCTCTCTCTCTCATTTTTTGTTACAGCGATTGTAAATTCATGTGTTGAGTTGAAGTCTTCATTGGCTTAGGCCCCTGTGGTACTTTAATAAGCAAAGTCTCTCCAGTGACCTGCATTGAACATGAAGCACAATGAAAAATAAACCTTTGTGTAGTAAGCTACTAAAATTTGACAGTTGTTTGTTCCTAGAGCATAAATTAGTCCATCCTGGAGGCTATAAATCTTGTACTCACATTTTCTCCATGCATGGCTTTTCATTCACTCCTCAACTCCCTACACTCTGATTTCTATCTCTAACCCTGTAATGAAACTACTATAGAGAGACCACAGAGTTGCCATATGCAACAATGCTTTTGGACTTTGTCTTACTGGATACCTTTGCTGCATTGAACACTGCTGGCCACTGCTTAAAACTCTTTTCTCCCTTGGTTTCCATGACATCACTCTTTGGATTCACTTTCTAGATCATTGATCATGTATTTTAGGTATAAAACCCTAAAAATCCCATTTATTCTCCCAGTTTTTAACAAATCTGTATGTAAACTAACATGCTGACGACTTACATGTGTACCTCCTGGTCCAGTACAGGCTCCACGACACAGACTCGTGAAGAGAAAGGCCATCAAAAGCAACATGTGCACAATTGAGCTTATCTCTCTTCCCAGGCCTCATTATTCTTCAAAGTCACAAAAGCATTAACTGGGAGTCTTACTTGATTTCTCCTCCCCCTCATCGATAGCTCCTCCATCCAGTTTGTGACAAGATAGTACAATACTTTTTATAAATCTCATCTTCCCATATCTTTCTTTCTGCATTCTTCTCGACATCCAAGTCCTCATATTTCTCTTCCAGGTTTCTCTAACAGCCTCTGCATTGATCTTCCTATAGTAATCCATTCTTCATGGCACTTCTGGAGAAATCTTTCTAAAATATAAAAATTGTCATGTTTCTGTAGTCTTACCTAAAATCTTTGGTGTAACCTTATTACATTAGAGTTAAAATCCAAAGTTTTTACAGGTTCCTAATGAACTATCCTCTACCTAACAGTCCAGTTTTGTCCCCTGACATTGCATGCCTGACACCTCACCAAGCTGTTCTTGTTTCATTTTCCTGCACCATGTTCTTTCTTATCACCGTACCTTTATATACGCTCTCCCCTGGATATAGACTTTCTTCATTTGGCTAATATCTACTTCTTATTTAAAAACCAAACTATGGCCGGGCACAGTGGCTCATGCCTGTAATCCTAGCACTCTCAGAGGCTGAGGTGGGTGGATTGCTCAAGGTCAGGACTTAGAAACCAGCCCAAGCAAAAGCGAGACCCCATCTCTACTATAAATAGAAAGAAATTAATTGGCCAACTAATATATATAGAAAAAAATTAGCTGGGCATGGTGGTGCATGCCTGTAGTCCCAGCTACTCGGGAGGCTGAGGCAGAAGGATTGCTTGAGCCCAGGAGTTTGAGAAGTTGCTGTGAGCTAGGCTGACTCCACGGCACTCACTCTAGCCTGCACAACAAAGCGAGGCTCTGTGTCAAAATACATACATACATACATACATAAATAAATAAATATCAATCAACCTAATCATCTCTTCTCCCAGAAAGGCTTCCAAACTCTTCAACTCTGGGTTTTAGGGCTCTTGTCTCCTGGTCCCAGAGCACTTACAACACTGACTGGTGGAAGGCCATTTATGTATCAGTTTCTCCTCCCAAACTGTGTGTTGTTCAACACTGTAAGCCTATCTTTCATCTCTGTTGCCCACACCTATCAAATGTCTGGCATGCCTTGGGTAGGCAATAAAGGTTTGATAAATGAATTAACTGCTGATGGGTCTAGAAAGCCATGATGAGGTACTTCACTTTTAACTGAAGAATTTGGGGACCTATTACAGACATTTAAGAAGGCGATGATATCTAAATGATACTTGCAGAGGGTAATTAGAATGGAAGGGAGACAGCATCTGAAATTTCTCAGAGATAGTGTGAAATCTCTTGCTGATGATAAGAATGGGGAGAAAATGAAAAGCTGAAGGACTATGGCTTTTGATTCCCCAGAATTCTCACTGTAACTTAACACCTACTGTGTTTAAAGTTGCTATGAAGTGTTGAAGGCAGAGTTATTAAATACTTTCTAAATTCACGGAAGGGAAGCCAACATATTTTAAGAGGTAAACATTTAAACCTCACATTTTAATCTTAACATCGTCTATAGTTTTTTACATTAGTATCACATTAATTTTGACATTTATGTGATGATCTAAGATATTTAATGTATATCTAAAAAGACTTTGGTTTTCTTTCTCACTCTCTTTGCTGGGAAGTCTAACCACTTCTTGCATTCTATCAACTAACTTCAACTGTTCTCTTTTACTTCTCAGTTTTCTTTCCTTTTTTTTTTTTTTAATTTTTTATTTGCTTCGTTGGAATGTCCAGATGCCCTGGAAATAGAGAAAAGGTGATTTAGAGTGGTCAGCTCTTAACACAACCTTACAAGTGGGTGAGGAATAATCCTCCCAAAACTTTTTGGGCTCTTGAATACTGTGTCCTCCCAATTCTTCTAGGACTGGCAACTTGCTTATCTTTAGCAAAAGCTAGGCATAATTTCAAATGTCACATTGCAGAGAAATCACTCTCCTTGTCACCAGGAAAGAAAAAAGAGAGAGACAGAGGAGAGGACAGATGCCTTCTTATATCTGGAATCTGGCACTGTCAGCCATTTGGAACTTGCCTCCCAGGCTCTTTCTGGCCTTGGCTTGCAGAAGGCAGGGTTGCTGTGTAGCACAAAGAGGTGCAAAACAAACATGGGCACGAAACCAAATACTTGACTGTAAGAAACATTCTGAAAGTTATAAAAGTGAAATACTACTTCCAGCTGTCACTATATGCAAGGATTAAGTTGAGCTCAAGGGGCTGCAGAAACTAAATAAGAAAGGGAATTATCCATTGAAGTACCAATGTGAGTTGTAGAAGATGCCTGGGTTTTCTACTGATGGATCACTCATGATCCCTTTGTTGACTCTTCTATTTACTCATTCACTCACTCTCTTGTCTCTGTGTGTGTATCTGAAGACATGCTGCTGCTGCCGTTGCTGAGGTGGATGGCAAAGCTCCGTATTCTTTCCTTCCTATCACCAAGGCCACCCTGCCCATTGGTCACCCTTCCTTTTTAGGACATGTTGCCCCTTGTGGTGCCTCCTTCTTAGCCTCGTGGTCTGCATAAAACACTGTTGTTGAAATGACGGTTGTCATCCAATGATCAGAGTATAAGACGGCAGTAGGCACATAGTAAATGTGGCACATACTAAGTGCATATTAAGACTTTTTGGCTGATAAACTGTGTTTATACACATGTGTTCCTACCATTGTTTTCCAGCCATTGATATCCACGATGCACAGCTCCTTATTATATTATTCTAAGTCATACCCCTTATAATAATGTCTCATTATTCATAAACTGGTTAGATAACTCATACATGACCATTCTTTGGTCACATGGATACAACCTTTCAGCCCCTGGGGGGGTCTTTGTATTGCTCAAATTTGCCCCATTTCAAGGCCAATAGCATCTCAGAAGCATGTAGCAGACACATAGAAGGTAATGTAGCTATATTTTGTACACTTTCCTCTCCCATGCTATATTCAGTTTTGATTTTTACCATGGCAGTTGCTGCCTAAAACTCATATAGATGTTTTATTGGCTTTCAGAGGAGTGGGGTAGAAAGAATTTATTTTCAAACATTGTTAAAGTATAAGAACCAAAGTCTTTCTCCCTATCATCTAGCTTGCTAAAATAAGATTGCATCTGAAATCCAGTATCTCTCAAACTGGCTGCCTTTATTGGACTTTGATTATTCCTGACCACAGGAACACTTGAGGCATTGGCTTTGCTTATTACTGCTCTTCGAGAAACATTTCCACATGTGGACTCAGGAGCCATGCACCAGGGGAAAATAGGCTAATCTGACCATAAACCATGGAGCCCTCCTAAAACTTTGTAAACTCTGGCAGAGGTATTTCTCAAAGTTCGTGCCAGAAGGAAGGCAACATTTTTGCAAAGTTTGTGAACCTTTATTCAAATTCAAAGCCTTCATTCAGCCTTAGGAATTCATACTGAGCAGTATGTCTCATCCCATGCCAGGAGACATTCACAGTAATATTCTGCAAAATTAAATATTTTTACTAATGGTGCTATTCCTTAGCTATTTGAAAATATTTTCCAATAAAGGAAAATGTCAAAGCACATCAAGAGTAATATGTTATGTCATTCAGTCATTAAAATTTTAAGCTGCATAATGAAACTCACAACCTTTTTTATCATAACTTTCATCATTCCAAGTTAGTCAATCATATAGTACAAGGGCCAAGAGCTATCCTTGTCCTTTTTTCTATAGATAAAAATGTAGCAGGTGTTAATTTTAAGACTTTTCACATTTCATTTCAAGATTTGCCTTGTCAGTATTAAGTTTATTTTTAAAGATCTTTCAGGAAGAAATTATCAAAGGGCATTGTGATGTCAGAACACTATAAGAAGTGCAGTTATATTTTTATCACAGAAAAGTATCGTAAATAACTTCACACTCATGAGTCATAAATGTCCTCAGTGAAGAGCTTGCAATAGTGAAAAAAGAAATGTGTGTAGGTACTTTTGCCATTTCTATTTCATAGTTGTAAGATCTGAGGCAAAGAGAAATGTAAGTAATCAAGAATTATGGGCAAAAAGTGTGGAATAAGGGGAGCAGGTCTTAGTTTGAGAACAGAGCATTCCTATATTTTGATATTTATTGGTTTTATTATAAAGAAGATATGAAAAATTTAGTAGTTTCTATCCATTTGGATATTCTTCCTTTCTATACTTAATTATTTTGGTTTGCAAAATTTGTTGAAATACTCTAAGAATTCTCAAATTGTGTTCCATGAATTCCTGTGGGTCCATGCAATACTTTTAGGGTGTCTTTGAAATCAGAACTAACAATACCAAGGCATTATTTGCATTTTCCCTGTGTTAACATTTGCACTGATGGGGCAAAAGCTATGGTGAGTGAAACTGTCTATGCCTTAGTACTAATACAAATCAAGGTGATGGCTCCAAATTATACTAGTAGTCATTGTTGTCTTTGCCACCAAATACTCACAGGAAAATAAACAAGCAAAAAAATTTAAAAGCAATATCACTTAAATGTTCTTTCTTAAGTAGCATAAATTACTAAATTTATTATTTTGACTCTTGAGTATACATCTCTATAATATTCTCTGGGAAATATGCATAAATCACTTTTGTTCCATACCAAAGTGAGGTGGTTATGTCCTGGGAGAATATATGAGCAATTATTTGCTTTGTGAGCTGAACTAGCCACTTTTTTCATGGATTCAGATTTTTGTCTGAATTAATATCTGACAGATAAATCATGGTTATTTGTACTTGGGTACATATTTTCTCAAAAGTGAACAAAGTGAGTCTATCTCTTCAAGAAAACTAACTGACAGCATTTTTTGTCAATGATAAAATGCAAGTTTTAGAGCAAAATCCACAGTTTTGGAAAACATGCTTCCCCTACCATGAGCTTGAAAGCTTTCTAATACTTTAAGACTTTTCTATGAGACTATGATCTCATAGTTCTATGTGATTTTTGGATATTGTATAGTAAGTATAAATGACCTTATGAAAATGATCTTATAAAAATCACTCATGGGTAAAAGACTCATTCAAAATATAAGATAAATATATTTCTAGGTATTTTGTTTTCTTTATTGCTATCATGAAGGGTATTGACTCTACAGGGAGAACTATGAAACACTAAGGCAGGAAATAGCAGAGGACATAAGCAGGTGGAAAGTCATACCATGCTCATGGGTAGGCAGAGTCAACATTGTTAAAACGTTAAAATTGTCTATACTATCTAAAGTGATCTACAGATTCAGTGCAATCCCTATTAAAACACCATCATCATTTTTCACAGATCTAGAAGAAAATAATTCTACACTTCATATGGAACCAGAGAAGACCCTATATAGCAAAAGCAACCTTAAGCAAAAAGAACAAATTGAGAGGCATCAATTTACTATACTACAAGGTATACCACAAGGCTATAGTAACCCAAACAGCATTGTATTGGCACAAAAACAGAGATATAGACCAGTGGAACAGAACTGAGAACCCAGATATAAAACCATCCTTATATAGTGATCTAATCTTTGACAAAGGAGACAAAAACATACACTAGGGAAACGAATCCTTATTCAATACATGGTGGTGGGAAAATTGGATAGCCACATGTAGAAGACTGAAACAGGCCTGATCTGAACCCCTCATCTCTCACAAAAATCAACTCATGGAGCATAACAGACTTAAATCTAAGGCATGAAACTATAAGAATTCTAGAAGAAAATGTTAGAAAAACTCTAATAGACTTTGGCTTAGGGAAAGAATTTATGAAGGCGACCCCAAAGGCAATCACAGTAACCACAAAAATAAATAAATGGGACCTGATCAAATTAAAAAGCTTCTGCACAGTCAAGGAAACTATTATGAGAGCAAACAGACAACATACAGAATGGGAGAAAATATTCACATGCTACACATCCAATAAAGGGCTGATAATTAGAATCTATATAGAACTCAAGAAAATCAGCAAGAAAAAAATCAAACAACCACATTAAAAAGTAGGCAAAGGACATGAACAGAAACTTTTCAAAACAAGACAGACTAATGGCCAACAAATATATGAAAAAATGCTCAACATCTCTAATCATCAGAGAAATGCAAACTAAAACCTAGTGAGTTATCACTTAACTCCCGTGAGAATGGCTTTTATCAAAAAATCCCAAAACAATAAATGTTGCATGGATGTGGAGAGATAGCAATACTCATACACTGCTGGCGAGACTGAAAATTAGTACAACATCTGTGGAAAGCAATATGGAGATACCTCAAAGAGCTACAAGTAGAACTACCATTTGATCCAGAATCCCATTAGTGGGCATCTACCCAAAGGAACAAAAGACATTCCATATAAAAGACATCTGCACTAGAATGTTTATAGCAGCACAGTTCACAATTACAATGATGGGGAAATAACCCAAGTGGCATCAATACATAAGTGGATTAATAAAATGTGGTATATGTATAATACCATGGAGTTCTACTCAGCCACAAAAAACAATCATGATATAGCACCTCTTGTATTATCCTGGATAGAGCTGGAGCCCATTCTACTAAGTCAGGGGTCCTCAAACTTTTAAAATAGGGGGCCAGTTCACTGTCCCTCAGACCGTTGGAGGGCCGGACTATAGTTAAAAAAAAAAAACTATGAACAAATTCCTATGTACACTGCACATATCTTATTTTGAAGTAAAAAAACAAACAGGCAAAAACACCCGCATGTGGCCCACAGACTGTAGTTTGAGGACGCCTGTAAGTGAAGTATCACAAGAATGGAGAAACAAGCACCACATGTACTCACCATCGAGTTGGTATTAACTAATTAACACTTATGTGGACATTTTGTGGTGACATTCATCGGGTGTCATGCAGGTGGGAGGGGCAAGGAGGGGATGGGTATATTCACATCTAATGGGTGTGGTGTACGCTGTCTGGGGGGATGGATACTCTCTAAGTTCTGTCTTGGGTGGGCCAAAGGCAATATATGTAACCTAAACATTTGTACCCCCATAATATGCTGAAATAAAAAAATAATAATTGAAAAAAATTGCCAATCTACCAGGCATCCTCAAACTATGGCCTGCGGGCCACATGTGGGTGTTTTTGCCTGTTTGTTTTATTACTTCAAAATAAGATATGTGCAGTGTGCATAGGAATTTGTTCATAGTTTTTTTAAAACTATAGTCCGGCTCTTCAACGGTCTGAGGGACAATGAACTGGCCCCCTGTTTTAAAAAGTTTGAGGACCCCTGAGATAGACCAATGAATTTTAGTGTAACAGAGTACAAAATATTCATTGATAATGTTTCAGATTCCACATTGAAGCTGATCTTTAATATATTACTTCTATTGAGTTTGGGTAGAATGGTAGAAGAATATCCATAATTCTCTTAAAAGGCTATTAGAATACTTTTCTCTTTTCTTTCTATATATCTGTGTGAAGGTGGACGTTCTCTATATACTGTGCTTCAACTAAAACAACATATCCTAACAGATTGAATACGGTAGATATGAGAATTCAGCTCTTTTTTAATCCAGACATTAAAGAGATTTACAAATATGTAAAACAATGCCATTCATTTTATTAAATTTTGTTTTGTTTTGAAACATAGTTATTTTTATAAAAATATTTTTAATTTCCAATGCAATAAATATCAATAGATAAAACAGACATAACAAAAGGTCTTTATGGTCTGGATAATTTTTAAGAGTGTAAAGGGTGTCTACAAACTTCTGCTTTTAGAAAAGCAAAGCCTCATCATAAAGAGAGAGGAGTTTATAGCCTGTTAGAGAGAAGACATTCGTGTGGGATGTCAATGAAATGGGGGTAATAACATGGCACAACAGGGCGGATCAGGTCCAGCCAGCGGAATGGATGACATTGTCTACATTTTATTTTAGTTTAGTGAGGGAACTTTTCCTAAAGTGATTTTTTAAAGCAATAGTACTAGCTTGTTCTCTCTCTAAAGACATTTTGTTTTTATAAAATTACAGCCTGGAAAACATACTATGTGTTTAGTCTGAGTAGGTAGCCTGAGTTGTTTGTTAAATACCAGATCTCAGATTTGTGGCCATTCCTCAAAAATAACTACAGGACACCAGCAATTAAATTTATGTATCATTTTGATTATTTATACTCTAGTGAATCAAAGGAGGTAAATAATGGTGTGGGCAGAACACTTCCATCAGCATTTCATCGGCAAGCCCTTTCGATGCTCTCTGCGATGAAGCTGGACACAACACATAATCTTCCCATTAAACAGTCTGCAGAGAGCCATCATCCGTGCCTGCTTCCCATCCCGGCATCGTCCCATTTTGGGAGCTGGGTGTTCCTGCTCCCAAACATGCCCTTTGAACCACGCAGGGCAGGCATGTTTAGTCTCAACTATTTTCACGTTTCTCCTTCCTTTTATTTACGATGCTGATGATCTATCAGAATTAGGATCCCTTTAGCCCTGCCTCTCTGAGTACCACAATACCGGACACAATTATAACACGGCACTGAATCGGGCAAGCAGTTGGTGGCCTCTCCAGGGAAGATTATGGAGTAGGTGGGTTCTCCTTCCTTCCCAAGTGCTGCTGCACCAGCTGCTTCTACTTTTCTTCATGTGGCGTTCCCCAGCACCTTTAATTCAATCTTGCTAAACAAAGGTGCCGAGGCACTTCTGGCTTGTCTTAGAAGATGGGAACTCAGAAGATGGGAACTAAATCACCTCTCAGGTCCCTTCCCTCCTTTAACATTTGGTGGCTCCTAGATTTACTCTGCCCATTAAATGAAAAATAACCAGACGGTGGAGGGCAGCATCTACTGCACCTGGGGGTGGGGGGTGACTGTAACTAATGGGGATGATCCAGTGAGGCTTGGAAGCTGCAAATCAAGCAAAGAAATAATTTAGATTTATGTGAAGAGTTAGATTATAAACTTAAAAAAAAGTGGTTTTTAATCAACCCACAGAACGTCATCATCAAACGTAGTAAAACCCCCCTTGATTTATTGAAACATAAATGTTTCTTTATTGTAGTTTAAATGTCATTTATTTACACGTAGAATCTTACTGAAAATTCTGTTCAGTTAGGAATGGCTGGCTGCCTGGGGCTCTGTGTTGAGAAGGGTTCTGAGGTTCAGTTTAGATCTGAGGGAGAGAACATCATGGTTGACTAATGATTCGATATAATTTTCTCAATAGATTGTGCCAAGAATTATTACTTCTATTTTATTTATGAGCTAACTGAGGGCAGAGAGGTTCAATAACTTGCCAGAAATATATGGCAGAGCTGGGATTCAAATACTAAG
The DNA here is from genome assembly GCF_040939455.1 of Microcebus murinus. Classification (NCBI taxonomy): domain Eukaryota; kingdom Metazoa; phylum Chordata; class Mammalia; order Primates; family Cheirogaleidae; genus Microcebus; species Microcebus murinus. The sequence continues at coordinate 72,047,178 of NC_134108.1, forward strand.
TCCGTCTGAGGAACTATGAGTCACTGTGATATTGTGGGCAAGCCGCTACTTCTCAGGACCTTCATTTTCTCATTTCTAAAAAGCTTTGGTCTACATTGCTTTCTTAACCCTCTTTTAGCTCAAATGTACTTTTGTCTCTGAACACTCCAGCTAACCACCTCACATCCTGCCAACCCTGCCTTTCTTTCCATCCCTGGAATATTTATCATCTCTTGGCTACTGGGTGTTATGCTGGGAACTCCAATGCTTGTTATCCCGTTTTGTGTTTAGATCCTGTTTCTGCAAATACAGGAGACGTGCTTTAAAAGGAGAGATGTGTCTATGACCCCCACTGCAGTGACTAGCATGGTACCTTGCACATGGTAGATGCTATGACCTGGGCCACTGAGCTGTGTTACATGGCAATAGGCTGAGCCTAGCGTTTGCCACAGACTGAGGGGCATCAGATGATGGATTCTGAGTCAGTCCTGCCCAGGGGAGGTTGGACTTAGTGATCTGTAATAGAATTGCAAGTGCTCTCTACCCAGCAGCCAATGCTCCCTGACCTTCTGACCATTAAGAATGCCTGTTTATCTTCTTGCCTTCATCAACAGCCGCTGTTTACTTAGCAGCCTGACTTAAGACATTCCGTATAAATACTCAATGAAGGCTTTCTTTCACTATTATTTTTCTGTGGAGGGTAAAATGCTGTCTTGTTTTTCCAGTTCTCCTCCTAAGTGTGATGATTTAGATGTTTCTGCTGTTAACTGGCAGCTTTTCCATTTCCTCCTAGCATCGAGTGGCCGGGACCTCTCCACAGAAGCCACTAATGAGCTTCTTGCCTTTCAGGACCCCGGTTCATTAATAACATAGAATTGCAGAAATGCCTGAAGTTCTGGACCTTATCTTTTCTCTTTCTTTCCACTAGAAAACAAACAGACAAACAAGCAAAGAAAATAAGAAAATATGTTACTTGCTGCAGCCACTGACTCAATCCTGTCCGTTTAAGATCCTAAAACTGAGAATTTATACAGGAGTCTCAAATTCAGCTTTCCAAATCAGCCGAAAGCTTTCAGGGTTGACCGCAGCTTTTAAAATGAGGGAAACTTCTCAAGTTTTTTGTTTGTTTGTTTGTTTTCTTGTGTCTCTCTCTACCCCCTTTTCAATGATACGTCATGTTTCTGAGTGGGCTTCTTCCTTCTTCCTAAGTAATACTGACTGTGTTCCCAGAGTGTGGGGAGCAATCCTGGGGACTGTGAAGAGGGAACACAGAAATGAAAATGTTCCTGCCCCATCCCTTCTGCTTGACTTCTGGCTCTAAATGATGCCATTCATTCTACCCGCCTGCTGGCCCCATACGCAACTTTCTGTCATTCAGACCATGCCAGGAGAACATCAATGCCCTTTTGTCCTACGCCCCTCAAAGCCTCGCACCAGCACAGAGCCCAGCAGAACTGTCTGCGGCACAAACGCCAGCTCGGCCAAACCTGCCCCTCCTCGTGTCCTCTGATGAACCAGCAGGCTTTGTGGCTGTGCCTTCCCAGAGTGGGTTCTGAGTATAAGTCCTGCCGGGTCCCCTCTCCAGCTCTGCCCCAGTGCTTGTCACAGTGCCTAGGACAGAGAGCAAAGCCTGCTCCTCTCAGCGGGAAACGCAGCCCGTCGGTCTCCTCACCGTCAGATCCTCACATCCTACACCTGTGAGGAGAATGCGGTGTCATTTTGCTTTCCTTTTGATGTCACCGTTTCATTTTGTTTCAGTGGCAGGGCTTCCAAATTCCTGCGCCTTGAAAGTACATAGCGATGACTGCAAAGAAAAATAAATATATTTCTGCCTTCTCCGAACATGCGTAAGCCATCATTCCCGTGTTCATAAACACATGTTGAGCCGGCCTCGGCGTTCTTGCCCAGACATGGGTGGTGTTTTACTTTTCCTTCTGTGAACAATTTTAAGTTTCATCTCTCGTGAAATTGTCTTGGGCTTCTCTTCAGACTCAAGTCCAAAGGGTGTGAAGTCATACGGATTAAAGAGATCTGTTCCCAGAATCTGTGAGGTAACTGAGCTCTGCCCAGCCCCGTGGATGGCTCCCCATCTTGTCCACCACGGGAAGTGGGTAGCTCTTCCTACCATTCCATTAATTATGCAGGATAGAAGCATAAGCTTATGAGGCCTTCCTGTAACAAGACAGAAACCTAGAGATTGTGATTCATTTATGTTTGTGAGGTACACATCCTTCCTCCATTTATAACTGGTTTTTTTTCTTCCAAATATTTCATTCCTGAATTTTGAAAATTTGGAGGTTTGAAAACTTGGGTGACCAGAATCTACTAACAGAGATTAGTATTTATCTGAGACTTCAGACAGTAAACTTGTTCTTTTCTTAGCATCGAGGCATATTTGGGAATTGTTTCCTTGTCTTTATTTTTCTAAATGGTCACAGGAAGTTCTTTTCATTATGATGAATGTAACAGTTTTCAAAATTTCACAGTATAAAGGTACATCTTACTTCCCTCTTTGTTATCATCTAATACACTACCAAGAGACGGGAGTTTTCCGCAAGGCCTCCCTGCCCCCTTAACTTGTGTGAATTTAGCTGCAGGGCTCCTGCAAGCTCCAGCTGCATCTCTACCTTGCCTCCAGGGCGGCATCTCAACTCCTTCTTAGTCTCTATTGAGCGCTCTCTACCTGCAGACCTAATGCTAGGGACAAAGAGAACTAAGAAATGGCTTCTTGAGTTAAACTCAAGTACCGGGGGGATGTTGGGGAGTAATGGGGAGAGTAACATGTGCACATTTAGTCATAACATAATGTGATTAATCCTCTAAGAGGAAAGAAATCCATTTTGTGGGTTCCCCTCGTGCCCCCACCCCCACGATAAACTCTGCTTAGGCGAGTCAGTTGAAAACAAGCTTCACAAAGGATGCTTGAGTTGGTTTGAAGACTGAGTAACAGTGCACCACACCCCGGGGAGGAGAAGGCATTTCAGGCAGGGAAGGTAATGGAGCATTGGGATCCTCTGTGGCCATGAATAGGCCAGGCTGGTTTGAAGAAAGTAAGACATTCGATGCAGCTGGAGCGTAACATGTATGACGAGGGAATCAAAAATATTTGACTAGCTTGTTATTGCCATTTAGATAATTACAGATGACCCTGCTTTACTGAATGTATAAGCACAGCCTGAAGATTGGTAAGAACGGATATATCTACTGTCCTTGTCACTCTTTTTTTTTTTTTTTTGCATAGTAGCAACACTCTCAACATAGTTGAGAAAGTCAGTTAACCGATGTTCCTCTTCTAGAACACTGACTTGGTTAATCTTCCCCCCAAGCTCTTTATCCTGATGTAGATAACTCCAGGCCTTCCTCTTATTTGTCAGTTGGGTGGCTGAGTAATCGGCCTCTTGGTGTTTCCCATGTTGCCATATTGATATCAGCCTTGCTCCATTATCAGGAATCACTAGCTGCTAGTTGCCAGAGTTGGTTGTGCATCCATTTTGAATATTGATTTAGAGATTTCTATTTATTTTACTTCCAGAAAGAAAAGGTACTTTTAGCAAAAACTGATTATTGGTACAGACATGTGTTAGATATCATGTATTATGTATTCTCCCTTTTTTATCTAAAGTCTACACTTTTACAAAGTCATCTAAACAGTCATTGAATGAGACGTTGGGGCCTGGAGAGAAATCCCATGGGGCTCTTAAGGGGTTGAGCTTCTCTCCCCAGCTGCTCTGCCTGCATAGGTTTGGGGCATATTTGGGATCGTGTTAGTGAGTGGGGCACCAACCACTGCTATGCAAAATCATATCCCCGCCTCTGACAATGTGGAAACCAGATTCAGTTTGTGTATCTTGTTTTGTGTTTATTTCCTGCCTGACATTTCAAAAAGTGTGGAAGAATTCCTAGGGTATATATTGTATTGGAGGAATTACGACCAGAAAGAAGGGAGGTGACAAAAGCAGACAGAAGGTGAGGAAGAGGAAGATTGAAGAGTGAAAGGTGGGTGGGGTGAGGACAGTGCTGGGGTCTAGACGCAGTTGCCATGTGGTTTCATAGTAAATATCAATAGCCAGGAGAAGACAGTGCTGGAGGTAGAGAACCAGGGAGGAGTAGAGTCAAATTCTTTTCTGCTGAAAGCAGCGTGCTGTGGTGGGCTTTTGTGCAAATTTCCCTTGGGATTGCAGCCTTCTCTTTCATGAACTTCTCACTCCTGTTATTTCCAGTTCCGGACCATCTGATCAGAAACTACTGGAATTTCCAGCTCTCTAGGCACTAATTTCATGGGCTGAAACAGCAACCCCTCTGCAGCTCCTACCACAACTACTGCTGCCCTGCAGGGCTGTGGGGTTGTGCCAGCCCAGGCACTCTTGCCCAGGAAATAGAAGGTGGCATTTAAGTAGCACTTAAGACTCTTCTAACCAATCCTAAAGACTCAGAATCAGGCCAATTCTAAATTAAGCTTTCTTGGGTAAATGAATAAGGATCCAAGAAACCTCAGAGTGGAAAAAAAAAAGATATGAATACTTGTACCTCTGAACATATTTCTATTAACCCCAGTTTTGACATTTTGACAGGTATTAACATGATTCAATGTTTCTATGACTTATTTTTATGCTTTGGATATCTTTCAGTGTTCAAGTCTTAAAATATATCTCAATCAATTCTCAATAATATTTAAAAGAACCAAATGATATTATAGGATTACAAGAGATCTTCTTTCTCTAAGGAATTTTTAAGGAAACTGAGGCTCAGGAAAAGCAAGGGGCTTGATTAAAGTCTTGTAGCTGACAAAGGAGGATAAAGACCCAAATCTCCTGGTATAGGATAAAATGTGCCTTTCTTCATAAAATCACATCAAATTCATCTTCTGGGATATGTAACAGAAGGATAGAGCAAGAGTTTATTTTTGTTTCACAATATTTCTAAATTACTTCATAAAGTGATTCTGGAGTGGCCACTTACAGCTTTTTATGTTGTTTATCTAAAGGGTGACTTTTTTGGTGTCTCCCCATGATCTCACCCGGAACCAGTGCCATGAAAGAAAGCTGGTAGAAGTCTATGGCTAAGATGCTCTCTGTCCTGACCTCAGAGCAATTACTTGCCCTGAACAAAATGCACACTAAGGGATCCCAGTGTCTACCGTCCTGGAAGAGGGCAACATTTGCCTTAGGATTCATACCCAGATTTCCACAATGCACTCTGAAACTCGCCACTGGGTCACTGGGCTCAAGGCCTGCACCGAAGCCAAGCGGTGTTTAAACCACCAGACTGAAAGCTTATGTACCACGGCCCATAGCCATGCTCTCAGATGTGACTCAACTGTGGTTTTAGTTGTGTCTGTGTAGGGTACTGGAAAGAATGCTGGTTTGGGTTGGGCACAGTAAATTCTAGTCCCAGCTCTGCCTCTAATCGGGTGGTCCAGAGAAAACCCTGTAGGCTCTCTGAGCTTCAGTTACTCATCTATAAAGTTCATCTGTCTTGCCTATATACAAAGAGTTGTTTCCAACTGAGAGCTGAGCTAACAGAAATGAAGAATATTTGTAAATGTAATGGGTTAAAGAAATTTAGATTACTATTAAGGTTGATAATTCCTAATATTTAGATAGTATTGAAACAGTCAAGCCTTCGTTTGACTGCGTGTGGTCAGATGTCTCCCAACAGGCCCTGGATGCTAAAGTACAAAGCTAAGGATTAGAGCCAAAGTCGGTAGTGATACACATCATGCTGTAGAGGAAGATAGTCTAGTTTGTTCTGTGCCTTTCAGATTAAATATGCTTAAAACTATGCACTGACATAACAGACCAGGGAAGATATGTCAGTAAATTGTGGGCTGTGGGGTGTGTTATTCACATTCTGAGTATTACTGTTTCAAAATGTTTTGTTTTTTGTTTTTTTTTTTTCCTTTTGGACCCATTCCCCATACTAGATCTTCATTTCTAACAAGTTCCATAATACCACCTTTCAAAATGAAAACTAAAGAAAACATTTTTTCTTCCGGATCCTTTTTATTTCCTCCAGTAATTTTTCTCCTTTACCTGGATAGATCAGTGAAGAAAAACAGAAAAATACCCTGCTAGCATTATAGTATTTTGCATTTGCATCATATTTCTAGCTATGTCAACTTATATTGTGGGATCTTCTATGCCTTCAAAACTAAAAGTGACCAACTTGATGGTCAATGTCTTCCTGTCCTACTTGTCTACCTCCATTTCCTTCCTAGCTCTCTAGACTTTCTAGCCCTCCTCTGCCACTCTTCTTCTCCCCTTAAATGATCTTTTGACCTTTATTTCAGGTAAAGCTATTATAAAACTCATCTTTGGATGAAGGATGTCAAAGTGGGCAGCTCCAATGTAATTATTTGTTTATGAGGATTCATAACCATCCACTCTGACCGAAATGCTAATCCCCACCCTAGGGCATGCTCAAAGTCTTAATCTTCCTAGGTCACTTAGCATTATTGGATAAAGTTTTGCAGCATTTGTTATCTTAGTCCGGTGAATATTCAGGTTACCTAACATTAGTTGGGCCCTTACTGAACAGAGAAAAATCCATGTTCTTCTTTGTGGACAACATACTGATCTCTCTGCCGTCACTACTCGAAACTTTCAGTCTTTAGGACATGCACTTTTATTCTCAATCCAACCGTAGTGTCTCCTTCTGAAACTTCTCACTCCCTGCCTCCTGTCTTATTCCTCTGCAAACTTTTCAGCACGCTGAACCCAGAGAAATGTTTCTGAACTCAAAGTCCTACTGTGGCAATCTCCTCTCTCAATGGTTTCTCATTAATCTTATGATAAAGAGTTGAAAATCCTTAGCTCAGTTCACAAAACGTTGCGCAATCTGACCCCTACTAATGTCCTATCTCTCCACTCTGTGTTCTAATCATGTTGTTTCATGCCTAAGGGTCTTCAAATATATTTTCCTCTTCCTGGATTACTTTTCACCCTCCTCCATCAACAGTTCACTCAAATAACTCTAATTTATCCTCTAAGTCTGGCTTGGGCATCACCTTGTTTAGAAAACAATAACAATAACAATAACAGTACATAACATTAACAACCTTCTGGCCTTTTTGTGGCCTCTCATAGGTATGCAACTACCCCTAGTTTAGCCCTCACCTAGAATACATTGTATACTAATTATTTGGTTTCTTATCTACTTGAATCTGTGAAACTTAATGACATTTGCTCAGAGCAATCGTGGGAAGAAACAAATTGATATTTTAATTTACTTTGTAATGCATCAGTGACACATTCTAAAAAATATTTCCACTGGATTTGTGTCATTCTAGGTTTCTGATTCTTCTCATTTCACTCTGATTTTTCTTTTTCAGTTTCTTTTCCTCCACTCACTCCAAGTTAGCCTCTCAAGAAAACTTTTAATACTCCCATTCTTTGCACTTGACATGTTCTCCCTTAGTAGTCTTATATTGACCTATCATTTCTGTTACGATTTCTTTGGTAACAAATCTCAATGCTCAGTCTATTCCTCTTCCTGAGCTCTAGACCCAAATGCTCGATAGCTTCCCAGATATATTCAGTTAGATACTCAAGTCCCCTCAAACCCAGTGTGTCCAAGTGGAATTTATCTTTCATCCCAAACTTGGTCTTCTTGTGTGCCTTATCTTCATGAATAGAACCATTACTCGCTGCACCATCCCGGACAGAAAACTGGGAGTCATTTTGAGCCCTTCTCTTTCATTTATCCTTCCATCCCTCCCATTGAATAGGTCATCAACTATGTTTTAAAACTCTCTCATATTCATCACAGCAGATCCAGCCTTGGTTTCATTCAGTGCTCATCACTTCTCAGATGGATTTACATAACTGTGACCTAATTAACTTTTTCACACTGTTTCTAGGGCAGTCATTATTAAATTTTAAGGGTCTTGTCAAACTCTGGTTTAAATTTCTTCCTTGACTCACCATAGCTTTCAGAATAATTTTTAAAATCCTTGGCAGAGCTTCCCTGTCTGCCTTTTGACCTCATCTGGTGCTCCTCATTGTCATAAACACTTTACTCACTAGCAGTTTCCCAGACACATTGTGTTGCTTCACTCCTGCTCCCCCACATTCTAGTCCCTTTGCTCAGGATGAACAACACCCCCCCCCCTTCACTTGGCTGAAATCTACTTGTCCTTCAAGACTTTGATTAAACTTTTCCATTACTAACTCAGAAGCCTCCATGGACCTCCTCCTTACCCCTAGCCTGATTTGGGTGACCTCTCTCTGTGTTCCTGCCCTGTCTTGTATGTCCCGGTATCAGAGCAGGCATCTACCATTCTGTGGTTGTGGATTTCATTAGTCTAGCATTTCCCCTAGGTGATGAATTCCTTAACAACAAGAACCATTTCTACTCACCTTTACAGTCCTAGCATATATTACGGACTAGGGCAGAGTGCGAGCTCAATGAATTTGCTAAAAAGATGACTAATTAGGAAACAGAAAATATTCCTTCAAAAAATATCCATTTCCCCCCTAGTGTAAGAGTTATAATATTGTCAAAGAATAATGGAAAAAATTATAGCACTATAGGGAAAGAAAAACAAAGGCATTGGGGTTATTTCTTCATTCTGGGGATGTGGAAAAAGGATCCTATGGCATCTGTGATTATTATGAAATGCTTTTATCATGTAAGACTCAAACCTAAACTCTAAGCTACCTGAGAAAGTGGTCCACATCTGTGATGTTCACATTGATCTCCGCAGCATGTAGCACATTAGGCAGTCAATAAATATTTGTTGAACTTTGTCAAACGAGAGCATGATAGTCAGCATTCAAGTTAGATGGAATATGTTCTGCTAATTGAAAGATTAAAATGGACTTCAAAAAAGTTTTGTATTGATTTCTTTTTGTATTATCCATTAACCTTTCATATGTATGTTACCAACTCCCCCCATCATACATAGTTTTTTTAAACTACATTTATAGTGTTTTTGCTTCTCAGAGTTTTTTTTTATTTTTATGTAGTCAAACTTTTCATTCTTTTTCCTTTATGGTTTCTGAGTTTCACGTTATCCTGAGAAAGAAAGACTTTCTCTACTATAGGAGATTGGGAAACTATTCCTCTCTATTATTTTATGTTTTTATTTACATATGTTAAGATATTTAATCCATCTGAAATTTGTATTTATATACAATTAGTGTACATTCTTTGTTGTGTATTTTTTTGTGCTGTTCAGTTTTGTTTTGATTGGCTTTTAAAAGGCAGGGAACATGTATACAAATCACCTTATTCAAAAAATCACCCCAGGGTAGGTGAGTCTTTCAACTGGCATCCTGCATTCATCTCTATTAGACTCCTAGGATAAATTTCTTTTCTTTTCTTTTTTTTTTTTAGACAGAGTCTTGCTTTGTTGCCCAGGCTAGAGTGAATGCCGTGGCATCAGCCTACCTCACAACAACCTCAAACTCCTGAGCTCAAGCAATCCTTCTGCCTCAGCCTCCCGGGTAGCTGGGACTACAGGCATGCCAGGCATGTGTCACCATGCCCCGCTAATTTTTTCTATATGTATTAGTTGGCCAATGAATTTCTTCCTATTTATAGTAGAGACGGAGTCTTGCTCTTGCTCAGGCTGGTTTTGAACTCTTGATCTCAAGCAATCTGCCCGCCTCAGCCTCCCAGAGTGCTAGGATTACAGGTGTGAGCCACTGCTCCTGGCCCTATGATAAATTTCTTACTGGTCTCATAATCTTGGCTGCCCCAATCCCTTCTCCACCCAACAATCATAGGATACTTTTAAAACACTGAATGAACTCTCCATGCCACCAGGTATTTGTGTCTAGTTTGTCCACTTCTATATCCCCAGTGTCTGAAATCGTGGCTGGTACACGGAAGGCATTTAATAAATACATACAAATGAGAATGTAAATGTTTAAAATCCTTCAAGGGCCTTCCATTAGTACCATAATAAAATTCGGACCTCCAGGTCTTGTGTGACCTGGCCTCTGCCTACATTTCACACTTCCTGTAATTCTACCCCCTCTCTTGTTCACCAGCCGCTTCAGCAACTCTCTCCACCATACAAACACACTGAGTTCTTCTCCTCTCAGGGCCTTTGCAGACCTGACTCGATTCCCACTTCACGAACCTTCTTGTCTAACAGATGGCAGTTTAAGTATGACTGCCTCAGGGAACTATTTCCTGACTCTGCTATTGAGTACAAGTGCCTCAAGTTTTTTTTTTTTTTTTATCATATAACCTTGTGACTCACAATCTTTTATACTTTTATTTGTTATGTCTTTATTTTCTTTCTTCCTGACCAGAATGTAAGCTCTGTGAGGGTTTGAATTTTTTTTTTTTTTTTTTTTTTGAGACAGAGTCTCGCTTTGTTGCCCAGGCTAGAGTGAGTGCCGTGGCATCAGCCTAGCTCACAGCAACCTCAAACTCGGGGCTCAAGCAATCCTACTGCCTCAGCCTCCCGAGTAGCTGGGACTACAGGCATGCACCACCATGCCCGGCTAATTTTTTTTTCTCTATATATTAGTTGGCCAATTAATTTCTTTCTATTTATAGTAGAGACAGGGTCTCGCTCTTGCTCAGGCTGGTTTCGAACTCCTGACCTCGAGCAATCCGCCCGCCTCGGCCTCCCAGAGAGCTAGGATTACAGGCGTGAGCCACCGCGCCCGGCCAGGGTTTGCATTTTGTCTGTGATTTTCCTCCAGTATCCAACATAATGCCCGTGGTCTAGTAGGCACCCAATAAATAATTGTTAAAAATTTCTAAAAAGAGTTATTTTTATGACAACCATTATATTGCTAATGCTGAGGTTCCCAGTAATTAGCTTGACAATTTTTAAGAAAGTAACTCATGGGATAAAAAGAAATTCATCATGATATCACTGATGTCTTCAATTTTAATTACTCTCGAATATAAAAACAACAATAACAACAAAACCATTTATGCTTAAGCAGATTTTATTACCTGGTCATTTTATTCCAGGTGCTTAAATATCAACAGATAAATTCATATAAAGAGATATAATTGAAAAAGAAAGAAGAAACTTTTTTTATTAATACATACAGAAACAGTGGTAAAGATATTTCACAGTCTGTTACAGGCATTACATAATTAAAAATGGGAAGTTAGGGGAAATGTATAATTTCTTTGAAAGGAAAGAAGAAAGGAAAGAACAGAAAAAAAGCCCATTGTTATGGAAACTGAAAAAATAAATAAAATGAATGTAGATTGGGATTGAGATTATAAAAAGACTTGATGCTACCACCCTATAAGTCTATGTAAGTATCATTTAAGTATATGTTGGTACTAAGAATACTTTAGTGATGTCAAGGGGTAAAAAGAGTTTCAGTTAAAGCTGTAAAGTGAAAACATCTGGACAACTTAGAAAAAGGGAACATTTAATAAAAATAGTGTATAAACACTAGATTGAATATTATTTTAAAAGATAAAAAATAATATAGCAGAAGAGCATTGAAGAAATTTGAAAAAGTAAGATAAGAGAATGGAAGACTATAAAAAAGAATAGACAATAAAAAAAATATAAAGGCAGCAAAAGAAATCTGGTAAGAACTGGTGAAAAATTATGTCTTGGAAACTGAAAATAATAATATGTTACAAAGAACACAATAGCCAAATCATATTGAATCATGATGATTGGCTGGTAACAATGTTTCTTTTCCTGCTGCTTTATGGTATGTGTCAGCCTTCAATAATTTAAAAATGCTTTTTGTATTTATCCAAGTTCAAAATCACCAGGCATACTTAGAAAAATTAAAATAAATAAATCTTTTTTTTTTAAAGGACTTTACCTTTATTTAAGATAGTTTACCTTTCCCTCTACTATCAGAATTTGAAATTATAAAAAACTCGCCCAGGCCGGGCGCGGTGGCTCACGCCTGTAATCCTAGCTCTCTGGGAGGCCGAGGCGGGCGGATTGCTCGAGGTCGGGAGTTCGAAACCAGGCTGAGCAAGAGCGAGACCCCGTCTCTACTATAAATAGAAAGAAACTAATTGGCCAACTAATACATATAGAAAAAATTAGCCGGGCATGGTGGCTCATGCCTGTAGTCCCAGCTACTTGGGAGGCTGAGGCAGAAGGATTGCTTGAGCCCAGGAGTTTGAGGTTGCTGTGAGCTAGGCTGACACCACGGCACTCACTCTAGCCTAGGCAGCAAAGCGAGACTCTGTCTCAAAAAAAAAAAAAAAAAAAAAAAAAACTCGCCCAAATGGAAAGTATTCATAGAAAGCTGAAAATCGTTTCAATCAACCAACACATATTTACTAATTGAGCATGTACTATGAGATCTGTGTTTGGGATTATAGAGATAACAAGTATGGGACTCTTTCATTTGTAATCTAACGGAGGAGTTCAGAAATAATCACATGACTCAATTCACAAAAAGCTACATTATATCTACACTACAACCAGTTCACTTCCTGATCTCTCCTTATGTAGAGTTTATTATAGAAGATGCAAAGATGTATAAGGCACACTTACTGCTATTAGCAAAACAAAGACGGCTCCCATATTTGAACAGTTGATTGGAGTTCAGGGTTTAAATTCCAAATCTACTTCTCCCTAGCTGAGGATTTATTGATATACTTCAGTTTCTTTATCTATAAAATGGAGATAATATCTACTCTATAGAATATAGAAAAGACATTTACTGCTCACTAAATATTTATGTACCTTCCTCACATTTCCCAGCTTCCTGACAGTTACACCTCAATATATGAAGAATTCTGGCCAACGGGCCGTGGATAAAATTGATGTGTGTCACTTCTAGTCCAAAGACTTCAAGAACTGCTGTGCAATCTTTTGTGTTCCCTTTTGGAGTGACAGAAAGTCTGAGGATGACCACCCTGGAAATTTACTCAATCCACACTGGGTCAGAAGAAACTTTTGTGGACCAGAAATAAACTTTCGTGTTGTTAATTGTGTTATTTCTGGGTTTATTTGTCACAGATTTGTGGAGCCAGTGGCTGACCAATGCACAGGATTATTTGTGAGGATCATATGAGATGATATGTGTAAACTTCTTAGTGTAGTGCCTTGCACAGAGCATGCAATTAAACAGATTTTCTTAACTAAAATTCATCATTAAAAGATTTTTTTCACTTTTTTGTTACAGAAATAAGTCAGTATTGGAAAGGAAACTCTAGAATGTGCTGGCAGAGTATTTCCAAAAGTACTGCAGTGCCTTTAGTTCCTCTAACTCTTTTATAGAATTGAGTACACTTGATCTTTTGTGATAGAGGCGGCTACTCATTGAACTTGTACTTTTTGTAAACAAAGTATATGTTTTTGGTCAGAGGTCTCTCAGGCTTTTATTTATGGATAATTCATTGCCCTAAACCAATAGTGAAAGCTAGTGATCTTTCAAACATGGAAACACCCTACAATTTTCTTCTGGCATTGCAACAACTTTGATGTTCATCTTTCTCTTTTCTGGCTGAACCTATATACACTTAAGTACAGGATCACATTAAGAAAGTGCTCAGACCACATGTAAACAACCTGTGGCTAGACAATTCCTGAACCCTATGCAATGTTCAATTTTCAAAGGATGTAAGCTTCTGTGTTGTTTTCTCTACCATATATTTTTCCACAAAAGTCATACTTACTACTTTATCATGAACCGATGTGTTTGGGCATAAGTCTAGACATGCTGTGATTTTAAAGTAGATCCCTTCCTGCCTACTCGACACTTTTGCCCTCTGACAGGATTTGGGCATCTCTTGTGCCCTGGGAAATAGCTCTCCGGATATGTCTAGATAGCACATGCCCATTAAAAAGGTTTAGGGAAAAGATTTGGAAGCATGTGCTAAAGAATTAGAATAAATTTGAGTTATCTGCAGATGAAAATAAGAAGACCACAATAAATAATGAAGAGAAGGGCAAAGGGAATTGAACAAGGCACATTCAAGTGATGATTAGTTTTATTTTTTTAATAAGTGCAGTTACCACTTTAAAGGAAATAACTTTTTGTGTGTGTGTGTGAGTGTATTTGGTAAATCAGATGACTCCATAACATTCAAGTATCAGTTGGTGGAAAAACAAACCTGGTTCATTTAGTCAGTGGATTTTATAAAATAAACCAGGAACAGGTTTGCCTCAGCCTTTCTTCCATCCCCTTTCCCTCAGTAGTGAGGCTAGGACTAATCGGGATTGATAATACAGGTGATAAAAACAACCACGAGAAGGCATAATGAGCTGGGGGGGAGGGATGTGAACAACACTCACATGAATACTGCAGAAACATCCCCATTTATAGTTTTTATGCAGAAGATTTCTCCTAATCAGATTTCAGAGCTCAGAGGCGGGCAACCCAGCGTCTATAGCAAGTCCAGGACCAAGAGACCACAGTAGAATTCTCTGTCAGGATGGGCAAGGTTTCAGTCAAGGGCCACACAACCTCAACTGGGTGGGCTCTAGCCACTGCATAGAAACTCCAGTGAAGAAAAGGAGAGCCGAAGAAGAGTGCAAGCACAAAGCAGGGAGAGGGGTTAATGCCTTGAATGAGAGCATCACAAAACAGGCTGGTGGAATGGTTGAAATGAACAAGAGGAGGTTTAACAAGGATAAATATAAAAGATGCAGGGTGGGGGAGGAGGAAGAGAGACAGAGAAAATTATAAAATAAAATAAAAAATCTGATTGTAGATTATTGCTAAAAAGGTATGCACACTCTCTAGCTCTACACTAACTTTGGAGAAATGGGTTTGGAAAATTTCAAAATAAAATAATACAAATGTATAAGAAAGTTTATAAAATGAAACTAAACTTGACTCATATTTTTTAAAAAATGCAAACTAAAAGTAAGAATAAGATACTATTAATATATTTTACTCATCAAATGGGCAAAGATAGATAAAGTTTGCTAGGGGGATATTGGCTTTGGAGTGGGCAAACATTCTTAAATCCAGTTTCTATTGTTGCAAGCTCTTAATAGAGCAATTTGGAAATTATTGCCCAAATTTAAAATAAATGTGCTCTTTAACCCAGCAATTTCTAGCTACATTCTCATGTGGTCAAAGACATACATATATAAACACACAAAAAACCACAATCTCTGCAGCCTTTTTCGTAATAGCACAGTGAACACAACTAACATCCTTCAGTAAGGGGCTGGTTAAATAGATCATGTTACATATCCAATGGAAAACTTTGTAGTGCATTAAAAATACATCTATATTTGCTGATATGAAAGGATAGACTATAGTATAATCTCCAAAAAAATATTGTTAAATGACAAAAGCAATTTTTAACATTCTACATATAGTTTTCTCTAATACTAAAGGAAAGATAAAGAATATCGAGTCTTTAGGGGTAAACAGGAATGCATTGTCGGAAAAAAAAGAGGAGAAGAAAGTGTATTCTATGCAGCTAGAACGAGTGTGCAATTAACATAGGTGTGAATTAGCATGAATGTCCAGAAAATAGTGACTAGTCCATTCAGGATACCTATCAAAGCACCTAGTTGCTAATTTTGTATTGTCATTGCCTTCCCCTGAATTCTGGTATGCGTGCCAGTGTAAACATGTATGATATCCAAAAAGGAAAACAACTCCTGGTTACCTAGAGTAACTACTAACATTGTTAGAAATGATTCAGACACACACACTGGCAGGGCCTGATCACGCAGAGAACACCCTAGCTTTCAGTGATAGAATCCATCCACTCCTCCCAAGAGTAGAGATATAGAGGCTTTTGGTTAGGGTACGAAATCAACTTTAACCATCTGCCATAGTAACAAGGAAATCAACACCAGCCTTATAAGTAAACAAGTGACCTATACTGTTTAAGTAGCTACACCAAGTTGGCAAAGAAGGCAAATACTTACCTACTGTGCCGGTAAACATGGCAATTTAAGACTCCCTGTGTGGAATTTTGAATTAATTCTGGGGATATTATTTGTCTGTGTGTATGTGTGTGTGTGTGTGTGTGTGTGTAACTTTTAGCTTTATACTATATTACTATATTTATCCTAATTAGTAGATCCGATTGCTATCATAGATTTGCTTGGATAAAAATCTATTTTGGAGTCATAGTCTCAACTTCATAAGTATTATAGTTAAGCTAGGTATGGTACCATAGTTAGTCCTGGGTATCCTACCATGGGCCCAAGTATAAAGTCAGAAAATTTCTCTTTTGTGTCCTCGAAGCCTTTTCATAAAAGATTCTATCTTAATGCTTCTTTTACTCCCAAGTCATCTTTTCATAGATCTCTTGCTGTACCTGACTCCCTGGAAGTCACCATGGAGACCAGACATACTTTGGTCAAAATCATTCCTAAATAGACCATCCCGGTAGAAAAGGAGTTTTTATATTTTTTCAGTGACTGTTCCTGTAATTTATTTTTTTCATTTTTAAATTTGTGATTATTATGGGTACATAATGTTGTATATATTTATGGGTACATGTGATGTTTTGATACAGGCATACAATATGTAATGATCAAATCAAGGTAATTGGGATTCCCATCAACTCAATTATTTATCATTTCTTTGTGTTAAGTACATTCCAATTCCACTCTTTTAGTTATTTTAAAATATACAATAAATTATTGTTAACTATAATTTACCTTATTGTGCTACTGAATACTAGATCTTATTCATTCTATCAAATTGTTTTTTAAGATCCTTGCAGACACAAATAAAAGAAGTATGATGAATCTCATTTCCATTTTTTTTTTGCAAAAGAGTCTTCACTCTTAATCATCTTCCTCTGCTTAGCATCTTGAAGCTCTTCTCCACCTACAGTTATCTACAGTTGGCTGCTTCCTGGTAATGTGTCACTTGGTTTTTGTTCTGGCTTGAAGGAGAACACAAAGGATTTCTGGATACCCTTATCTGTGATTATTTAAATAAACTTTTTTTTTTTTGTTTTTTGCAATTGACATTTGTGGTCTTGGATACTCTCTCTCCTTCAGTGTAATCAGTTGTGAAATAAAGATGTCAGGCTAGGTTTTCTCTAATGTACGATTTGGCTTCAAAACTCTATAATCCTGTAATTCCTGTTTCCCTAAGTCAGCTGGTGATATTTTTGGTGACTTGCAAGTTGGTTTCCGCAATCAGACTCCCCTGCCTGTTTGGCATCGGTGCCTGTTCACCCTGTACTCTGTGGACCTCCTTCTCACACAGGAATCTCTTTGATCTCAAAGACAGCTCTGTAAGGTGCAAAGCAAAACAAATACCAGGCTATTTCTCTCTATGGTGCTCCTGACAATATGACTTGTTCGAGAGAATAAGAAAGCTTAAAAACAACTAATAGTACTATCCTTAAAGCACCTTTCACAAGTGCCAAATTAGTTTCTATCAATACAAACATGTTATTTAAAAAAATTTTTTTGCAAACATAAAAGAAAGAGTATGAATGACATTTCAAAATGGTTTTGATTATCCATTTCATAAGCATAACAGCACCCTGGGGGGAACAATTTTTGCTTTTACCACTAACCTAAATTCTGCAGAGATTTGAGAGAATGATTTTTATAGCAGTCCTTTCTTTATTAAGCAGTCACATTAAATTATATTGCAGCACACATGTAATTTACCAATGAACTGACCTACTTTGAAATATGCTTTTTCTTAAAAATAAGAAGTGAATCATGCATGGGTATACATAAATTAAATTAATTTGATAGTGAACATGCAGAAGCATGTTCAACAAAATATGACCCTGGTGCCTTCCAAGTAAAAAGCAAAGACATCTAATCTTGAAGCCCAGCAAAGCACTGGGTATGCATTAAATTTAAAGCCTGAGATGACCAAGAATCATAAGACCTGAATTAAGACATGTTGCTTTTCACATTAGGTACTTCTGTAATAAGAACAGTTGATAATAAAATAATGAAGAATATTAAGCCAGAGCACGTATGCATGATTTATATTTAGAAGAAGTGACTCTACAATTGCACAGAAATGTATTTATATACAATAGTCCTTCTTATTCACGGGGGATATGTTCCAAGACCCCCAGTGGATTCCTGAAACCACCGATAGTACCACACCTACAGTGACTAGGTTTTTTTGATCTGAGAACCTAGATGGCTACTAAGTGAGTAACAGGAAGGTAGCATATACAATGTGGATATGCTAGAAAAAGGGATGATTCACATCCTGGGCAGGACAAAGCAAGATAGCATGAAAATCATCATGCTACCCAGAATGGGGTACAATTGAAAACTTATGAATTGTTTATTTCTGGAATTTTCCATTTAATACTTTTAAACCATTGGTTGACCAATAGTTTAGACCATTTCCATTTAATACTTTTAGACCAGGTAACTGAAACTTTGGAAAGTGAAACTGCGGGGAAGAGGTGACTACTGTATGCTTTTTTTTTTTTGAGACAGAATCTCGCTTTGTTGCCCAGGCTAGAGTGAGTGCCGTGGCGTCAGCCTAGCTCATAGCAACCTCAAACTCCTAGACTCAAGTGATCCTGCTGCCTCAGCCTGCCGAGTAGCTGGGACTACAGGCATGCACCACCATGCTCGGCTGATTTTTTTTATATATATATTAGTTGGCTAATTGATTTCTTTCTATTTATAGTAGAGATGGGGTCTTGCTCTTGCTCAGGCTGGTTTTGAACTCCTGACCTCGAGCAATCTGCCCACCTCAGCCTCCCAGAGTGCTAGGATTACAGGCGTGAGCCACCGTGCCTGGCCTACTGTATTGTATGCTTTTGATATTTCACTTGAATGTGATATATGACAATGATGGATCTCAGCCACTTTATAAAACACACACACACACAACAAAAAAAACAAAAACAAACCCTAAGCCCTAAAAGACAACTTTTTTTCCCTCCATAACAACCAGAAAAAGTATTTGAGTGTTTCTACCTCCTGTTCCTGTAGAGATTAAGAACACAACCTTTGATCTTAAATATTTTGCATACTTTCTACATGACCTTCTGAAAATTACTTGAAAAAACTCTAACATCATTTCTTCATTTATAGACTGAAGATAATAGTATCTATTTTATAGAATTGTTGGGAGAATTAAATGAAGTTATGTATGTTTTAAATATATGTATACACACATATAAACACATGTTAGGGTCTTGCACATAGTACACTATTGTTATTATTTATTTTTATGGACTTTATGGGTTTTATGCTGATGGACATGTATGGGTATTAATTTCTGAATGTTCTGCAGGTGTCTTTGAGGTTGAAAGGAGGTCTGGTACCAGAAAATGAATGGAGCAATTCTCAAATCAGCCATCTGATTTGAGATTGCTGGAATTGAGCTTTAATTTAGCATTTTGACTGAGAGATGGGCAAGGGGTAAGAAAGGAGAAAAATGTTTTCAAAAAGAGGATAGAGATATTAAATACTCAGCATTCCAAAACCACAATCTCATTCAGGTCTGACATGGCCTCAGAATTTCTCCCAAAAGTACACACCAATCAACTGGAGTTGGCCCAAGTAATAAAATTTGTTTGCATCTGTTAGAATGATCAATGACCCTCAATGTGTGTCTTTGCATCAGCAGCATGGACATCCTCTGCGTATTTGTTAGAAGTACAAATTCTCAGGCCTACCCACAAACCTACTGAATCAAAATTTCTGGGGGTGGGGCTCAGGAATCTATTTCACAAGCCTTCCAGGTGATTCTGATGCATGCCAAAGTATGAGAAGCCTACATATATATTCTGCGTATGGACAAACTGGAGGAAATAAACAGAAACTAATGCTTATGAAGGACCTATTACATTTTAGGCATTGCCTAAATGAGCATATGAGCTTCTCATGAGCATAGGAGCATATGAGCTTCTCATATGTTTACTCCTCCCCCAAATTCTTTGATTGTTGGATAATCAAATAATTAGATAAATTGAGAGAGAGAGAAGGAAGGAAAAGGGAGGGAGGAAAGGAAGGAAGGAAGGAAGGAAGGAAGGAAGGAAGGAAGGAAGGAAGGAAGGAAGGAAGGAAGGAAGGAAGGAAGGAAGGAAGGAAGGAAACTAGATTTCAGAGTTGTTATACAGCATTCAGGCAGCTAGTAAGAGGCAGAGTTAGAACTCAATTCCTGATTTAATTTGGAATTTCAAAGCCAACGTTTTTTTCCCCTTCCTTTCTGCCACACTTTTATACAGGTATAAAACAAATATTTTTATGCTGCCAACAAAATTTAATTAATTGTTTGGGCCAGAGAGAAAGTCACTGGAAAAATTAGATTTCAGTTCACTGCTCTCTTCACAGAATAATATAATTTCTCACAAAATCATTATGAACCTAAAAGTCATCCAATTTCTAAAATCTTGGAATAACTTTATCCACCATGAAATCCAGAGAGGCTGTGGGAAGAAAAGCATATGTCAATGCAGAATTTGGCCGTTAGAACTAGAAGAGAAAATTTTGGTCAGAACATTGGGATTGATAATAAAAATTCCCAGTCACTTCTTAAATTTTTAGCAGATTATGTGTTATGTTTTCTAAAATGGCTTGCCAGATAAAGTTTCAGGAAGAGGTCTGAATAAAATGTTCTAGCAACTGTTTCTTTTTCTTCCATGTTTTCTTTTTGAATACTTCTCTTTTTGGCCAGAAAGCATTTTTCTTGTGCCTGACAAAATAAGCAAAATGCAAACTAGACAAAGAATAATGTACTTTAAAAAATACTGTATGAATGTATTTGTTTTGGCTAATGAAAATATTTCCAGGCTCTATACCAGCTACTTTAGCTGGAACCTCTGTGTTTGATCAGGTAAGGAAAGGATGAACGCCTCTACACAAGGAAGCAGAACGTGGAGATGCCATGGACTCTTCTAGACTGGGTCGTGCTCAGCTGCTTGTTGTTGACAACATAGTCATTGATGGTCATAGGTCGCGAGTGCTTGTGTGGCCTGGGAGGCTGGTGTTTTGCCATATGGCACATCTTCACTGTGTAGGATGCAGGCTGGTTTTTGGTTTTCATTCCTTTGGTCATTTGAGATATGTGGAATTATTGCAGCACCCAAAAGGCAAACTAAACAAGTCAGACATCACGTCAAGGATAAATAGGCTGATTCCCAATTGACCGTCATGCTATATATGTGACATAAATCCCAGGAATTTCTTTATCTTAGCCAAGTTCCTAGGAAAAAGAACTGTGGGTTTTCTTTGCTCAGTATCAGTTTGTCAGAATCTACTGATGAATATCCGTGTGGCATATTGACCTGTATCCAGTATTCTGCGTACAAGTTTTTATTTCTTCTTCTTTTCTTCTCTCTCCTAGTTGTGGTTGTTCAGCAGGTTCTCATGTTTCTGCAGATTGTTTTAAAGCTCCCATACTCTCCCTTCTCTGCTGAAAGCTGATCAAAGTACACACAAAGTATACTTTTATAGGTAGGCTCCCAAATTCTCAAACTTTGATGCTACTTGTTTCCATGAGGTTTTCTATAGTGAGTGACAGAATTACTCAATTTAAAGTATAGTTTCTTGTCTCCTGGTTGCCGTTCTGTAGATTTCAAGAAATATTTTTGGCCTAGCACTCTGGGAGGCCAAGGCAGGAGGATAGCTTCAGGTCAGGAGCTCGAGACCAGCCTGAGCAAGAGTGAGACCCCGTCTCCATTAAAAATAGAAGAATTAGCCAGGTGTGGTGGTGCACATGCCTGTAGTCCCAGCTACTTGGGAGGCTGAGGCAGGAGGATTGCTTAACCCCAGGAGTTTGAGGTTGCAGTGAGCTATAATGACACTATTGCATTTTTCCTGGGGCCAACAGAGCGAGACTCCGTCTCAAAAAAAATATTTTTTAGGCAGTCTGTGTGTGCACCTGTACAGTGCCGAAGCTGCTATATTAAAATGGAAGCAGTGATTCTACCTTCAGATACTCTGACTTCTCCAGCTTGCTGAAGCTCGCAGATAAGGTACTCAATATCTCATTGTCCAGAAGACATATCCATTGTTCTCTTGATAAAAATGTGTGCTTAATATCTGTGAACAACCACCAACATCTGAGGTGACAATTCCAACATTTCAGATAGACGGGCAATTCCCAAGACTGTTGGTATCGTATGCCAATGCTGGCTCTTTCCCAGCTGGGGGAGGACAGGGGTTTGTGCCATCTCCAAATGTAACCCTAACTCTTTCCTCATTACTCTTTTCTCTTTACTCATCACATGGAGTTGGGCTGTCCAACAAGGCACGTGATCAAAAATTCAGTTGAATTCAATAAATATTTATTGAGCACTGTATTTGGCATTCTGGATAAATAAAATGCAATGCCCTTAGTCTTGTGAAGTGTAGTGGAGGTGAGGCAAAGTAACAACCTATTTATGGTCCCAGAATGACAGCCTTTCCTCAGGATTCATGATGATAAACACGATAACAGTAACTAGGAATGAAAATCACGTATTGTGAAATTACCATGTGCCAGATATGATGCTGGACTCCTTGACGAGTGTTATTTCCTTCAATGCCCGCCAAAACCTTTCCATATTACTATTTCTATATTAAAATGGAAGGAACGGAAGCTCAGAGAGGTTAATTACATGAGTACCCCCTGACCACTTGGTGTAGCTGAAGCCTGACCAAGTATCTGCATCCTTTCCTTTTTTATTTTGGGCATGTCCAGTCCCCAAACTGGCAATTATAGTGCTGGCATTTTGATAATGAGAGTTATCTGAAGCAAGGAATTGTCTAGCTGTATTTTTTTCTGAAGGGTAAGAGTTATGCATGTCAATCAAACACATATTGGAAAGAGAATTCAGTCAAATGAAACAGTTAAATCACAATAATAACCACATACAAGAGGATGCATCTAATTAAGCAAATATCTAGACAGCTAACATTTTAAGCATTTTTTGTGAATTGACTCTTTTAATCCTACAGCAGCCCTATTAGGCGGATGGTGTTATTATCCACATTTTACAATTGAGGAAACTGAGGCACAGAGACACTAAGTTGCCCTAAGTCACTTCCAGTAATATGGTGGAAGATTTAGAGGCTGCCATACTTTGAATTAATTCCAGTTTTCTGTTGGTTTCAGGACACATGGTTACATAAAATACAGCATTAGCTTTTTAAGAAAAATTAAACTGTCTTCATTTCAATTACTTGAACAAGCATTTATTGATCATCTACTCTATGACAAACAGGTATTTATGCTAAACACTAAGGAAAAGAAATGAAGAAGATATACATCTTGAATATTTTTTTATTCTTCCTTTAAGGAGCTCAGCTTGTTAGGAGTAAATGACACAGAGAAAAGGTAGTAGATAGGTAATGGATCTGTGAGCAGAGAGATATGGAAGCACTTGACACCCTGGAAATTCAGGTTAAACTTTCTGAGAAGGGGTAATAAGCAAGTATGTTTTAAAGCATAAGTAAGAGACTTGTGGGGGGAGGGGCATTTATTGAAACCTTAAAATTTGTACCCCCATAATACGCCGAAATAAAAAAAAAGAAAAAAAAGAATTATCCAAATAAAAAGAATAGAAAGAGTGTATGTGTCAACATAGGTTAGAATATATTGCAGTAATAAATATCTCAAGTATTTTAGGGGCTAGATGCAAAAAAGTTTATTTCACCCTTAATTTTCATGTTGATTTCAGTATAGTGCCCTTACTCAGGAACTGAGGCTGATGGATCTTCTGGAATCTTGCTATTTACTGTGGCCGGAAGAAGAAATATGGAGAATCATACATCTGCTCCTAAAAGCTTCTGCTTGGATGTGACACACATTGCTTTTAGTTGCTTTTCATTGACCAAAGCAAGTCACATGATCATGTCATCTTCAAGGGGATGGGAGTGCTATCCTACCATGTATCCAGAAGGACATCTGGAAATAGTGGGAAACAATACTAATAAATGCCACAGGGGAGAGACTGGAAGGGGCTCCAGAGAGAGTAACAGCTGAGGTTTGGTAAAGTTCCATGTGGATGGGAAACTATAAACATTTGGGTACTACTAAATAGTGAGGCAGGGCGTGTCAGGCATCAACGGTAGATAGAAACGAGGTTATAAATTCCCTTGTACCTACTCTTATAAACTTGTACTCTATTCCGTAAACTATAGGGAAGCTTTGGGAACCGTAAGAAGGAGAATGATGATCACATTTTGTTTTATGCAGATGGCTTTGGTGCAGTGAGTGAATTTGAAGAAGTCAAAGCTAAACACAAGCTCAATTAGAACATAATTAAAATTAAGAGACTACATGGGAGACAGTAGATGCAGAGAAGAGATTAGTTTAATAAATATTTAGGAGGTACAATTGACAAAATGTGTTGATTAATTAAATGTGGAGAGTGAGGGAAAACACAAAGCCAGTTATGTGCTCAGATTTAAGGTTTGGTAGATGTTGATTCACTAAATGGTATAAGGAATATAGGAGGGCAAAATTGAGGGTAAAACAAATTTTGGACATAGCCCATGACTCTCATCTGATTAGAAATATCCAACAGATATTTGTATGTGTCAGTCTGAAATCTGGAGGAAAGGTCATGGAGAGAGATTTGGTTTTGGACACCACTAGAGTACAGGAGGTAGTTTAAATCTTGAAAGAAGATGAAAGTCAGCCCGGGCGCGGTGGCTCACGCCTGTAATCCTAGCTCTCTGGGAGGCCGAGGCGGGCGGATTGCTCGAGGTCAGGAGTTTGAAACCAGCCTGAGCAAGAGCGAGACCCCGTCTCTACTATAAATAGAAAGAAATTAATTGGCCAACTAATACATATAGAAAAAATTAGCCGGGCATGGTGGCGCATGCCTGTAGTCCCAGTTACTCGGGAGGCTGAGGCAGGAGGATCGCTTGAGCCCAGGAGTTTGAGGTTGCTGTGAGCTAGGCAGACCCCACGGCACTCACTCTGGCCTGGGTGACAAAGCGAGACTCTGTCTCAAAAAAAAAAAAAAAAAAAAAAGATGAAAGTCTAAAGAGAAGTTCTACCATGAAAAGAACAGTGGATTAAGGACAAAACTTTGAAACTTCGATACTAAAGAGAGAGACAAACCAGGAGTAGCTCATGAAAGAGCTAGAGAAGCACTGGACAGAGGATAAAATAGGGAAGCAAGAGGGAACTCAACAAACTGAAATGCATCTGTCAGATCAAGGATGATAAATAAGGTCTCAAAGTACCTTTTGGACTTGGGAATAATTGAGTCTATTGATAAACTTTAACAGAACATATCAATTAATTGGTTGATACAGAAAGTAAATTTTTGTGGACTGAAGAGTGATTGGGTAGTGCCAGAATGAAGATAGCAAATTTAGATTATTTTGTCAAAAAGTTTCACTAAAAAGAAGAAGCAATAAGATAGTACATTAATAGCAACATTAGGGTCAGGAGATTTCATAAAATTGGACATTCTTGGATAAGTTTATAAGCCAAGGAGAAAGAGATGGCAATGCTGGGAATATGAGAGTTAGAAAATACATAACAAATAAATGATACTTTTTATTGCCTAGTCAACAATTATAATTTTGAGAACTATGCGCTTTCCTACGGAGACTTTACTTTTTCAAGAAAAGATCAATGTATTACAAAACAATACAATCCTTATGAGGCACTAACTGATTCAGGGAACTTGAGCTGGAGCTTTTGAGGCTGAGTTTTAATAAATGGCCAGATAATTGATTTACTGTATAATTTGGGGCAAATAATTTTTATTTTCATTGGCTAGGAGGCATGCAAAGTTTAGTTCACTCCAGTTGAACTTATTTCTGCATCTTATTTTTCACATATGTAATATAAGGGTGATCTAGTCCCTGAATAACTAGGATGGATAATTAGCTAGGATGTTTGCAACAGGAAATAGTTTGCAAATAAAAAATGCTGCACAAACATTTGTCAAAAACATGTCATTTTCCATAACATTTCAAACTGCTTTATGGTATGTCCTATTTAGTGCCTCAAAACCTAGTCTTGAAAAAAAATTAATAGAGGTAGAATTTTAAAGAATGGGAGAAACATGATTGTTATTTATAAAACAGTCAGATAGTGAAACGACAATCAAGAATTCTCTCAAATTTATTTCAAACACCCCAGGTTAGCAGATACTGCCAGCACCATAAAAACCTTGAAATAACACCTTTGTAGCCGTCTGGTTCAGACTTGCTTTCTGTTATCTCAATCAGCAACTTATCTCTGTGAAGTGGGGCAGCTTTCTTGCTTTTGCTCAGTTTGCAACCAGGTAAGCACTTGCCATATTATATATTGAGGTCATAATACATGCTGCAATGTAGAAGGAAATTATTTTTACTGCTCTTCCATACTTTAGTTCACTTTCTAATTTAACGGTTATTGAGCATCATTCATCCCTGCCTGGTTGCAAGTGAGGCATGTTTCCTTTCAAAGCTGAAACAACAAGAGTTTCAAAATTGTACTTTACATTTCATATGAAATGCTTTTTCACCTCATTGTTAATGGTGACTTTTTAAAGTGGGTGATGGAAATTGATGTCCATTATGGGTGTAGAAAAAGGAGAGACAGTATGATCACCAGGTAATTGATCATCTTCACTGTTGACCACACTTTGAGATGTGGCATCTGTCACTGGGAGCTCTGACCCTTTGCCTAATGATCACCAATTTTCTGTCATATTCCATGTTCTGGGAACTTTACCTCCCTGTTGTACCTGTTTTTGCATCAACTTTAATAACCTTTAATTAACTGGCTGTGTCTTGAGCTGTAACAAGCATCTATTAGGTCATTAAATATGAAATGTCTGATTTTGAATCAGAAGTGTCATTTATTATATCTCAAACAAGGAGCAGTACAATTAAAGTATGCACCTAAAGTATCAACACAGTTGAATATTTTTCCTTGGAAGAAGTGGCAGTCAGTTGGTGCAAGGTCTGGAGAATATGGTGGATGACCGACAGTTTCCAAGTCCAGCCGCTATAGTTTGAACAGCATGGTTTGTGCAACATGTGGTTGAGTGTTGTCTTATAAGAGGATTGGCCTGTCTCTATTGACCAATCTCAGCCACTTAATCTCAAGTATCCTAGTAATCTCAAGTATTCACTGTAATCAATTGACCAGGTTTTATGAAGCTGTAGTGGAAAATACCAGCACTGGACCACCAAACAAACACGATTAGCTTTCTTTGATGAATATTCAGTTTTGGACTGTGTTTTGGCACTTCATGTTTATCCAAGCATTGTGCTGCATGCTTACAGTTGTCAAAAAATCCATTTGGTCATCACATGTAACAATATGGTGTAGAAATGGTTTGCCTTTATGTCGTGATAGTAAAGAAAGGCTAGCTTCAAGAGGATTTCTCTTCTGATGCTCGTTTAATTCATGCAGAACCCATCTATCCAGCTTCTTTACTTTGCTGATTTGCTTGAAATGGTCCAATATTGTTGGAATGGTAACGCCAAACCTTACTGCTAATTCACATGTAGGTTGAGATGGATTTGATTCCACTACAGCTTTCAGCTCATCATTATCCACCTTGGTCTCAGGTCGCCCACGTGGCTCATTTTCAAGATTAAAATCACTAGAATGGAACTTCTCAAACTTCTAATGTACTGTGAGTTCATTAACCACATCCTTACCAAACACTTTATTGACATTTCCAGCTGTCTGTGCAGCATTGCTTCTGCAGGGAACTCATATTCAAAAATACCATGAAGTTTTGACTTATTCATGGTTTCACAAAAATTGCTCTAAAAATTTTTTGAAAGATAATCACAAGCCAAACAGTGTTTTTAAAAGAATGAGGATGTACCTTCACAATAAAAATAAAGCAAGAAGTGTTAAGGCGAAAGGCCATAGATATCAACTGTCAAACTTAGTACTTAAGGAAATTGGACATTTCATATTTAATAACCTAATATATAACAGGCCTTGTGCTAATTATTACAAGAGAAGAAATATGAAAAAGCTAAAGTCTCTGTCTATACGCATGAATTGTTTTAATTTACTTTCATCTTTGGTTTATTTGTTGTTGTAACTTTTCAATTTGCATTCTGTGGTAGGTTGACTGGCTTCGGAACAATTATTTTCGGTTGATTGGGCAGAGTGAGAAAAGCCGAATTAATGTAAGACATAGCTTTTATCTTTACCAAATGTAAAACAATATCTGCATTTGAAACTGTATTTTATTATGACAAGAAATACTCTAACTTAAAAACATTACATGAAATGCTTAGAAGGCCTATTTGTTGTGTTAATAATGCTTGATCATTAATACTTTGACACTCAGTCGCTACTTACAAATCATATCATTTGACTGAAATACAGGTTAAAAAAAAGTTCTATACTACAATGAACAATATGATAAGTCAATATTTAAACTATCTCAATTGTCCAGTCATGATTTTTGTTTGTTTGTTTAGTAGTATTTTTTAGCTGATTTAAAAATCTAGACTCCAATCAAGGATCATGCACCTTGCATTTAGTGGTACTATCTTTTTAGACTTCTTTAGTTCCAAGCAGTTTCCCACCTATGTTTTGCCTTTGATGAACTTGCCATTTTTGAAGAGTTCAGGCTTGTCTTACAGAATGTCTCTGAATCTGTCTGATTGTGTTCTCATGATTAGATTCAGGTAAAACATTTTTAGGAAGAAAACTGCAGCGGTGCTGTTGTTTATGTCTCATTACATCATATTGGGGGACTCAGTATATTTTGTTATTTGGTTAAGATAGTGTCTGCCAAAATTTTTATTTCATTTTGAAGTTATGCTTTTTCCTTTATAATTAATAAGTAATCTATGAGAAGACATTTTGGTACTGTGTGAATATCATGTTCTCCAACACATTTTCACTGAGTAGTTTTAGCATGCATTGATCATTGTCTGAACCACATTAGAGATTGCAAAATCGTCATTTCCTAATTTTATTATTTCTTTTACATTTATTTTCTGGCATTCTTCTATAAATAAAAGACCCCCTACTCCACTATCACTATGGACTCATGGATTTTTTTTTTTAATTTGATGTGTTACAATCCAATATGTTCAAGTTTTTAAATTCCCAAATTGTTCCATATTTGGCCTTTTGTGCTTGCTGCTTTGTTCTTTTGATTTGTATTTATCACTTTCTTTTCTTTCTGACACAGGATATTCTAGGCTTACCTTGGACATTACCGGTCTCTGATCTGGAATCAGCCATTTCTCCAGGGAACACTGTTTCCTTTCAGTGGTGAATGCTATTTCAGAACCAAGATATTGGTCCTGGTATGTTCATTGCCTCTGGGTGACACTGCTTCTGGGCCTCTTCAGGGGATAGAGCCAAACATGTATATATTTGTGAGATCATAAATTTGTACCAATGACTCCATTTCAAATCCAGCACCTCAGGGTTTCTTTTTATCTCCCCCATTCCACATCTATGTAAACCCTGGATGGGTTACATTCTCCACAATGTACACCCTGGATCTCAACAACGTCAATAATATTTACTCATTTACTCTGTGTTACAATGCACAAAAATAGTTACAATAATCAAAAAATCTACTAAGCAATGTTCACAATATTCCTGTTGTTCTTTTTATCCTGAGAAAATATCCCATTAAGGGGCATACATTAAGAGAAATGTGTTTAAGTATTGTTATTTGAATAATTCTTTTTTTCTCTGTATAACTGTGTTATCATTTTAATAAATATTTGGGTTTATTTCTGTTTGAATTAAATGGTAGGGTTTGTTTCATGCTTGTTGATATAATTTTATTTTTGAATATGTGAAATATTTATATGACTCAAAACCCCTCAAAACTACTAAAAAAATTATACTCAAAGAAGCTTATATACCTTCCAGTTCTTGTTACCACCAATTTCCTCTTCTTATGGCTCCAAATAGGGAGTAATATATGTTCACCTCTGCTTTATTCTTCCTATATTTTTACCAAAATAATTATATATTAATTCTATGTAAGTATAGAGATATACAAATGGTAGCATACTCTTTTGTAACTTACTTTTTTTTTTACTCCATATCTATTCTCAGAAGTCATACTCACTTTTTTTTTTTTTAGCTTTACTGTAAAATAGTACTCCACTGTATGGATATAGTAGAACTTGTTCAATTAGCTTTCTGTGTGGATGATCTGAGTGATTTCCAATATTTTGTTATGACAAATAATGCCACAGTGAATAATCTTTTAACCTAAGGTTCTTTTTATACTTATAGCAGTGTATCCCTTGGGATAAATTCCTAAAAGTGAGATTTCTGGGTCAAAAGGCATTTTGGTAGATATTACCTCAGTAGGGGTTGTATGATTTTTTTCCATTCCAACTGACAATGTATGAGAGAGTCTTCCTCCATAATCTTGCCAACAGAGTGTTATTAAGCTTTTGAATTTAGGAATAGATTTTTTCCAAAAGTTTCTTATGTAATTCTGATGTGGAGTCAGGTCAAGAACCACTGGCCTAAATTGTCAGTGATTCTAAGAGGCTATATAATAGAATGAAAGCAGTGGTTATGATGGTGGTAACCAGTAACATGAAAATAACTTAGAAGGCAGGGATAGGAAACAACTCATTCAATTTTCATTTTTTCCCAGGTTTGATATTGCCCAAAGATAAGGATGAATACCAT
Source organism: Microcebus murinus (assembly GCF_040939455.1). NCBI lineage: Eukaryota > Metazoa > Chordata > Mammalia > Primates > Cheirogaleidae > Microcebus > Microcebus murinus. Next base: position 72,077,573 of record NC_134108.1, read on the forward strand.
ACAACACTCGAGTAAAAAATATATCCCATGCTTACCCTAAAAAGTGTTCTGCCTATTTGTTATCATTTCACATGCCTTACTTATCTGACAACTTCCCATTTGAGTTGATACCTGTTTAGGTACCAACTGAGGAGTACTTTCAAGGTACCTGTTACCTCAAATGATTCATTCAAATTAAAACTCATCCAAACATTAGTATCAAAATGAGCTAAAGAATCCAGATATCATACTTTATAGGTTCTAAGATTTTTTTTTAACATCTCTAAATTGGTTTGCATTTGTCAATTGACAAAATGTCAAAATTGAATTGGAAACTTTTTTCTCTCTCTCTTAAAGGTATGTAAAATAACAGGCCATCTTGCAATCAGGGTGTCTTAGATCTGATGAAATAGAGCAGGGCATTTTTCTGTATTAATTTCCTAGGGTTGCATAACAAAGTACCACAAAGTAAGTGGCTTAAAACAACAGAAATTTATTATCTCAGCCCTGGAATCTAAAAGTCCAAAATCCAGAGGTTAGCAGGACCATGCTCTCCCTCAGACTTGTAGAGAACCCTGCTTTGCTTCTGCCCAGTGTCTGGCAGTTTGCTTGGCAACACTTGGCACTCCTTAACTTGAAGCTATAGCACTTCGATTTCTACCTCCACAGTCTCATGGCGTTCTCCCCACAGGTGTTTGTCTTCTATCCTTACAAGGACACTGGTCATATTGCATTAAGGGCCTATCCTACTACTGTATGATAACTGATTATATTTGTAATAGCTCTCTTCCAAATAAGATCATTTTGAGTAAGATACTGAAGGTTAAGACTGCAAACTACCTCTCACTTGTGTGCTTTGACTGGATTTAAATCATTTTTTAAAGCACTTGCTTTATACAGTTTGGTTTTCAATTTCTCTCTCTCTCTCACTCTCACTCTGTCTCTGCATGCTTTTCCAGAAGGTGCACATTCCTTGTTCATTTTTAGGCAGCTTGCAAAGCTGCTGTTGATGATGCCTGAAGCTGCTTTGGAGATAGAGAACCAACAATGAGATTGAGACTTGTAAGTATTCACGTACACAGAGAAAGGCATTTGAGATGGTGTAGGAAGTTGGTGTTGAGAACAAGGTGGGGGACACTTGTCTTACCAGGCCACAAGATTTACTCTAAAGGGGCAGTAATAAGATAATGGTCGTGACAGAGAATCAGATGAATATAACAGTATTGGAACAGAATAGAGAACCTAGAATTGTATCCACACATACAGGGAAACCTGAGAAATGGCAGAGATGCCACTGCAGTTTCTAATATGCCACTGCAGTTTCTAAAACCTTTAATACGTTCTTTTATAAAATAAAAAGAGTAGTTAATTGAAAAGAATTAAAATGACACTCTATGCAAATTACATACATGCTTTCTTTAGTGACCCTGGGCACATGTATAGCTAATCACAGCAGAGAATAATGTGGTGTAGTCATTCTTCAATGTCTTTGCCCTAAACCCTATGGCCCATGGTCCCTGCATTCTTTTGTCTCAATGGTCCAGCCTTCAGAGTTCTCTTCACTTTCAAGCTGGTCTCTACCAATTGGTTATGGAGCCATTTGGTATACCTCTCTTTGCTCCACTGTCCAGTTATTTATAAGAAGCAGAGTTGACTGTCTTTACCCCTAAAATGTTCTCCTCCACAGCTACCACTGCACTAGTTTCTCTGAGTCTGATACTGTGTTCTTAACCTGCTTACAAAGCTACCTGCATGCCCCATGGCCAGTTACTGGCTTCCTAGACCATGAAAGCCCCCCACCCTTGCCTGCAAGGTCAATAACCTCCCTGGCCCTGTCTCCCAGCTCTACCTGATCAACCGTGGCTGTCTGTTGGGCTATCTGGTCCCCACATGGTGGTCACATGCTACAGTGGCCTCTCAATGGACACTTGTCCCAGTTCAGTGCCTAGACTGTTCTGCCATCACTAACCGTCAGTGGCAATATGAAGTCTCCCTTTCTGCCGAGTCAAAACTCTTGAACAAGTAAGGTATACTCACTTCATGGTTTCAAAAAGGAAGAGAGTTTCCTGAAAAATCTCAACTAAGAGGGCTCTATCCTAAGAAGAACCAGACTGCCTTTTAATTTCACCTTTAAACTTCCTTTGAAATATCTGGCTGATAGAAATGAGAGCCAAGCAGCTGGAATAAAGCCCCTCAGAAATTTAGAAACAAATTTTTTTCATCAAGAATTTTCATTTAACAGATTTCCCCCATTTTATTATGGTAAATACATACAACATAGAATTTACCACCTTAACACTTTTAAAGTGTACAATTTGGTGGTATTGAATATATTTATAATGTTGTATAACCATCGCCACTACCCATCTCCAGATTTCTTTTTAATCTTGTAAAACTGAAACTCTCTCCCTGTTAAACAGTATGTATGATATATTTTTAAAATATGCTTTTCGATAGTTGTTTTTGTCCTTATTTTAAAGGTATCATCATAGCACAAAGTATTTGGAATTTGTTTAGCGAGTTATTGGAAAAAATGTTTATGATGTCTAGAAAAAAATTTTTACTTTCAATTTTAAATGTTCATTGAAAATTTTATTTGAATTTAAATCTATCAACCCCACTCAGCTCTAAAATTAAAGGAATTTTAATTAGATGTCTAACATGTATGCAAACTAATTGTTTTCTCAATTGACTCAACCATATTTTATGATATTAAATCTAATGTTTTTAGAGTTTCCTACCTGGAGAAATAAAAATATTCCTTTGTATGTGAAATTCTTTAAGTACCTGGCTCTTAAATTTTCCTAAAGGAAATTTATTGACTAATGTGATTGAAAAATACAAAGACAGGGAAGACTTCAGGTCTAGTTTGACTTGGACACTCATAAGAGTTGTGGATGGTTTTTTCTATTTTTCACCCCTCTGGATACCCGCTCATTCTTAGGCTCACATTCCTTGTGGTAAATGCTAGAACTTCCCTGGGCCAGATGCTTCCTCATTCATTTCAGAGAGGAAAGAAAGAACTTCGTCTTGAACTGATTGAAAGTCCTGAATTTCATTCCTACCAGGCTAATGCCAGACATATGCCCACCACTGAATCACTGGCTATCAACAAAGATAGTCAGATGTGGACTGGCTTGGGCTGGGCTCTGCACCCATCAGTGAACCAAGATCTCTGGCAAGCAGCGTGGCATGACTTCAACTGGCTCAGATTGATCAGGAGACACTAGAAATACAGTCCTGTTCACAAATGGGTCTGTATTCACTCAGAAAGGGCAGTTATTTTTCCTAATTCACACGGAAGTGCCTATGTATTATCAGTGACCATGACCCTGCAGTTGAGGGATCAATCCTATCTGTTTGTGTATCTCTTCTATTTGCTCTTTCAGATCTAAGATCCACCCTGCTATTTCATCTAGAGTCTGAACTGCATCAACAGACTCCCTTATCCTCTGGTCCAAGTTGTGGATCTCAAGGACACGTCCATTCTGGGCTAGACATGTCCCAGTACTTTAGGCCAGTTACATGGCTCCACTAGATGCCAAGCTCTTGCCAACAGCCCTCTCTACGTGCCTCTTTCTACCTTTGCCATCTGTCTCTAAGTTCTGGTAGCTATTTCTTCCTCTTTCCCCTCTGGCCCCAGGTAGCACCAATTCTTCCTCTCAATCCTACTATTATAAGCCTTGAGATGCTTGTGGCTTCTTCACCTTACCTTCATCCTCATAAAGAGTCCACCTACTGTCTCTTCTCAAAGGACTCAATTTGAATGTGTCATCTGTGTCCTGCCAGGATCCTGATTGACACATTAACCGAGCTGCACAGCTGCTTCACCATGGAGTAGTACTGTGCTGGATGTTGGGAATGAAGCCACAGGGCCCTCACTGTCCCATAGTCACCTTGGTCATCTTCTGGTTCCCTGGACGATTGAGCTCAGTTGGTCCAGGTACACATCCAGGCACAAAAGGGACAATTTCATTTTATAAGGATCTCTACTTAAAATGCTAAAGATTGGAAAGTTTATGAAGACTTGAGGAAAGCACGGTTCTGTATTAGGACATTTTACTCTAAACTTGGAGATATATACATCTTTTCAATTATGCATATTAGAATGCTAAAATGTTCCAGATCATTTCTGGTGGGATGCCACAAACAATATTTTATGAGGCCAAAATAAGAAGGAAGGAAACGAAAGAGCTCAGCAATCTCAGGAGAGCTCATCTAACACTTTGCCTTTCTTTATCTGAGACCACTTTCATAGACAGCTCTGTTAATCAGGGTTGGATATATTTACATGAGGGCATCTTTAGCTGAGGGAAACAGATGCTACAATTGAGAAAAAGAATGCGATGAGAGCTTGTCTTGAAGTCTCTTCTGTGATGCACAAAATTCTAAGCCAAAATTTTAACCTTGTGAACAATCAGTTCAGTGCTGCCCTTAGCAGAGAACCATAAATTAAAGATAAGCAATGCTTCAGAATTTCCAGGGCCTTGACTCAGAAGGAACTCTGGAATCCCAACCCAATCTGCATTTGGTTAAGCAATTTGGCACATTTTTCTATTTTGTGGCATTAAACTATAATTACAAGTCACTCATTTCATTCCAAATAAATATCCCTAAAGTAGACATAACTAGAGAAGTTTCTTCCTTCTCTTCAAAGGAAAAAGAAAGGCACAAAAAAATGACAAATAAAACCAAAGAGAACAAAAACAAAACAAAACTTGTTCAAGTGGGAAAATTATGATTATAGTGTATTTTATAAATTGATCAATATACAAAATAAATTGTGCTAGTACATCAGGAGGATTCAAATACTCAACAGGTAATCTGGAGGCATGTCCTATAAGAGAAAAAAAATTCTAGTTCCTCTGAACAACACACATAATCAAGGTAGTAATAATTTAACCTCCTCACAAGTTCTTCCTTCATGAAAAAATCCTTTTGCTATTTTGCTCTAGCGTTTGTTCTAGATGGTTCAACCAAGTCTGGTATTTTCTTAGTAGGAAATGTAAGCTGATATGGGAGCTGGAGAGAGGAAGGGCAGAAATTTATTAATAGTCAGCAAGTAAAAAAAAAAAAAATAGTCTGCAAGTTGCAAAGAAATGAAGAAGGAAAAGGAAAGGACATGTAAGGTGGGTGGAGAGTAGCTGTTCTACCTCCTTCTACAGAGACCAAGAGCAAACCCATGATAAATAGTCCAGGTCCTCAAGAGAAAGGTTTCTGTGCCAAATTATGTGAGTCTACCTGAAAATAGGATGATAGATTAGGAAAACTCTCTCATCCCTTCAGGTCTTATGATTTATTTATTAATGCCATTTCTTGTATCACTATCTGAGGCCACTGTGCTAATTTCTAATAGGGGATATGTAGAAAAATAAAATGTGATTTCTACTTTCAGAGAGCCCAGCATACAGAAAGGTATTTACATACTGCTTAAATAAGCAAAGAAAATTCGCTTCATTTTCTATAATCTACATAATGTTCTGTAAACTCAAGCTTTCTTCTCCCCGCCCCCTCCTCACTCCTCTGGGTAGCAAGGAAAGAGATGAATATTGTCAGCTAGTGGTTTCTTTGCCTCTTCCAGTTTAAACAATCTGTTTCGATTTCAGGTCTCTCTTGGAGGTATTTATTCTGGGAGTTCTAAGTTCAAGTTCTAATCATGGTTTTGATTTCAGGTTTCTCTTGGAGGTATTTATTCTGGGAGTTCTAAGTTCAAGTCCTAATCATAGTGGCTTCTTCTTTTTCATTCCTCCTTCCCAAGATCATGTCTGTCCTTGTGATCCTTTTGGATTGGGAGAAGGAGTCACCTGGTCTCTCGTTGGTCTTTTGCTCATTTCCAACCTTACTTTGGAGGCACCTTGGTCAGCTCAAGTGTGCTTGAGGGATCCTGTTTCTGAGCATGAGGTTGAAATCTGCTGCTGAAATCAGCATCGAGGGAGCTCATGATCTACTTATTTGACACACATTCTCTTTAGCCTTTATTTGTGGTTTATGGAACTCCTAGAGGCAAGCATGATGCCTGACCAGAAGGGTATTTGATAATTTTTTTTTAACTCCGGTTTTTATCAATATTAATTTTCTCGTAGTATTTAAATAAGAAATCATATATATTTTAAAAGCCTACCTAAACATAGTAGGCATACAAACATAATACATGCTGAGTAAATGTTGATTTCTATTCTCTTACATATTCTTTATAGTAATTAACTATTGAACAATTAACTATTTTACATTTTCTTAAATGGAAAAAAATCAAGACTTTTTTTCACTTCAAAATTGCTAAGTCACAGCATGTGAAATGAACACTGTTTTAATATTAGTGTTAGTACCAGCTGAAAGATAGTAAAAGTCCTCTATGAATTCATGGTATTCAATGATGATTTAAGCTATTGGTTTGTTACAACATAAGTTGCTTGATTAGTTTTAGCATTGTACTTCCTATGTGTTTATGTTTTAATTGTGTATTTATTCTTTTAGTATCAATGTAGAACATTACAAAGAATCTTTACTTTTGATCATTCTAAGCAAACTAGAGTTATTTTCTTTAAGTTCCCTTATTGCTTTTAATTGTATAAGTGCATAAAATATTTATAAAGATGTGTTTGCACAAAAATGCAGTAATAAGATATGTACACTTTCAAGTTCTTTTTTCCCTAATAGTAAACATTATTTTCCAGCTGTCTAATTTTTATATGTATGATTTTAATAATGGTATAATATGCTGTCAATTAGACATTCCCCTATGAGATAGGTTATTTCTTAGTTTTTCAAGATTATACATAATATTATAATGCCATTTTTATGAACACAAAAGAGTTTATTCCTCTCTTGACTAATTTCTTAACACTTACATTCCCAGGAAGAGCTCAGTGAGTGGCACAGAATGAAAGCTGGGTAGTTTTGATCTGTATCCCTGGCCTGTCCTCCAACAGTGCCTGCCGGGCCCTGCTTTCAGAAGGTGACCTCTGCTAGCAGTAGTTCAAGTTCCAGTTCTGTCTTCTGGCCCAACTGAGTCTTCTCTTATCAAGAGTCTTCCGTTTCAGTTTTAAGTCAGGTTTATAATATGTCTCTTCCACAACTAATAGTCTAATAAATGTTTCTTTTCTTTTTTCCTTTCTTTTCTTTCCTCTTTTCTTTCTTTTCTTTCATTCTTTCATTCTTTCTTTCTTTCCTCTCTCTACCTTAAGCATCTCTTAATTTCAAACATAGCAAAAAAGATTAACTTTTACAGAAAACAAAGATTTTTTTTGATATGCAATATATCTGGAAGTAGTAAATAAAACTTACTGAGCATTTACTATGTTCTAAGTGGTATATGTATTAATTTGTTCAAATTTCACAATCATACATTAGTCCCACTTAACAGGCAAGAACACAGAGAGAAAACAGTTACATAACTTGCTCTCTGTCATGCAGCCAGCTGTGGCAGAGCAGAGACCTAAGTCCATTGTGCTGTTCTGGAGAGACTGATATCTACTAAGTAGTGGCTCCATAGAAGACCTGTCTTTTCTCAGGAATTTAGATTGGCAATTAGCCAGAAAAAATTGTCCTCTTTTAATAAAGCTCTCCCCTCATCATCTCCCTAGTGTCGTCCCCTAATACACATATACGGGAACAGAATAGGAACAGAATCTAAAAGACAAAAAGATCATAATATTTCTACTTCCACAAACTTTTTATTCTATGAAAATGAAATAATCACAAAATTTGAAAACAATTTTTTTGTCAATAGTTTGTGAGCCAAACTCTAATCATATTCTTCAGTGGAGCTTAAAATCAGCATGTGATGTGTACAACAGTAATATCTTATGCTGCATCCTTTTCCTGAGGTCCACAAGGAAGTTTATAAATAGTAACCTCAACAAGGTTGCAAATTATTTAGTTTTTTCATTTTTTCATTTTAGTTCATTGTGGTAAGAATGCTTAACACGAAATCTACTTTCAACAAATTTTTAGGTGTAATTTACTTTTTGAAATTATAGTTTTTTTTTCCATTAATTACATGTTTTCTTTTAGGTTATATTTCAAATCTTGTTGGTCTAGAACAGTTAAGCACTTTTATATATTAATATTTAATTCTGTGCTTTCCATTAGATCTGAACAATTTGCCTTTGTATTTATAAGTATTAAATTTTCTTACACTACAAAGGTAGAGACAGAACACAGAGAAAATAAGACTTAAAAAATCAATAGCTTAAAGAGGACAATGACCCATAATAAAAATTACACTTTGCATTTTTAACGCTAAAATGCATTGCATATTTATGTTATTTTCATCTCAATACTAGGAGGTGCCTTTAGGTAGATATGTGTCTGTCTCATTTTACAGATGAATAAACTGAGGCAAAAAGAAGTCAAAGTCATGAATCCTAAATGAATCCTTCCTTTATGTGCACTTTCACAAGCTTAATCTAGTTAGGAAGATAAACTAATGTGTAATCTACACCTCTTAACATGTACGTCAACCCACCTGATGATAAGATATAGAAAAGCATGTCTTAGGAAAATTTTAGGCCTAACACAGATATTCTGTTAAATAGTTGCTGTCTTGGGCTGCCCGAATGTGCAATTTGGCAGCTGTAGCCAATTTGCTGAAGAATCATATCTGTGCCATCTCTCCTTTTCTCATTCAGGTGGTAAAATGATAGCCTACACCTATGAATCTACTCATTTAGTCTGCTAGTATCTAATTAGAGAAGAAGTGAACTGTTCTTTCTCTCACATCTGAAATAAACTAACCAGCTCAGGGCTGCTATGTTCAGGTGGGCTCTCGATCGCACTTGGCTGCCCTGAGTCAGCACACGTCTGGTGGAACTAACTTTCCCTGGGGCCTCTCACGAGCATAGTGATTTGAGAAGATGGCATGAGCTCAGCAGAAGAAATGATTCTGGGGTTTTAGCTGTTAGAAGAGCTATTGGCAACCTACGGCTAATCAGACACACAGATTTTTTGTTTTTGTTTTAAATGTTTGTTTCCTTTCCAATCCAGTTCAGCATTTATATATAGACCCGGCCTCAATACTCTTCATTAACATTCTATTCTAATATTCTGGCAAAATTATACTTTGTGCTTAACTTTCTTTGTGCTTAAATTGGGCCAGTAAACCATTTGTACAAATTTTTAGCATGACTTTGTTTATGGTATTTGTTAGAGCTTGGCTCCTTGATCAACATATTAACTTGAGATTTTGACAGTTGGGGAAGAGGTCAGGGTGGGGTAGACATTCTAGCTGAAGGGTTTTGAAAGAAGAAAAGCAACTTTCTTTCCAAAATGATACATATATATTACATATATGTATTGATTAGAATAAATATCTCATTGAGATTATTCTAGCTCTTTTGTTCTATATTTTTTAATATAGCTGAATACTACATCTGTTTTCTGGCACTGATTTCTTTGAATTTGCCCATGTTCTTTTCTAATGGATTTAAACAGCAAGACTTCTTTTTCTGTCCTGTGCATTTTCACATGAGACACGTATTATGCTATACCTTATTGTCTAATACGTGTCATCATTCATTTTTAGTCAGTGAGAGATACTGCTTCCTTGCAGGTACAGATTCTATTCTGTGCTTCTAAAATGATCAAAAGTCTAAAATGTTACATTCAGAGTGATCCTTTCAGAATCAAGTTTTTTTGGATGTGATTTGATTAATGATGACAACATAACTTTAAACAGTAGAGATTTTTGTTGTTTTATTTTTATAGAAGCTACATTTTAATTCTGAAAATGTCTAGTGGTATCATATATTCTATTTAATGAGAATAAGGCTTTTATGATGATAGAGAGAAAATGCTCTTATCAACTGAAGATGCACATTGAAATATCTATGAAAGACTTAATATCTGGGATTTGCATTTAAATACTCAAGGAAAAAGAAAAGGAGATGGGAAGATGAAACAGGATTGGCAAATTGTTGATAACTGTCGAAAGGCAGGAGACTAATGGTTGGACTTATTTTATTACCGTATGTATTTTTTTGAGGTTTGAAATTTTCTAGGATAAAATAACCATGCTTATTATTTTAGAGACTCATTCTACTTCTGCCTCTTGTTTCAATAAATCAGATTTTCATTGTCAATTGAAGAGAACTTGTCATCTTAACTGTCTCATGCCCCCAAAACTTTTATTTTTTTCTCAAATATTCCCCCAGATTGGGAGAGAGTAGACACACTCTAATTTGAGTCCTCATTCTACCACTACTGACTGTATAACCTTAGTCAATTTATTTAACTTCTCATCATCTCAAATTTTTTATCTGTGAAGTGGGGGAAATATTCTCATAGCATGACTATGGAAATTCAATGAGATTAGTGGCTAGCATTAAGCATTAAGATTCTTAGTATTAAATAGATGACAATTTTAATAAAATATTTTAAATAAGTATCAGTAGTAGTAATTGTTAATTAATAATTACTAACAGTAATTGTTAATAGCAGTAGCTATAATTGTGGTTGTTAGTGTTATCAGAGTGGTGTGAACTTAAGAGGTAATTCAAACAGCTCTCCGTGCTCAGATGTATTTGATTTTCCTTCATAAACTTTGTGCCCAGCAGGGCCACGGGTCATCCCAGTGCCCTGTGGAGATTTGGGTGGGAACATCATCTGTGAAAGCCTGCTCAGAGGTTATTGCCTCTCTGAATTCTCCCTGGTCCCCATTAGGAGGCATTAGAACTTCCTCTTCTATGTTCTTCCAGGACTCTGCTTATATGAATGTTAAGTTTCTTGCCCAATGTTATCAATAAGCATTTAATTTGGGGGTCTGACTCCTGAAGTTGAGCACTTTGTCTATTTTTCTATTTTTAAATTCTTTGTTCCTCTTGCCCCCAGTAGGATCCCTGCCACATACTAGCTGCTTAAAGCATGTGTGATGATCCTGCCTGCTTGAATGAGTGAATGACTGTTCTCACTTATTCATTTATTGAGAGGCTTTTTCTTTTCTTTTCTTTGGACAGCTTTGTTAGGCTTAAATGGAGACAGAAATCCACAGCCATTTCTTATGTCCCACTTCTATCCCTCAGTATCCATGCTTTATGACAGCCGTGGATGATTGTTCTTACATTTCTGGGAAAGCTGTGTTACTATTATTCTATTTTTATAGATGGTGAGCAGCAAACTTAAACAATTGAAACCCATATTGCTCATCCAATTTTCTCCCACCTGTGCTAAAAGACAACATTTAGGGGAAGGACAGGTCAAAATGTTAGTACCAGGAACAGCACATTTTATATTGGTAGGATAAGTCTTGGGAAGAATTACATGCAGTCAGATACTTAAAAAGAAAGGAATTAAAACAAGTCAGACAAAGCTTCCTAACACTGCCTTTCCTGATAATTTAGTCCATTTCTCTCACTGTGCATGTTTTTTTTAAACACTCAGCTTCGTATCATTATGAATAGCCACTTTTTTGGCCAGACTCTTTAATATATTACAGGACTAGACACATCAGGGTAGCTCCAACTCTCATTAAATGGAATTGAGAGCACCAGAAACCCAAGATAAGCAGGAGAATTACTGGATAGTAGCCTAGTAACACCAGTCAAGCAGTTGTACTCTAGTTACCTCTTACTGTGTTTGTTAATCCTCTGTGATGTCATACACCTTATGAATCATTTTGTACTTACTGAAGGAGTGCACCTGTGTCTACGGCATCACAAAGATTGCAAGAAGGAAATTAGAAGTACTTGGTTGCAACCTCACTGAAAAATCATGGGTAGGTGATAATGGAATTGGGAACAATGCATGAAATTACTTCTGCTGCTCATTAGATATGAGTGACTCCATGCAGCTTGCTTGTTTAAAAAGGGTGTTTCTTCCAGTATTTCCTCTGTATTCCTACTAGAAGTTTGATTGTATTTCATTATGAGAAACTTTTTAAACGATATCAATTTGAACACCAAGGATTCAGATGGACGTAAAATCATTTTCAGGTTTGCCAGATCACAAAAAATGACACTGTAGGAACTATACCCAACCATCACCTACTTAGAGGAGCATTGCTTGAAGAGGCTCCAATGTGAGTTTGTGAAGTGCTTTGGCCTCTCCATTCATCCCTTCAAAAAATATTTTTTAAGTACATAACCTCCAGAATACTATAGGAACACAGAAGAAAGCAAGAGATGCTGTCTCTGCTGTCATGAGAATGAGAATCTAGGGAAGGAGACAGAGATTAAACTAACAGACAAGAAAGTGACACGTGTGGTGAATGGAAAAGGAAAAGTCCACAGAACCGTGAGAAAAGGGGAGGTGGTATTAGGAAATGATTCCCAAAAGTAATGGTTGAGCTAAAAGACAAGTTAATCCACGGTGGATTCAAGGAAGGATGAGTCTAGTGGGGGAAATGACTTCTGCAAAGGCACTGTGGAGGTAGCAGCACTTTTGAATTATTTAAAATATAATTTAGAAGGCATGAGGCAATGGAAGGGAAGGGTGATGGCAGGAAATAAGATGGAGAGATCAGCAGAGACCACACTATGTAAGGCTTTCCTCCTAAGCCTAGAAGAGTATAATGTAAGACACTCTTTCCCAGAAATATGAAATTTATGTAAATTCACCCAATGTAAATATCAACTCAATATGCAGAGTTATACATATTGATACATATAAAAAGCAATAATAACATCCATCTTATCTGTATCCCTCCCTCTCACTGCCTACCTGGGGAATTCTAGAGAGCTAAGGAAGTTTCTAAGCAAAGCAAGAACTCAGGCTGGCCAAAAGAAGATCTCACTCTACACATTTTGTAAATGTGATCTACTTACCAGCATCTTCACACCAGTTCATTCAGTCAATAACTATGTGTTGAGTTTTGTCTACCCATCAGATGTGGAAGGAAAAAGGGCCTGAGAGGGCAGACGACATTAAACTGAGAGCGAAGGAAAATGACCCTGAGACTGATCATGTATAACCTGCCAGGCAATTCACATACATTAGTTTATTTAACATTTCTAGAAGTTCCCTGTGGTGGGTGTTATTAGGTGAGTTTTAAAGATGAGAAAATGGACATTCCTCAAGGATAAAGAATTATCTATGTAAATGGTGCATTCAGGATTCTGATCCAGTTCTGAGTGACTACAAACTCATTTCTCTTTCCATTTTCTTAAGTTAAAATCTAATTTTTTAAATTGACAAATAAAAATTGTTAATATTTATGGTGTACAACATGATATTTTAATATGCTTATATGCTATGGAATAACCAAATCAAGCTAATTAACATAACCATTGCTTCACACACTGACCATTTTTTTATGGTAAGAACATTTTAAAATCTACTCTCTTAGCGATTTCCAAGTATATAATAACTTTATGATTACCTATACCTCCATGATGTACAATAGATCTCCTGAATTTATCGTTCTTATCTAACTAAAATTTTGTATCCTTTGACCAAGATCTTTACAATCCAACCCCACTCCTCCACCCCACCCTATCCTGTCCCTGGTAACGAACATTCTACTAATACTCTCTATGAGTTTAACTTTTTTAGATTGCACACATAAGTGAGATCATAAGGTCTTCCGGTGCCTCTCTTATTTCACTTAGCATAATGTCCTCTGGGTTCATCTGTGTTGTTACAAAGGACAGGATTTCCCTTTTTAACATGGCGTAGCATTTCATTGTACATACATGCCACATTTTCTTTATCCTTTCATTCATTGATGGACACTTTGGTTGATTCCACGTCTTGGCCATTGTGCATAGTGCTGCAATGAACATGCGAGTGCAGATATCTCTTAGACAAACTCGTTTTATTTCCCCCCTTACCACTGTGACACTGTGGTCTCTGCCCTCGAGTTTTCTCCCTCCTTCTGACTTAGGCAGTAGCACAACCATCACCGTGTGTCTTGACAACACATTCTCAGGCTGACATTTTAACCTTGGCAGAGTCTGGAACAATTGGAGAAGCAGGCAGAAGAGTTGCCAAGGTCTTTCTTGGGAGCAAAAATAAACAAACAAACACACCAGCATAGTAAGTGAGTAGGGCGGAACATGAGTGAGACAGCCAGATAATGTCTTCTAAATTAAATATAGCAGTTAGATAAGATTAACTGAACAGATAAATAGTGCCCTGCCTGGTTCGACATTAAGTGCAATCCACCCCAGGTCCCTCAAGGAAAGGTCTTGATGAATAATTTGAGGTCACAGAGAAGAAGAGATAAGAAGGAAGGTAAGCAACCACCAAAAATAGTGAGTAAATCCAAGATATCAACTCATCAGTTAACAAATGTTGATAAGCAAAGATGAAGAGAAGCTGGAATAAAGAGAGGGCAGAAGTCCTTTCCCCTCATTCCTCCACCTTTAGATGCCTTCAACACAAAACGGCAATACAGGATAGAAGTAAAAACATTTTAAATCTTAGAGAACTCGAGTTCCTAGAAGCGTCTCCAAGCTGGAGGTAGAATGTGGGAGATGTTTAGTCTCTTTGGCTTGGAAAACTTAATGGGCTGAGAGGGAGGGTGTCACAGCCACCTAGAAGCCTCTGGGAACAGCTGGTAAACACCTATATGTTTAGAAATACTTTTCTTTCTGACTTGGTTTAAAAAAAAATCAGTCATTGACAATGCATGATAATGCAAAAAAAAAAAAAAAATCAATGCACTTCAATGTCTTTCTTATTTGGTATAATAATTGCTTGGAAAGAGGACCACACTTGCATATCTGCAGTTCATGGAACTCTTTCTTCTCCTTCTCTGATAAAGTGAAATAGCCACAGTGACGCAAGCTGTTTATCTAGTTTCCATAAAAAGACTACATGATAGTTGGTGAGGCCCACAGAACTGGGTAAACAGACACAGCAGAGCCTTGTGCTGCTCCCTGCCTTCACTTCCTGGTGGCTCTGCCAGTGGCTCCCTGCCACCAGCTGCGGGAGTCACAGCTCTCAGTCCCCCTCAGGAATTTTCTGCTGTCTCTCTAGCCAATGAACTCACAGGGGTTTTTGTTTTCAGTGTCTCGTTTGTATGTCTGTTGTAATTTCCATTCCTTGATTCTGAATCATCTATACGAATTCTCTACCCTCCCTGAAGAAAACTGTGTGGGGCTGCTTTCCTCCGTGGTGTGTGATGTCAGAGAGGACTAGACTTAACCAGGCACAATTATCCATTTTGGGCACAGTTGTTGACCAAAACACTCAGGAATCCGATGGCAAAAATTGTCTCAGGATACTAACGCTGCTTCTGGGGATGGCAAGCCTTACTTAGCATTCTAAACTTTCTTTGAAGCAGAAAAGGATGATTTGTTATCCCAGGTAAGGAAGTCCATCTGCCATGTTAAAGGTCCAAAATTAGTGCGTTTTCACATGCAGCTTGGAGAACTCTAGGCATTTCTAGGGGGAAGCTGTGTAAGTGTATCTTGAAAAACTGCCCCTTCAGGCCCTACCTTAATGTCCCAGTAGGATTTTAAGTTTTATGGCAATAAAGAATTTTCAAAGCTGCTTGCAAATCATCAAAGCTGGGAACATCACTTGTTTTGCCTCTTCCTTACATAATTCTTTTCGTTATCTCTTGTTCAAGGTTCAATTTCATACCTTAAATAGTTTTGTGGTGTTATTAAAGGGAGAGTCATCCAAGAAATTGTCATCCAAGAAATCTATAGAACATAAGTGGTATGCAGGTAAAAACACAGTATTGAACCTGGTTCCCTGGTTCATAATCCAAATTCAATGATTATGAATGCAAAAAGAAGGCTTAAAATATCTGGAGAAAAAAGGAGAGGCTGTCGGTGATGCTCATCTTCAAAGATGAAAGGCATTTAACATATTATGAATTCATCTATTCCAAACACCAAGTTGAAATGAATGAAAATCTTTTATCCACAAAGATTTCCCTGGATTGTTATTTATGATAGAAAAAATTAAACCTTTAAAAGTTCATCAATAATGCAATATTTTAATAAATTATAGCACATTTACATGTTGAAATATTATTCAGCAATTTAAGATGATGTTCTCACGGTATTTGTAATCACATGGGAGAAATGCTAATATGTTTTGCGAACAAAAGTAGGATTAAAAATTAGATATAAAATAGGATTTCACCTAGGTACATAAATCTGTACATTAAAAAGGGTAGTGAATATAAAATTCAACAAATTTTATTTTTTTTCCCCATTGATCCAATTCTTTGGATTTCCCATAATGCAGATATAGTGTAAACATAACTTCATACTTAAAAACAGGATATCTTTTAAAGATATTAAACAGTGCTTTTCTAAGTCTTCTGCCCTTTCCTCTGTTTACCCAATCCTTCACCATGTTCTAAAGTAATACTGCTTTTTAAAGATAGAAATTCTATTAAAGACACCCATGTTCACAGGCAGCATTTCCTTTTCTGATGACTTTAATTTCTATGCACACATACTCTAAGTACTCTATTTGCAGGGTCCTGTATTTGTTAACATCTCTGAAATACTCATCTTTAGGCAGTTGGCAAGTCTAAAGGTTTTCGTTGGTTTGCAATCAAGAGGTAAAGATTAAACCTTTAGCTGACTTAACCAGCTCTGTGGTTAGCAAGTCCATCGCTGGGCTCAGATGACTTCTTCAGGCTGCAGATATCTTCCTGGGCTGAATGAATTTTGATGTTCCCTGGGCTGTGCTGTGGGTGGCTGGCCTTTACCTACTCTGGGTCAAAAAGAACAGTCCCCAATCAAATCTACATCGATTCTCCCTGCGAGGTGATTTTATGGCTTCCAAAGGTCGCATGAATTAGAAGGCTGGCTGAGGCTTTTATGTGGAAAATGGTGATATAATTTGAAAGGTCATATTTTTTCTAACTAGTCGCCTCACATAAAATGTGTTTTTATAAGCTCTATTATAAAGGCCTTGTGATCCAGTGGCCTTAGAACCAAGCCTGGGAATTAAAGAACCAGGACTTCCAAGCTGCCTTGCTAGGTGGGTCAGAACAAATTTAACTATAAGCATCTCAATTGCCATTTCTGAAAAATGGACCATTATTTTGTGGTAACAACTGATAATCAATCAATTATTGTCAAGGTCCTAAAAAGCGATGTGTTATATGAATGCTTGGTAAATGACTACCATCAACCCCATATGGTTAACCTAAACCACCTTCTGAAATACTTTTATAGTACTCTAGATAGGAGCTATTTCACAAACAGCCATTGCTTTGCCTCAAAATTTTTTCATATAATTTGAGTTCCCAGGAAGGATCACAGTGTTTTTGTATTTTAATTTGATATCTTAATCACATCCTAATTTTTATAGGTAAATTAAGATGCTGGAGTCATTTGTGCACTTAGAAAAGATGGTGTGTTATTTTAGCTTCTGAATGAAATGCAAACAGAAAAAAAGAAAACAAAACTCCATTTAAAATGTACTAGACTTTCCCACTCAACGGGTGACATTTAAAATACATATTGTACCAGAGTTAATGTGTAGTATCCAAGGTTTTTATCACTCAGCGTGCAATATTCCTGTACAACATTAGCTTGGCAAATAATCAGAGCAGCTGGTTACTCATTAGCCAGTAGGCAGCCTTTGACTATAGACCTGTGCTGAAAAACAGGGATATTTATGAAAGAAAGGAATGTTGAGGAAGAAAGAAAAAAGTTTTGAAAAATATCATGTTGAATCAGTTTCCTACATCTTGGTACTTGGAAAATCTCCACACTTAGTGTCACTATTTTAAAAAATCATTTCCAATGTGAAGATTTGCCCCTAGAAAGCATTGTCTTGTATTTGTTCAATCAGTAGATAACCTGAAACTGGTCTATTATCACAAGATTAATAAACTCTTTCAGAAAAAGCGTTCCTCAGAATATTTCTTAGAAGTTTTGCCCTTCAAAAAACAAAAACACAGTGGGAAAAAATACATATCTATATATGTGCTATCTGGGCTTGACTAATCAAAACATGTGTACATGTCTAGGAAAGAAATTGAAATGGAATATTTAAAAATGTTAATGGTTGTCTGCAGTCCATATAATTATTGATGGCTTTAATTTTCATTTTAAATCTTTCAATTAAAATCGATTTATAATTCACATACCATAAAATTTACATTTTTAAAGTGTAAAATTCAGTAGTTTTTAGTATATCCACAAGGATGTACAACCATTACCTCTATCTAATGCCAAAATGTTTCCATCACACCCTAAAGAAACTCTGTAACCATTAACAGTCATTCCCTTTTCCTTCTTGCCCCAGCCCCTGGCAACTACTAAACTATTTTCTGTTCTCTGTGGAGTTGCTTATTCTGGACATTTACTATTAATGAATATAATATAGGCTCTTTTGTGTCTTTCTTTTACTTAGCATATGTTTTAAGTTTTATGTTGTATCATATATAAATAAGTACTTCATTTCTTTTAATGGCTAAATAATATTCCACTGTACATATGTCTTGTTTATCCATTCATCATTTAATAACTATTTGGGTTGTTTTCACTTATTGGCTATTATAAATAATGTTGTTATAAACATTCATGTATAAGTTTTTGCAAAGACACAAGCTTTTCAATTTTCTTGGGTATATATTTAAGAGTGGAACTGCTGGATCTTATTATAACTCTGTGTTATAATAAGAGTCTTCCACAGTGGCTATACCTTTTCTACATTCCTACCAGTAATTTATGAAGGTTCTAATTTCTTCACATCATCCACAACACTTGTGCTTGTCCATCCTTTTGATTACAACCTTCCTAGTAGGTGTGAAGTTATATGGCATTGTGCTTTGATTTGCATATCCCACATGGATAATGATTTGAGTGTTTTTTCATTTGCTTATTGGCTATTTGGATATTTTATGTGGAGAAATGTCTATTCGGATTCTTTGCTCATTTTTAAATTACATTATTTATCTTTTTATCATTGAGTTTGAGTTCTTTATATATTATTCTAAATACAAGTCCCTATCAGATATATGAGTTGAAAATATTTTCTTCCATTCTGTGGGTTGTCTTTTCACTTTCTTGAAGGTGTCTTTTGAAGCACAAAAGTTTTTAAAGTTGATAAAATCCATTTACCTAGTTTTTCGTTGTTGTTGTTATTGCTTGTGCTTTTGGAGTAATATCTAAAAAAATAATTTCTTAATCTCAGGTCATAAAGATTTATGCCTGGGTTTATTTTAAGAGTTTTATCGTTTAAGTTCTTACAAATAAAGAGTTTTTTTCTTTTGACATATTTAGTTTTTTGTTTAATTTCAGAATATTATGGGGGTACAAATGTTTTGGTTACATGGATTGCTTTTGTATTGCTTGCAACAAAGTTATAAGTGTGCCCATCTCCCAGATAGTGCATATTCTACCCATTAGGTATGATTTCATCAGTTTCTTTTTCCCCCTTCCCACCTGTTTGATTTCCATTGAGTTTTACTTCCTACTATGCACATGAGTACTGTCAGGTTAGCTCCAATTTAATAGTGAGTACATATAGTGTTTGTTTTTCTGTTCTTTAGATGACTTCACTTAGGAGAATGGTATCCAGTTCCACACAGATTGTTATAAAAGGCATTAATTCATTTTTAATGACTGAGTAGTATTCCATGGTAGATATACACCACATTTTATTAATCCAATCATGAATTGATGGGCACTTGGGTTGATTCCACATCTTTGCAATTGTGAATTGTGCTGCTATAAACATTAGAGTGCAGGTATCTTTTTGATAACATGAATTTTTGTCCTTTGGATAAATACCAAGTAGTTGGATTGCTGGATCAAATGGTAGGTCTACTTTTAGTTCTTTGAGCAATCCCCATACCATTTTCCATAGAGGTTGCACTAGTTTATAGTCCCACCTACAGTGTTTGAGTGTTCCTTTTTCTCCACATCCACTCTAGCATCTATTGTTTTTATACTTTTTGATAAAAGTCATTCTCACTGGGCTTAGGTGACATCTCATTGTGGTTTTGATTTGCATTTCCCTGATGATTAGAGATGTTGAGCATTTTTTCATATGTTTATTGGCTATTAGTCTATCTTCTTTTTAAAAGCTTCTATTCATGTCTTTTGTCCACTTTTTAATGGGGTTGTTTGATTTTTTTCTTGCTGATTTGCTTGAGTTCTTTATAGATTCTAGTTATCAGCCTTCAATCAGATGCATAGCATGCAAATATTTCCTCCCATTCTGTAGGTTGTCTATTCACTCTAATGATAGTGTCCTTGGCTGTGCAGAAGCTTTTTAATTTGATCAGGTCCCATTTATTTATTTTTGTTGTTGCTGTGATTGCCATTGGGGTCTTCTTCATAAATTCTTTGCCTAAGCTGATGTCTATAAGAGGTTTTCCAACATTTTCTTATAGAATTCTTATGGTTTCATGCCTTATGTTTAAGTCTGTTATCCATCATGAGGTGATTTTTGTGAGTGGTGAGAAGTGCAGGTCCTATTTCAATCTTTTACATGTGACTATCCAATTTTCCCAGCACCATTTATTGAATATAGATTCTTTCCCCCAGTGTATGTTTTTGCCTGTTTTTTCAAAGATCAGATCACAATATGAGGATGGTTTTATGTCTTAATTTTCAGTTCTGTTCTATTGGTCTATGTCTCTGTTCTAGTGCCAATTTCATTCTGTTTTGGTTACTATAGCCTTATAGTATAGCTTACAGTATGGTAAATTTGTGCTTCCCAATTTCTTCTTTTTGCTTAAGGTTGCTTTGGCTAACCATATTCTCTGGTTCCATATGAAGTATGGAATTATTTTTCCTAGATCTGATGTTGGTATGATGCTGGTATTTTAATAGGGATTGCATTGAATCTATAGATTACTTTGGATAGTATAGACATTTTAGCAATGTTGAGTCTGCCAATCCATGAGCATGTTATGTTTTTCCATCTGTTTATGTCCTCTGTTATTTCCTTCCTTGGTGTTTCATAGTTTTCCCTGTAGAGGTCTTTCACCTCCTTAGTTAAATATATTCCTAGGTATTTTATTTTCTTTGTTGCTATTGTGAAGGGTATTAAGTATTTGATTTGGTTCTCAGCTTGACTGTTGTTGGTGTATGTGAATGCTACTGATTTGTGTACATTAGTTTTGTTACCTGAGATTTTGCTTAATTTATTTATCAATTCCAGTAGTCTCTTGGCAGAAGCTTTGAAATTTTCTAGATATAAAATCATATTATCATCAAAGAGTGACAAGTCTTCTGCCTCCATTTGGATACCCTTGATTTCTTTCTCCTGTCTGATTGCTCTGAGTGTAGGTATCTTTTTGATATAACATTATCATTTTCTTTGTGTAGATATTCAGTACATACTGTTTCGATTACTGTAATTTTTAAGTAAGCTTTGAAATTGGGAAGAATAAATTATCTACTTTGTCCTTCTTTTTCAAGGTTCTTTTGGCTTTTCTGGGCCCTTTAAATTTGCATGTGAATTTTCAGATTAGTTGGTCATGTTTACCTGAAAAGGAAGCTGAGATTTTATAAGGGATTGCACTGAAGTTGTAGATCAATTTGGAGAATATTGCCAACTTTACCACAGCAAATCTTCTATCTATAAATATGAGATGTCTTTTCATCTCTTTATGTCTGTTTCAACTTCTTTCAAGATTGTTTTGTACCTTTCAGTATAGGAGCCTTTTTTTAAAATGTATTACTATGTATTTTATTATTTTGATACTATTGTAGATACAATAGTTTTCTTAACGTTATTTTGAGGTTATTCATTGCTAGTGTGTAGAAAAACAATTGATTTTTCTATATCAGTCTTAAAGCCTGCAAACTTACTAAACAAATTTATTAGTTCTAATATGTTTTGGGGGATTTTTAAGTAATTTTCTATATACAAGATCATGTCATCTGGGAACAGAGATAGTTTTACTTCTTCTTTTCCAATCTGGATTCCTTTCTTTTTAATTTTCCTTGTGTAATTGCCCTGGCTAGAATATTAAATTCAGTGTTGAAAAGACATGATGATATCCTTGTCAAGTTTCTGATATTAAGGGGGAAATTTTCAGTCTTTTACCTATAAGCCTAAGGTTAGTTGTGAGTTTTTGTAGACATCGTTTATCAAATTGAAGAAGTTCTCCTCTATTCTTAGCTTGTTTTGTGGTTTTATCATAAAATACTGTTAGATTTTTGCCAAATACTTTTTCTGTGTCTATTAAGATAATGATGTGGGTTTTGTCTTTTTTTACATTACTATGATGTATTGTCAAAAGCTAAACTGAAGAGAGCTAAGATAGTCAATTAAAACAAACCAAAGTGAAATTGACAGTCAAACCTTTAATCACTTATGGTGATGATATAAGCAAGAGGCTAAACAGGAAAAAGTACTGGTTCATCCAGTGTTATAGTTTCCCCTATGAAATAGTGCTGGGAAGCCAGATGTATCAGTGCCAACAGGAGAATCATCTCACTGCTGAGGGATCCCTAAACAAAAGGCTCCTGTTGTTTACTAACCCAGGGTCTGGAAGGAAAAGACAGAGGGGCTAGGAGTGGAAAAGTGCTTAATATTGAGTCAGAGGGGAGAAAATTGTCTTAAAGGTACTCCAGGTAAGGTAAGCTTGGTAAAGGGAACTGAAAAGACTTTGGTTGAGAGCCCTCTGCTAATGATGCCTTCAAATAGAGGCTACTCATCTAGGAATGCAGACACGCATAAGAGCATGTCTGGCCAGGGCAGCCTGAATCCTTGACTGCAACTCTCACAGAGGCTGATGTGTACTAACTGTACACCATATCTGGTGTGTAGAGGGTGGTTTTATCCCCTGAAGCCTGCCAGATAAAGCCTTTGAAATTGCCTATGGTCAGGTGTCAAGATCACACATAATATTTTGGCCTGGAGCCAGACTGTTCATGTATTAATTGATTTTTATGTGTCAAACCAACCTTTTATTCCTGGAATAAATTCCATTTGGTCATATGTATTATCTTTAATATATGTTGCTAGATTTAATTTGCTAGTTCTGTTTTTGAAGATTTTTGTGACTATATTCATAAGAGATATTGGTCTGTACTTTTCCTTTATTGTGACCTGTTGTTTTTTCTAGTTTTGGTACCTAGATTATCCCAACCTCATAGAGTGAGTTCTGAAGTATTTCTTAGTTTTTGTATAAGTTTGTTAAGGTTTAGTGTTAATTCTTTAAACACTGGGTAGAATTTACCAATGAAACCAATTAATACTGGAATTTTCTTTGTGGGAAGTGTTTTGATTGTTAATTCAATGTCTTTTCTTGCTATATATCTATTTGAATATTTAATTTCTTCTTGAGTCAGTTTTGGTAGTTTGTGTTTCCAAGAATGTGATAATTTTATTTAAATTATTTAATTTGTTAGGATATACTTTTTAACAGTAGTATTTCTTCTTGGGCACGTCTAGCAACAAATTCCCTGGTTTTATGTACCTGAGAATGTATTAACTTCTCTTTCCATTTTGAAGGATAACTTTACTTAGTTGGCAATCTTCTTCTTTCAGCACTTTTAATATGTTATCCCCCTGCCTTCTGGAACCAGAATTTATGATAAGAAATCAATTATTAACTTATTAAGGATCCCTTGTATGTATGTGATGAGTTGCTTCTCTCTTGATGCTTTCAATATTCTCTCTTCATCTTAACTTTCAAAAGTTTTATTATGATGAGTCTTAATGTGGATATTTTTTAGTTTATCTTACTTGGGTTCATTCAGCTTCTTGGTTGTGTTGATTAATATTTTAAAATCAAATTTGGAAAATTTTTGGCCATTGTTTCTCCAAGTATTCTTTCTTTTCCTTTCTCCTCTCTTCTCCTCTGAGAAGACTCTTATTATGCCTATAGTGATATACCTGATGGTGTCCCACAGTTCTCTGAGGCTCTGTTAAGCTTTTTTTCATTCTTTTTTATTTTTGTTCTTCAGACTGGATAAACTCAATTAAGCTATATTTAAGTTCATTGGTTCTCTTTTGTCAGCTCAAAACTGCTCTTGAGAGCAGATTTTCATCTCCAGATTCTCTTTCTGTTTGATTTTTATTTATAATTTCTATCTCTTTATTGATATTCTATATTTGTTGAGACATTGTTCTTATACTTTCCTTTAGTTCTTCAGACATGATTTCCTTTATTCCTTTAAATGTATTTAAAATAACTGATTTAAAGTCATTGTCTAGTAAATCTGACATCAGGGCTTCCTCAAGGACAATTTCCAGTGATTGATTTTATTCTTGTATATGGACCATATGTTTCTTTGCATGTCTCATAATTTTTTGTTGAAAGCTGTACATTGTGAATAATATACTATGTCAACTTTGGAAGTAAGAACTTTCCCACTCTCTGAAAGAGAAAAATAATCAAATTTAAATTTCCATGAATATGCTTACTTGGATATTGACTTGATCCTTTTGGAAAGCTGCAGAAAAAAGTAGAGGATTGAAGTCTTCTATTGATCATCATTGGCCAATCCTTTATAGTTAGCATTATATTCTTGAAAATTTGTCATCAAACTACACTACTTTAAAGTGTCCAGAAAAGGAAGAACAAACCAGACCCCAATTTAGTAGAAGGAAAGAAATAATAAATATCAGGACAGAAATGGATGAAATTGAGACTGAAAAAAAAAAGAGAAATCAATGAAATGAAAAGTTAGTTTTTTGAAAAGATAAAGAAAATTGACAAATTTAGATAGACTAAGAAGAAAAGCCAGAGAAGACTCAGATAAATAAAACTAGAAATGAAAAAGGAGACATAACAACTGAGACCACAGAAATACAAAGAATCACTAGACACTATTATAAAAAGGTATATACCAACAAATTGGAAAACCTAGAAAAAAATGGATAAATTCGGGGACACATCCAACTTGTCAAGATTGAACCTGGAAGAAATAGAAAAACTTCAACAAACCAATAATGAGTAATGATATTGAAGATGAAATAAAAAGTCTACCATCAAAGTAAAGCCCAGGACTGGATGTCTTCACTGATGAATTCTACCAAACATTTAAAGAAGAACTAATACCAATCCTATTCAAACACTTCCAAAAATTAAAGAGAAGGGAATATTTCAAAACTCATTCTGCAATGTCAGCATTACCCTGATACCTAAACCAGACAAGGGCACAGCAACAACAACAATAAAATAAAAATAAAAACAGAAAACTGTAAGACATACATGCAAAAATCCACAACAAAATTCCAGCAAACATAATTCAACAACATATTGAAAAGATCATTCACCATGATCAAGTAAGATTCATCTCAGGGATGCAAAGATGGTTCAACATATGAAAATTAACAAACATGATACATTACATTAACAGGACCAACAACAAAAACCATATGATCATTTTGATAGATACTGAAAAGTATTTTATAAAATTCAACAGCCTTTCATGATAAATATCCTCAACAAACAGGGTATAGAAGGAACATAGCTCAAAATAATAAAGACCATTTATGACAAACTCACAGCTAACATCATAGTAAATGAGGAAAAATTGAAAGCGTTTCCTCTAAGATCTGGAACAAGATAAAGATGCCCACTTTCAGCACTTTTATTCAACATAATACTGGAAGTCCTGGCCAGAGAAATCAGACAAGAGAAATAAATAAAGGGCATCCAAATTGGAAAGGAAGTAGTCTAATTATCCTCATTTTGCAGAAGGCATAATCTTTTATTTAGAAAACCCTTGCAATTCCACCAAAGAACTGTTAGAACTGATAAATTCAGTAAAGTTACAAGATACAAAATTAGTGTCCAAAAATTGCTAGCATTTATACTTGTCAACAATGAACATCAATCAGAAAAGGAAATCAAGGAAGCAATTTCATTTATAATAGTTACAAGAAATAAAAATACATAGGAATAAATTTAACCAAGTGAAAGTTCTCTACAAGGAAAACAATAAAACTCTGATGAAAGAAATTGAAGAGGACCTCAAAATATGGAAAAATATTCTATGCTCATGGATTGGAAGAATTAATGTTGTTAAAATGTCACTACTACCTAAAGCAATCTACATATTCAATGTAATTCCTATCAAAATACCAATAAGATTATTCACAAAAATAGAACAAATCTTAAAATTTATATGGAACCACAAAAGACCATGAATAGCCAAAGCAATCTTCAGCTTAAAGAATGAAGCTAGAGGCACCATGCTACCTTACTTCAAAATATACTACAAAGCTAGAGTAACCAAATTAGCATGGCCCTGGCATAAAGATAGACACATAGACCAAAGGAACAGAATAGAGAACCCAGATACAAATCCACACATTTACAGCCAACTTATTTTCAACAAAGTTGCCAAGAACAGACAATGTAGAATAGACAGTCTCTTCCATAAATGGTGCTGAGAAAACTGGATAATTATATGCAGAAGACTGAAAGTAGACCCCTATTTCTCACCCTATACAAAAATCAAATCGAAATGGATTAAAGACTTGAATCTAAGACCTGAAACTATGAAACTACTAAAAGAAAACTTTGGAATTGCTATAGGACATTAGTCTAAGCAAAGATTATTTTTTGTATGCAATATCTACTAAAAGCACAGTGAACAAGAGCAAAAATAGACAAATAGGATTACAGTAAGCTCAAAAGCTTCTCCACAGCAAAGAAAACAACAAAATGAAGAGATAACCCACAAATGGGAGAAGATATTTGCAAACTACCTATCTGACAGGGGACTAATAGACTATATAAGGAGCTTAAGCAAGTCCATAGCCAAGATGATGATGATTGTTAGAGGCAAGGACCCTCAAAGACCCTCAACTCCCCTATGACTCGTCCTATGCACGGACTTCGCCCTGGAAAATTCCAGCTATAGCTCCGAGAAGAATGCATTCCATGACGGGCTGACCACGGGATGCTCCAGGGAGTGCTGACTGCAATTGTTCCCGACCACCTGCCAGGTTGGAGATGAGTAACCAGTCAAAACCAGGATACCGATAAGACGCTGATTGGGGTTGATTAACCCAGACCCAAGCCTCATCGTTGCCCACTCTATTTTTTGGTTTCTACTTCCTTGTTTCTGTATGCTTATAAAACCAGCAGAAAATCTAAGTAAAGTAGACCTTAACAACCATTTGCTTGGTCTCGTTCCTTTCTCTCGCCCATCTCTTTCAGGCAAGGTCCCCCTTGACTCCTGTGAGTAACAGAAGGTCCCGCGGGTAGGGACAAGTGGCGCCCAACGTGGGGCCCGAGGTACGGACCTTTGTCGGATGACGCTGCGGTGCGCTCTTCAGCCAAAGGAAACCCTACAGAGACCCTCATTCTGCCACTCACAGAGTCAACGGTCTGGTGAGTAAATTTTTACATTGTCATCCCATCGAGATGGGCCATTCATTGTCTAAAGAGGCCGTTTTTATTAAGGATCTCAAGGCCTCACTCAGAGAGAGAGGAATTAGAGTTAAGAAAAAGGATCTAGTAAAGTTTTTTGTGTTCATTGATCGTGCTTGTCCTTGGTTTATTGTTAGTGGACCTGAGATTCACCCACGCAAATGGCAGAAGGTAGGCAGAGAGTTAAACAATTTACTTCTGAATCAAGGCCCAGATGCCGTCCCTGTATATGTTTTCTCGTACTGGGGAATAATCAGAGATATTGTTGAAGGGGCAGATTCAGACCCCAATAAGAAGCAGCTACTCTCTGTAGCGGAATTTTGCCTCCGACCCGTGTCACGGTCCGCTTCGAGAACGTCGTTAGAGGCAGCCAAAGGGTCAACTTCCCCTAATAATCCTGAGGGACCAACATGCCCTTCCCCTTGCCCCTCGGTTTGTATTAATATACCCCTCAGGACCCCTCGGCTGAGCTCCAGACATCTAGGGACGAGCCCCCGATTAGTAGGCCAGACACCAAGACCCTCTATCCTCCCTTACCCGAGGGTACAGCCCCTCATGCATTTAATTACCCGGTGTTCAAGAAACAACCCCTCCGAGAGTCCCTCGACCCCGTAGAAGAGGCAACCCTCGGAGAGGAAGCTGCCCGATATCACAATCCCGAATGGCCTCCTCCTTATGTGCCCCAAATTTGCGCACCTTCGTTAATGCCTCCCCTTACAATGCCCTTACTTTTGCGTGCCAAAGAAGACTTAAGTCAAAGGGTTATGCAATTAAAGGATGTCTTACAATTTCAAAAAGAGTTTGCCCAGCTTTCCAAAGACTTGTCCTCCCTCCAGGATACGCTTAAAGATTCGGTCTTTATTAGCCACCCACGTCATGAGACCGCCCAGTCATACGCCACCTTAAATAAAAAATCTTTAAAGTCCTCCCATAAAGCCCTAGCATTCCCGGTAGTTACCAGGTCTAATAGGCAAGGAGACCTTGCCGTCCCTTCTTCTAGCCAATCCCCGCCCCAAGATTCAGATAACGAGGATACAGAAGAGAGAGAAAGGGAAAGTGAAGGTGATGACCCCCCGGAGGAGGCAGTCCCGGGGCCCACTGCAGAGCCCACTGAGTTCCGCAGACTAAAACTTAAGACTTTAAAAGAATTAAATTCTACTGTTAGGACGTATGGGCCCAATGCACCCTTTACCTACTCCCTCCTAGAGGCAGCCTCAGGGGGCGGCTACCTGCTCCCCGGAGAATGGATCAAACTAGTACAGGCGGTCCTTTCTGGCGGATAGTTCCTCTCTTGGAAGGCCGACTTTCTCGACTGCTGTCAGACCACGGCTGCTAATAATTTAAAAAACCCCAATTCTGCATCTTGGACCCTTGAAAAACTTAGCGGACAAGGAAAGTTTGCCACTGAACAGCGCCAAAGGAGACTCCCGATCGGGCTTTTGTCTCAGACCGCGGCAGCCGCCTTCGGTGCTTGGCATACACTTCCCTCTACAGGATCTGTTCTTACTCCCCTGACAAAAATCACGAAGGGAGCTCAAGAGGGCTTTAGTGAGTTTGTAGGTAGGCTTTTAGAATCTGCTGAGAGGACCCTCGGACAGGAGGATGGCGATAATAAACTTATTAAACAATTGGCCTATGAAAATGCCAACAGCACCTGCAGGGCCATCCTCAGGGGCAAACTTAAAGACAAAGACCTTAATGACATGATTAGAATGTGTAATGATGCTGACCCCTTCACCCATAAGGTGTCGCAGGCTGTGCAGCTTGCGGTCGGGGCTGCCATTCAAGGCACTGCGGCACAGAGAGGCTGTTTTAAGTGCGGTCAGCCAGGGCACTTTGCGAGGCAATGCCCCTTAGCCACCTCCTCTGCTGCCCCTAACCTCAGTGGACCACCAGGCAGGCCAACTCGGCCCCCCTCCCTCTGTCCTCGCTGCAAGAAGGGATACCATTGGGCTAGTGAGTGCCACTCTAAGACCGATGCCCTTGGAAATCCCTTGCCCCCCCTTTCGGGAAATGGCCTGAGGGGCCAGCCCCGGGCCCCTCGCTCTATTCAATTTCAGTAGGCCTCGGGGAACAGCCGACAAGAGGATCCCCAGCCCCTAGACTCCTCCGAGCAACCACAGGGAGCGCAGGAGTGGACTTGTGTGCCTCCTCCAACACGATATTAAGACCTGAGGATGGTGTTCAAATTTTGCCCACTGGCTCCTTTGGACCCCCCCCCCCCCCCGGCTAACATGTTCTTTTTTATTCTGGGCCGAGCCTCCTCCACTCTTGCGGGGCTCATAGTCCACCCCTCCATAGTAGATAGTGACTTCACCGGAAAAATTAACATCTTAGCCAGTGCGCTTACAGGCCCTGTGTGTGTCTCTAAGGGACAGAGCTTAGCTCAGGCATTACCCTTGCCCCTTAATACATCCTTCCCAGCCATCGCCTCTAACCGAGGTGCTTCCTGCCCTGGCTCTTCTGATCTCTATTGGGTCCATGCTATCACCAAGGAACAGCCCACCCTGTGGCTAAAATTAGATGGTAAACTTTTTGAAGGCCTTCTTGATTCAGGCGCCGATTCCACGGTTATTGCCCAAGATGCCTGGCCACTGCAGCCCTCCCTTACGCACTTACAAGGTATAGGACAGTCTAGAGATACTCTCCAGAACTCAAAAATTTTGACATGGGAAGACTCAGAGGGAAACAGAGGTACTACTCAACCCTTTGTAGTCCCAAACCTACCCGTTAACTTATGGGGGTGTGATATCCTTGCACAAATGAATGTCATTATGTGTAGCCCCAATGAAGTTGTAGCCAGCCAAATGCTTAAACAGGGATTCCTCCCAGGACAGGGTTTAGGCAAAGAGGGTCAGGGACTAAGAGCACCCTTGACCACCCTCCCTAAGTCAGACAGATCAGGACTAGGGTTCAAAGACCATTTTTCGTAAGGGCCATTGATCCCCCTGCACTTCAGGCAGATAAAATCACTTGGAAGAGTGACTCACCTGTCTGGATTGATCAGTGGCTCCTCCCATCTAACAAGCTAGCCGCAGCTACAGCGTTGGTGCAGGAACAATTAGTTGCCGGACACATAGAGCCCTCTACTTCATCATGGAACACCCCTATTTTCGTCATCCAAAAAAGGACTGGCAAGTGGCGGTTGCTACAAGACTTACGGGCTGTTAATCAAACAATGGTTCCCATGGGGGCACTCCAGCCTGGTTTGCCTTTGCCCGTAGCCATCCCCAAAGGCTACTATAAAATAGTCATTGACCTGAAAGACTGCCTCTTCTCCATACCATTGCACCCAGATGACTGCAAACACTTTACGTTCAGTCTCCGGTAGTAAATTGTATAGGACCCTCTCTGCGCTTTCAATGGCGAGTATTGCCTCGAGGCATGGCCAACAGCCCTACCCTTTGCCAAAAATATGTAGCTCAGACAATTGATTCTTTTAGAATTCAACATCCTCAGCTATATATAAATCATTATATGGATGACATTCTTCTCGCCGGGGCCGATGAGGCAACCTTGCTTCAAGTTACCATGCAGGTTGTCTCAGCCTTACAAGCTTGAGGCCTCCGCCTGTCCCCTGAAAAAATTCAGGTCTGCCCCCCTCACCTGTTCCTAGGCTTTGAATTGTTCCCCAATAAGGTCCTCTCCCAAAAGGTGCAAATCAGAAAAGACTCTCTTCAATGCCTTAATGATTTTCAGCGCCTTCTAGGCGACATTAATTGGCTTCGCCCATATTTAAAACTCACCACAGGACAGTTAAAACCCCTATTTGATATCCTGCAGGGAGATGCCAATCCAACCTCTTCACGCTCCCTAACTAAAGAAGGGCAGCAAGCGCTTAGTTTGGTCGAGCAGGCCATAAATGCCCAGGCCATTGGCTACTTCTCCCCCAACTCCTCCTTGTACTTCATTGTCCTCCCCACCCCCTTTTCGCCCACGGGACTCTTTTGGCAAGGCAAGCCTCTCTTTTGGGTTCACCTGTCGGCTTCCCCCCCTAAAGTCCTTCCCACCTACCTTTACTTAGTAGCTAAGATTATTCGCTTGGGGTGAGAAAACTCCCTTAAACTCTTTGGAAAGGATCCAGATATCATAATACTCCCTTACAATGCTTCCCAAATTCGGTGGCTAATACAGAATGATGACGACTGGGCAGTTAACTGTACGTCTTTCCAGGGCAAAGGGTAATCATTACCCCCCTGATAAACTAATTCAGTTCCTCTATTGGACACCTGTAATATTTCCCCAAAAAACAAGAGTCTCCCCCATTCCAGGAGCCGTCTTAGTCTTTACCGACGGATCCTCCTCAGGCACCGCGGCCTATAGCATTAATGGCCAGGTCCGCAGTTTTACCACCAAGTTCTCCTCTGCTCAACTCATTGAGTTAGCAGCCTTAGTCGCGGTGTTCAAAAACGCAGATCAGTCACCATTTAACTTGTATACTGATAGTTCTTATGTTGCTCATGCTGTCGCCACTTTGGAAACTGTGCCTCATATTCGGCCCTCCAACAATACCACTCAAATGTTCCAGCAACTACAAAGACTCATTCACTCCCATTCTGCGCCCTTTTTCATAGGTCATATTCGCGCCCACACTGGCCTTCCTGGGCCTCTAGTCGCTGGAAATAATCTTGTTGATCAGGCCCGCATTGCAGGCGCAGTCCACGCTATCACTGTTGATCCTGTTTGCGCTGCACACCAAGCTCATAATTTACACCATCTCAATGCCCATACCTTCAGGCTTAAATTCTCTATTACTAGAGAACAAGCCAGAGAAATCGTCCGCCAATGCAGGGCCTGTTTCACCCTTCTCCCTGAGCCACACCTAGGAGTCAACCCTCGTGGCCTGATCCCTGGGGAGCTCTGGCAAATGGATGTCACTCACTACCCCCCTTTTGGAAAGCTTAAATATGTACATGTCTCTGTGGACACTTGCAGTGGATTTATCTTTGCTTCCCTACAAACAGGCGAAGCCACCTGCCATGTTATTAGTCATATTATAGCCTGTCTCACCTCCCTCCCTCAACCTAAAGTTATTAAGACTGACAATGGCCCGGGATATGTCAGCTCCAACTTCAAAAGCTTTTGAGCTCAGCTAGGCATTAAGCATATTACAGACATTCCATATAACCCTCAGGGCCAAGGTATTGTAGAGAGAGCTCATCAGAAGTTAAAAAATACTCTCTCCAAACTACAATCGGGAGGAGGAATTTTGTACCCTTTGACAGGTAATTCCAAAACCCTGCTTAATCACGCCCTGTTCATTTTAAATTTTCTCACCTTTGACACCACCAGTAAAACAGCCACCGACCGCCTTTGGCACCCATCCACCACAGATACTTATGCACAGGCCTTATGGAAGGAGCCACTTACAGGCAAATGGCTGGGGCCTGACCCTGTCCTCATATGGGGAAAAGGACATGCCTGCATCTACCCAGGCAGGAAACGCCAGATGGCTACCAGAGAGAGCGATTAAGTTATATAACCCACCCAGGGAATCCCCTTAGAAGAATTCTTAATTCTGTTCTCTTCCAGAAATACAATGACTCCCGGAGAAAAGGCGCTGCCCCTCCTATGCCTGATTCTAGTCATGATCAAGAGCACCATCGCAACCAACATCCATCAGATCTACAACTATACATGGCAAGTAATTAATGAGGCAGGAGACGTTGTTAATTCCTCCTCACATCTCTCTGCCGTTATACCATGGGATCCATTAGAAATTGACCTATGCGTATTGGCTCTTGGGGCTAAAGACCCTGTGTGGGGCCTTCCCGCACTTTTCGCCCCTCAGCCAGCTCCTCCAACGACTGACTCCTCCCCAGACTTTTGCTCCTCGGGAGCCGGACGCTCTGCAACGAGATATAAAGACCTTTATGTTTGCCCAGGGGCCCATCGACCTCGTACCAACAACTACCAATGTGGTTACGCCCCTGACTTCTTTTGTGCTTCCTGGGGCTGTGAGACCACCGGTGATGCCTACTGGAATCCCTCCTCTTCCTGGGATTATATCACCGTCAAAAAGCAGTTTCCCCGTCAAGCTCCTTCATCCCCTTAGGCCCCACAACCACCCACTGATCCTCAGTGTAACAACCAATGGTGCAACCTCCTGTTAATTTCATTCACCGAAGCTGGAAAAAAGGCTTCTTGGGATCAGTCCAGGGGATTTGAATGGGGGCTTAGACTTTACATATCTGGAAAAGACATTGGTCTCACATTTAAAATCAAATTAATTAAAAGCCTCCCCAGAGGTCCTATGGTCACAATAGGTCCTAACCACGACCTACACCCACCTCAACCTCACGGTCCCTCCAGGGGCCTACCCTCCTCCCCAGCTGTGTTCCCTTTTCCGTTTAGCACCTCCCTATACCAACCTACCCTGCCCGAGGGGCCCCCCTCCTCTGCAGAACTAATTCTCACCTTAGTCAACGCCTCTGTCAGGACCATCTGAGAGGCCAACAATTCAGAATATCAGGAGTGTTGGGTATGCTACTCCCCCCGGCCTCCCTTCTATGAAGGTGTCGCTACATTTGGTAAACTATTATTTACTAATGACACCAGCAAACTCAGATGGGGCCTGGAGACCCACGATGGCCTGACACTCAGCCAAGTCACAGGCTTAGGCCTTTGCCTTCTTAGCCCAAGAATGCTTCCCCCCGCACCCTTAGAAAAAATATGCAATCGATCAATTACTGTCAACTCCACTTTTCAGTATATTCAGGCATCTAACACCTCTTGTTTTGCTTGTTCTTCCGGCCTTACCACGTATGTAGTCACTGCAATGTTTCTTGAGCATAGAGAATATTGTGTGTTAGTCATGCTTTTCCCCAGACTCACTGTACATCCTGCTGACGAATTGCTCAAATTTTGGGAGCGCGGCACCACAATGCCCCGGGAAAAAAGAGAGCCCATCACGGCCGTAACACTCGCAGTCGTTCTAGGCCTTGGTGCCATGGGGGCTGGAACAGGCATAGCCTCTCTAGTCACCTCCAGCCAGCAATACCTGCAGCTCTCTGCGGCCATCAATAACGATCTCCGAGAGCTACAGCAGGGCCTAAAATATCTCAAAGAATCCCTCGCTTCGCTTTCTGAGGTAGTGTTGCAAAATAGAAGAGGTCTAGACTTAGTGTTCCTCCAAGAGGGAAGTTTGTGCGCAGCACTTAAAGAGGAATGTTGCTTTTATGCAGACAAAACAGGTCTGGTAGAAGATAGCATTGAGAGAGTTAAACAGAGCCTAGAAGATAGAAAAAAACGGAGAGAACAAAATGAGGCATGGTATCAAAATTGGTTTTCTACATCCCCCTGGCTATCCACATTGCTTCCCAGTGTCTTAGGGCCGCTTGTAGGCTTTCTGTTGCTCCTCACCTTTGGGCCTTGGGCATTCAAAAAACTAACTAATTTTGTCAAGTCACAGGTAGACACAGCCACACAAAAATCGGTCTCCGTGTTTTACCAACGGCTAGAACAAAGAGGCTCCAGAGAAGACCTCCGTGGAGAGTCTCCCAATACACCCACTGAAGGTCTAAATTTCTCAGACCTTGCCTCAGACATGGAACGCAGTTGGTTCCAAAGGCTGTGGAGACGCCCATGACAGGATTATCGCGATGCCGTGTACCAGATGCACACCCCACCAGCAGTGAGGTAACTCCATGACGGGAATATTGTAGGTCCATGCCCCGGGGGCACACTTCATAATCAGAAGTGCCGGAGCAGGATGCCACCTACATAGCCTAAGACAGAGGCCTCACCTTCACATTAATCGCCAGATATTATATTTGGGGTGCTGGTCGCAGAAGCATATTGCATAGCCTAAGACAGGCTCTCCACCAACTTATATAAACCTCCCTCATATTAATAAAGAGAGGGGGAGATGTTAGAGGCAAGGACCCTCAAAGACCCTCAACTCCCCTATGACTCATCCTACGCATGGACTTCGCCCTGGAAAATTCCAGCTATAGCTCCGAGAAGAATGCATTCCATGACGGGCTGACCACAGGATGCTCCAGGGAGTGCTGACTGCAATTGTTCCCGACCACCTGCCAGGTTGGAGATGAGTAACCAGTCAAAACCAGGATACCGATAAGACGCTGATTGGGGTTGATTAACCCAGACCCAAGCCTCATCATCGCCCACTCTATTTTTTTGTTTCTACTTCCTTGTTTCTGTATGATTATAAAACCAGCAGAAAATCTAAGTAAAGTAGACCTTGACAACCATTTGCTTGGTCTTGTTCCTTTCTCTCGCCCATCTCTTTCAGGCAAGGTCCCCCTTAACCCCCGCGAGTAACAGAAGGTCCCGCGGGTCGGGACAGATGATAATAATAATAATTCAATTAAAAATGGGGAAAAGATCAGAATAGATATCCTTCAAAAGAAGACATAAATGGCCAACAGGTATATGGAAAAATGCTCATCATCACAAATCATCAGAGAAATGCAAATCAAAACCATAATGAGATAGTATCTTGTCCCAGTTAAATGGCTTTTATAAAAAAAGACAAGGAATAGCAGCGATGATATGGAGAGAGAGAAACCCTTATACACTGTTGGTGGCAATGTAAACTAGCACAGCTGCTATTGAAAACTGTAGAGAGGTTCCTCAAAAAACTAAAAATAGAACTACCATGTGATCCAGCAAAGCCACAACTGGGTATACATTCAAAACAAAGAAAATCAATATATTGAAGGGATACCTACAATCCCAGGTTTATTACAACACTATCCACAGTAGCCAAAATATGGAATAACCTAAATGCCTATCAATGGATGGATAAAGAAAATGTGCTTGCTATATGTATACAATGGAATATCATTCAGTCATGAAAAAGAATGAAATCCTGTCATTTGAAGTAACATGTATATAACTGGAGGTCATTATGTTAAGTGAAATAAGCTCATCACAGAAAGACAAATATCACATGTTCTCACTCTCATATTGAAGTTTAAAAAGTGGATCTTATGAAAGTAGAGAGTATACTGGTGCTTATCAGAGGCTAGAAGTGTTGGAAGGGAGTAAAAAAATACATAAATGCAAAATAATAAGAAGAATAAAGTGCATGCAAAGGTGTGCTTATTTAAGTTAATTCTATCCTGAATCTTGTTGCAAAGTAAGAAATCATGCCTGTAATTATTTTACATAAGTTCAAAATTTCCATATAGTAGTTTTATTTAAATAGAATGACATCTGCATCTCTTCCTGGAAGCTAGTTTCAAAAGGCAATGTGTGCTTTGGGGTAAAGTCTTATGTAGGCTTTATTTACAGGGCTGATAGATACCATTGTTTGCACTTTAATGTAACTTAAACTAAATTTGAAATGATTCCAGAGAAGTAGCTTACCTGTTGTCTGCCATGACCTTTTCCACGGAAGTTGCAAAGTTCTCACGGAAGTCCATTTATAGGGAAGCATTTACAGGGATCAGAGACAACTGTTATTCTAGTGACAGACACTTCACATCCTCCACACATAGACTCAGATCAAGCCACTGCTTGTTTCCTAGTTTAGCCTCCCTGGTCAGTGCTGTTTAATCTTCCTTTCTCAGAGGGATTTCTCAGTGGGTAAGGAAGATATGAGATGGGCAGCAAGAGTGGCTTTAGTCCCGATTGCAATTTCTGGGATGGCCAAGCATTTACTTACTCAATGTAACTTTTCGTGTACTTTTTCTACTACTTTTCGTGTATTATTCCTTTTAATCTCACAAGTCTATAAGATACGTACCACTATGAAATAGTATGCTCATCTGATAAATGAGGAAAATAAGGCTTAGAGAAGTTAAATACTTTGTCCAAGGTCATTCAACTGGGAGTTGATGCAGACAGGAGTCAAGTCATGGTCCCTCCTACTTATGATATTCTTCTGTTAAAATTTTAGCATCCTCCACGACAGAGGAAGACACAAGCCAATGAGAGGCTTGATTATCATCTGGACTTTAGAGATGAGGGAATAGAGATGGTATTAATTGCAGCTTTCTGGTACTTCTGTGTTAATGATAATAGTTCCATGTGTCTTCTTGGACATCAAGTACTATGTAGCGCTCCCTGGCTGGAATATTTAGTTGCTGGTAGAAGACTCCAGAAACACCTTCTTCTCTGGTGAAGTGATCAGCCATCTTGAAAGTACTTGTTGAAATGGAAGTAAAACAAGATCAAAGAGCCTCCCCTGGAGAATCACCTGCATTAGCAGTACACTTTGCATGAGACAGAACTTTTATTAAGCTAAATCACTGTGATTTTGGTGTTGTTAGCACAGCATTGTCCTACCTATTCTAACTACTATAAGGATGGTAACTGCTCCTTGTGTAAAGCATTCATTAATTTTGCAACATGAATTTTACAGAGCAACGCTGTGATAACACAGAGAAGGGTGTGAGAATTGGGGCCGGCATCCATTGAGTTTTAATGAAACACTGTCTTTATCTCCAGTTTGAGCCTTAACTGTGTGCAAATATGCCTAGATTAGAACTAGGATTTCCTCTTTTCCAGATCAATAAAACCCTAATTAGTTGACTTTTCTGGTCTACTTCAAAACATTGTTTTTATATCATATCATTTATTTATTCTTGATTTTCATTTGCTTTTCTTTTGCCCAAATACTTCTGGCAAAGAAAGCTTGCCATATGTTTTATGAATTAAGCAATAAACTCATTCATCAGAACCATCGTTTGTTCATTATAGTCAATCCTTATGAACCCATTAGGGCAGGACCAAGGGAATAATAAACACAAATGCCAATTATGCTGCCTTGGCCCAACCACCTTCAGATAGTTTAGTGACAAAACATTATGTGTGTGTGTGTGTGTGTTTACTGCCTTTCTTTGAAATGGCGGACTTTGCTTTTACACATGATCAAGTTGAGAAGTTTTATTTTTCATGAAAAGAAATTGAAACTTCTCTACCACATATTCAAATGGAGTATGTCATGCCTCATTAGCATCAATCATCTCTAGGAGGAAGTATGATAGCCTTTAAATGGGTTACTGCACTACAGCTAACAGCTGGAAACGAACTATGCTTCAAGCAAACAAATGAAAATAGGGAAGGGACTTTGACCTGGGAGCTTAGAGGAAGATGCCTGAGGCTGAGGCTGACAAGACAAAGTAGCATGGAAGCAGTCCCAGTTCTCAGTGGGGCCTAAGGTGCTCACTTGTTAGAAGTGCTTAGTACCTGGTGATGGTCTTTGTCCATGGGTGCTGATGAGAAATGCTAATATGTCTCATAAAAGGCTCAGTAAAGAATTCCTAAAAACAAAAGGGAAAAATGTCATTGTTTATAACATCATTCTCTTGGGCAAACGGAAGTTATCCAGCACACAGACATTAGCTCATGGGTCTTTACAGTTGTTTCATAATAATAATCATAATAATTAACCTGAATTGAGTGCTTCCTTTGTGCCAGGCAGTGTACACCTCATGGAGTCTCCACAGCAACCCTATAAGGTAGGCACTATTCCCTATACTTTTATCAAGGAAGACACCAAGTCTTAGAGATATTAATTGGCTCTTTGACCTAGCTAAAAGTAGCAGAGCTGCAATATAATCCAAAGGAGTCTATTGCTAGACCCGTGATGTCTCGCTGCCTGCCTATTTTTCACACAAAGAAACTGAAAAGCTTAGGAAGTTTAAGGGATTAATTTAAGTCAACATGATTGTAAAATGATACTGTTGTGATGAACTGAGTCTTTTCTCTAAGTCTTGCACTTTTCCTGTGACATCTTGCAGTTATGAGGGGCAAGAGTGAAATAGAACCATGGGAACACAAAGACCTGAAAAGTTTGACCTGAAAAGAGGGTACAGTTGAGTTTGCATTGTGTATTTTCATCAGGCTGAGGAAGCAGCTTGAGCAAAATCAAGGGAGGTGGAAAGTACGGTCCCATCTGCCTAGAGTCAGAAGAGAAGAGGGTGTTGGAGGGGCTGCTGGACTCAGCCTTTAAGGGATCAAGGGAGCAAAAAATGCCAGAAAAGTCAACTGCATAAAAGGGAGAGGAGAATTCACAAAAAGGAGAATTGGGAGAAGCTTGGAGGGATTAAATTATACATCCCCCGAAATAATGACAGGAGTCACAACAGCATTTATCTGAATTCAAAAGTAATGCTTTTTTTAGGAAAACACACAGCCTTTCTTTATATACTCCCCTATTCCACATCAGGAGAGCTTGTTCTCTAGAATTCCACACCCTTCACTAACTCTCAGCAGGAAAGCTGAGTTGCCAAGGGAAATGTTCTGTTTTCCTATGACTTCCCTAACTCCCTCCTTCCTATCCTCTCTTCTTCCACCCTACCACCCCTCCCTAATTGTGTTTGAAATATCTTCAGTTCCTGCAGATGGAACCATTCTTTCAACTAGTGTTTACTGAGTTCCTACTATGCTAGGCACTGTTTCTAGGAGCTGGGGATGCAGCAGTAAACAAAACAGACAGAACTCTCTCAGGAAGCCTCAGGAAGCTTAAATTCTAGCAGGAAGAAAACACTAAGTAAAATTTATAGTCTTCCAGCTGCTAATAAGTGTTATGGAGAAAAAAGCAAAAAAAAAAAAAAAAAAGGAGGGGGAAGATTATGATGGAGTTGGCAACATAAAATAGGTCAAGAGTTGACATTTGGGAAAGACCTAGTGGATGGAGAAGAGGCAATGGGAACATCGAGGGGAAAGAATATCTCTTGGAGAACAGCAGGAGCCTGATGACTCCGGCTTTCACTCTAAGTGAAATGTGGAGACATTGAGCTTTTACCCCAGAGAACATATATGCCTGAAATTGAGTTGCAAGAGGCTCATCTCGTGCTGGCAGCTGTGAGAAAGGGCAGCTGGAGGGTGGGAACAGTTGGGTTGCTACTGCAGTAACGTGGGGCAGATATCATGGAAGCTGTGTTAGGTGTGGTGAAAATGCTTTTGGATGCATGTGGAAGGTAGATGTAACAAGATTTGCCAATGGGTAGGGTGTGGGATACAGAGAGAGAGGACTAAAAGTGCCTAGTGCTTGATGTTGTGGGCCTGGGTTCTTCTTTCATTCATAAATCTGGGCTTCACATTCCAGAGGACCAGTGGTATGCTGGAACTGGCTGCTATTGACTTATGTGAGCCAATTTCAGATTTTCAGGAATTTTTTAAGCTGGATGATAAACGCAACCATTTTAAAAATTAAATTATGTAAATTTACAATTACATAAATTATATTAAAAACAAGACCATAAATATTCAAAACTCATCACTTACTAATTATTTTACTACATTTTATTATTATGTATACTCCTGAGGTTTTTTATTTTTATTTTTTTTTTTACTTCAACTGTATCTGCATTCTGGAAATATTACATAATGGTGTATTTCTTTCCAATTCTGCTTTCAGGGACTTCATGTTGATAGCTTGAAATGAGCCATGCGGGAGTATTTACACCACGGAAATTGTCAAACAATACAAATCAGGCCTATTTTCCTTGGAAAGCCGGTGTAAATCTTTACCAGAATACCACTGTGCAAGTGTCATCGTTGGAAATGCATCACAGCTGGCTGATAGAAACTGAAAATGGCAATGGTAGACAGGCACAGAGAGATTAAGTTCAAACCCACTATTCCCTAATTCCCCGCAGAATAGTTATTTGATTTTTTTTTAAGTAAGTCTAAGTACTTGCTGCCTACCTCTTCAGAGCCTGGCTTGGAGCAGCCACACTCACAATCTACACCTCCTGCTTTTCCAGTAGCAATGACAAAGATTGATGGGATACACCACAAAATGTCAACAGAACCATGCCCCAAAGAGTTCCCTGGAAAATAGCTGGACATTTTGAGTCAGTATTTTCTGACTTCCACCCAATGACAAACCCAAATATAAAAATGCAATTGAAAAGAGTACATAGTTTTCCCCAGAGTTCAAGGGCAATGTAAAGGGAGATAATCTATAAGCAGGACAGTGAGGAAGTGATATTTAGGGAGCAAATTATATATATTCCATTTAAAAAACTCTGTGTCTTTGAAATAATTAAGTCTTCAGCCATCAAGGAAGGCTTCAAGTTGGGTGTAAGATAGCTCTCACGTAGGTAAAACCCAAGGAGGCTCACTTTCCCCTTCCAGGTTTCCTGAAGCTAACATTTTTCCTTCCTTTTTACATGCCCCTTCCATAAATAGAATTGGTAAAAAGTATCTGTTACAATGACCCAGGCTTTACCATTCATGGCAAATCTCTTTAAATTATAGGCTTTTCCTCATAGAGACCATTTACAGTGGGCATAATACAAGGCTGTGTTCAACCATGCCACTCTTTGAACTAGCTGTACCATGTTATTACCACACTAAACTGGAGTGGCCAGTTTTTCTATAAATAAATATTCTCCTCGCTTTGTAGATGAAAATCCTTAGTAGCAGTTCCTGCATTATTGATTTTCTGGTTTCTAGCTTCTCTACTGGGAATGACTTTTGAGTTGTTTTGAAAAGGGAAGTCTTGTAAACACTTGACTGTTGCTGGACTCAAGAAAAATCCGATTAGCAGGGGATCAATAACATTATTACTCAGCTGGGTTCCCTGTAATTCTCCCGTCTCTGGGCTAGGTGGGTGGACGGAGGTGAGGAGTTTTCAAAGAGATTGTGTGTTCTTCCTGGATTCCATTTGTTTCTTTGCAACAGTCCTTTAATTTTTGTGGTGTTGGAAATGGAGCTAATAATGACAATTTGAACAAAATTGGCTTCTTCTCTGTGAGGGAGAACAAAGCAGAGATTATTGCTTTGACAAAGGTTAGAAGTTTAATCAGCCACTCTGTGAGACTCCCCATCACCCCCAGGAGATAAAGTCGGAGAACGCACTAGGAATTGGATAGCTCTCCACAAAGCATCATAAATGCATGTATACATTTTATCTTCAGGGCAGTGGTTTTGCTGTTGTTACTTTCTGTCTTGTTTTCTCTTCCTTTTGTATAAAACATTGTAGAAAGATACATGTATTCAAGGTATTAAAAGGTAGGATGTCCTGCAAAAGCCTAAGATGCCATCTGACTTTCTTCACTGCTGTCTCTTGCATTTCTGCAGCTATAACTTCCGGCCCTGTGGAGAACTTCCTGGCCAGTAGCCCTGGTCACAAACTTGTGCTCCCAGCTGTGTGAATTGTGGCTGAGTTATCATTTTTTTCACTCATTCTGATGTTGGTTTCTTATGAAATATCTCTTACCCACATCTCAACTATATTAACTGAATTCTCAATCTATCCACCTCTGGCTCAGGGCTTGGATAAATATGCTGCCCTAAGCCAGACTTCCCATGGTTGAGTTCCTGCTGCCTATAACACCCTCCGCTCTTTTTAGGGTCTGCCTGCCTGACTGTACAGCCCTTGGCCACTGATGGCCAAATCCCCTGATGGGTGCCAACTGCTCGGCGTTTCACCCATTATAGACTGGTTCTCAGACCCTCCCACACATATGAATCACAAGAGTGCTTTCAAGAAATACTTACACCTGGGTCCCTGAATTCAGATTCAGTTGGTCTCATGTGAAATTGATATTTTTTTTTATTAACCATCCTTGTTATGGGCTGATCTGTGTCCCCCTAAAATTCACATGTTGAAGTCCTAACC